>NW_012152729.1:3673536-3698772 GCF_000956105.1 Propithecus coquereli | reverse complement strand
CCCCCCCACCCCCGCCTCCTCCTTGGTCACAACTCTAGCAACTGAACAGGAGCCAGAGTGTTTCCTTGTGGCGAAGGGCAGGGATGAGACCTCTGTCTGGGGGATCTTGAGTGCCTTGTTCAGGCTGTCATTCCCATCCAGAGTTGGTGTGTTGGTAGCCAGCCAGGAGTCCTGAGGGCAGAGGGCATCTGAGGCACTAGTTGTATACTGAGTCTGCTACAGCTTGACCCCCTATGCTCTTTCTGCTAAGAGTATTTTAATGGGGATGATATACATCACAGAAGGGTAGGATTGGCGAGCAGGGTGGTGCCAGGGAGGCCCACTAGGAATTCCAGGCCAGGAGGTGCTCCAGGGGATGCCGGGCTCAGGTGGACCGACTTGGCCCTGTCTTCCCCATGTTTGCAGGATAAGACTAACATGATCCCCAGAGATGAAGTCTGTACTGGGTAAGCACAGAGAATCCGCTAACGCAGCCTGGGTGGGTGGGTGTCAGGGAAGGCTTCCTGGAGTATATAGCCGGAGCTAAGGCCAGGAGAGAGTTCCAGGCAGAGGAAGGGAGGTGAGCAGTCCAGTCTGGCTGGAATCGAGTCAAGGGAGAAGTGCATTGTGCAAGGCTCGTGACTGGTTGGATCATCTGGACTTTATCTGGGGGCCTGAGGGAGCCATGCATGAGTGGGCCTGTGGAGTTCTGAGTGTGAGGGGCGTGGCATTGGGAAGCCTGTGGTTTGTGGCTAGCACACAGCCATTCCACCTGGGTTAGTGCGTTTGTTAATTTAGACGGTCTTTGCATATGTTAGGTCACAGCAGCAGAGCCTCAGGCCCCACCTAGAGTCACAGAGCAGCTAGATTCCTAACCTGCCCAGCTTCTCAGGGAGTGAGGCTACTGGCATAAGTCCTGGGAAACTCCATGGCGAGCAGTGGACAGGCTGCTCCTGGACACAAAGCAGGGATCTGACCTTGGCCATCAGATGGTCAGACTCCTCTAGGGGTGGGTTCTGATTTGGTGGAGGAGAAAACAGAGACCAGAGAGGTGATTCAGAAGACCTTGGGCAAGGCTGTTTCCACCTCTTCCAGCCTCAGTTTCCTTATCTGTTAAGTGGAGATAATAAAGATATTCCCTCTCAGTGTTCTTTGAGGTGAAAGGCACATAGATGGCTCTTGTCCTAGTTCCTACCAGGCACAGAGGGGCTCAGGAAGTGGCCACTGCTATTTTTAGAGGCCACATAGCCTGACCAGGGCAAAGAACATCTGGGAAAGCAGATCTGGTGACTTCCTCTTTCTGCCATTTCCTCTTTGGTGGAAACAGTGACCAAGGTCTCTGCATTGGTCTGCCCAACCCACAGGCATGTCATCCAGAGGCTATCATGAAGGGGACTCCCCACCTCTGCACCCAAGGGCCCCAGGCTCTGTGTGGCCTGAACAGGCTGGCTGGGGTGGAGAGAAGTCATCCTTAGGGCCTGGTCACACCCCGCCCCTCTGGGCTGTGGCTGGAATGATGTATTGTTTCAGGGTGGCTATCTCCAACGCAGGCTCCCAGCCATGCTAGGGCCGTCCAGATGATCTGCTCTCTGGAACCTACTGGGGTCTGCCTTCAGTAAGGCCTAGGGACCTTGGTAGGCTGGCACGTCCAGTGGAAGCTTCTCTCAGCTGTGTTTCTGTTCATCACTTCCCTCCCACAAGCCTGTCCTGGAATACCGTCTCTGGATTCAATTTTGGCTGGCTCAGTGGCCCAGTGCTCTGTCCCGTTTCCCACTCACTCTTTAAGGGTGAACAAGGCCCTATGTGCTCTGTCTGTAGCTTGGAATGGCTGTGGATGGAAGACTTGGGGGTTCAAGCCTTGAGGATATGTATGTAATGACTGGGCCTTGGCCAAACTTGAGGGTTCTGGAACTAGGAGGGGTCTCCAAGCCCGTCCCAGTCGGAGCTCTTACCTGGACCCATTAACCATAGAAAGTATTAATATGTGTTGTAGAGGAGTGTGTTTGTGGGGGTAATCCAGGCCAAGATCTCATTTGACAGGTAAGGAAACTGAGGCCCATCATGGGAAGTGACTTTACCCTGAACCCTCTTCCTATAGTCTTTAAATGGCCCAGGAGGATGTTCCAGTGAAGACCAAGGGATTTATTTTATCTGGAGTTGGGGAGAGTGTTAGAAGCCTTCCACAAAACATGTCAGGCTTCTCCCAAGCATCCCCGCAGGCTTCTCTGCACCACATGGCAGTAGTGGCTTTTCTGCATGGCCTCTTAGTCAAGGTCCCTGCTCTCTGATTTTCCTGCCCCTGGCGCTGTGCTTTCATTTGAGGTGTGGAACTGCAGAGGTCTGCCATGGTATCCATGGCCCCTGGGGGTTCTGCTGCAGACTTCAAGGTTCTTAGGGGTCTTGAGCTTGCCAGGCTCAGGGCTCATGCATGTCCTATGCCTCCCTGCAGTGCCTGGTGATCTGGGCAACCAGCTGGAGGCAAAGCTGGACAAGCCAACGGTCGTGCATTACGTCTGCTCCAAGAAGACCGCCAGCTACTTCACACTCTGGCTGAACTTCGAACTGCTGCTGCCTGTCGCCATTGACTGCTGGATCGACAACATCAGGTTGGGGCTGGAGCAACAGATGGGGTGCCGCTTGCCTGTGGGGTCCAAAGAGGCCTCCAGAGCCCATTCCTTCTCATCCCCACCTCTAGAGGTCACTGACCTCTCTCCTTCCCCCACATCTTGGTCTGGTCTGGTCTGGTCAGCACCGCCTCTTCACTCTCTCTGGAAGAACTTTCTTCCCCTTCTTGCTGCTCTTGTCCCTCAGGCCCTACACACAGTTGCTATGTCCCAGCCCCTATTCAGAGGCTCAGCACAGCCCCCACCCCTTCCTGTGCCTGTGACTTGTGCTTCCGAGGACATGCCACATCTCCCTGTCTTTGCACATGCTGTTCTTTTGGCCTGGAATCTACTTCTACACCTTTGCCTGATCAATTTCTTCCCATTCTCCCTTTAAAACCTTGCCCTGGTCCCTTTGTGAAGGTGTCGCCTCTCTTTACCCCAAGCCACATGCTTGTTTCCTCTGTCATCACGTGCTAAACATTGTTTCCAAGGCTGTTTCCCAAAATCGAATACAGGCACTGTACACCGTACATGCTTTTTTTCACTTAGTCTTATAGCAGCCCTGTGAAACAGGTGCTGGTTTTCCCTGCTCAGGGGCCATGCTAATCTTCCCTGTATCATTCCAATTTTTAGTATATGTGCTGCCTAAGGGAGCACCAGGTGCTATTTTTCAACCTGTTTTCTAGATGAAGAAATCTGGAGCTCAAAGAGGTTACAGAATTGCTCATGGTCACTCAGCTGATAAGTGGCAGAACAAGGATTCGAACCCAGAATTGTGTGACGCTGAGCTGAGAGGTTCCTTCTCAGCTCCCTGAAGACAGGGACTGTATCTCTGTTTTATCTTTATTGCAGTAGAAATAGGAGCACAGTTGGCGCCCAATAAGTGTTTAAGCTGAATGGAGTCTCACAAATTAAACTTTTCTCCCAGAGACATGTCAGCTGGTTCCCCAGGCACCTTGCCCTTCATGTTGTTTACGATGCCTGCTTTGTTGACCCTTTCCTCCTCTGCATGTGATCGGGGTTATTTCTGGGCTGTTGGTCTGCGTTTCTATTTTTGTACTGGAGACATGGCCTCAGGTACTGCCAATTGGAGGTGCGGGCTGACACTGAGAGGGGTTTGTCTGCCTTCATTGGTTTTCTGACCTGTTTAATTTTTATCCAGCAGAGAACTGCTCTGGCTTTCCAGAATAATTTTCTGCACTTTGCTGGGTGGCCACTGGGATCATCCACAAATTGCCCTGGAGAGAATGGGCCTCCAGGACCTATTATTTGGATTGATATTGTCAGCTCTCTGTAGCTGATCTTTAAGGGAGGATGGGACTCAGGACCACCAGGAACTTCAGGTTCTTGTGTTTTCTTGGGTGCATTTGCCTCTTTGATGTGAGGCAAGGCCAGAGCAGGGTTCCTGGCCTGGCACAAGGCTTTTCTTCTGTGTCCTCCCACCTGTCCACATTATTTCTCCAGGTCCCTCTTCCCAAGGGAGGCGGTACAGCAGCCATGTCCTCAACCCTGGGGTGGGGTCTCTCTTGTCTGGTTTTGTTCTGTACTGCAGTTATGGAAAATAGGAGACATATTAATATGTGTGGCCTTAGAAGCTGCTAAGTCTGTGGTAGTTTGTTACACAGCAATAGAAAATGAATAAAGGGCTATAGATGGCCAGCCATGTGCTATGTCATGGCCTCAGGAACTTGCTGGCCAAGCCCCGGGTGTTGTAGTCCCAGCCTGGCAGGTGTTATGGCCGTGGGATACTGAGCAGGTCGTATGGGCCTGGTTGGTTCCCTTCCTTTGTGAATGCTGGGGTTGAGGGTTGGCTGGCTGCTGGGTCCAGTGCAGTTGTACCTCCCTGGGTCTGCCTTTCTCCTGCCTCTCCCCACCCACCTCCATCATTTCTTTGGGCCTTGCCCACCCTCCCATCCACCCTTCCACACAGCAGCTACTGGAGCTCAGGCCCTGAGGTGGGGTCCCTGTCTGGTTCTGTTGTGTGCTGTGCTCACCATCTCCTTTGTCCTGTGATACGCTGTGGTGAGTGGCAGGAGTAGGTCCGTGGAGATGGAGCGATGGGAACCCGAAATGGTAGGCTGCCTCTGGGGTTAGATGTGAAGTTCATGGCAGCGCCTTCTCCCAGCCAGGTCCAAGAACCTCATTCTGAGGTAAGTGACACTGCGGAGAAGGGAATGTTGCCTTGACAGGGGTCCTGGAAGGGGGTCTTCGTTTAGATGTGGTTATTCTGATCTGTGCTTTATAAACCTGCTGTGTTACTTTTTGGTCTTTTCTGCACATCTGACCCAACCTGGGGATGGGAAGGAAGTGTAGCTCAGGACACGATGCAGTATTGGGACACAGCAAGCTCAGTGTCACCTCTGGGTCACCGGCTCAATATCCCTTCCCAACAGGCTGGTTTACAACAAAACATCCAGAACCACCCAGTTTCCTGATGGCGTGGATGTGCGCGTCCCTGGCTTTGGGAAGACCTTCTCGTTGGAGTTCCTGGACCCCAGCAAAAGGAGTGTGGGTATGTAGCCCTTATTCAAGGCCTCTGGGGGATCGGGATGGGGGTTCTGCTGGACTGGAGTTGGAGCAACTCTGCTGGTTTGAAGGGATAGCCTGTGAACTGTCTCTGATCACGGTGGGCACAGAGCCCTGTCGTGTTCCTCCAGGGCCTCCCTGCATTAGATGTCACAGTGTCTGTGGGTGGTGTGGGTGGCTGGCACTAGCTATATCTTCTCTAATCCTATGCTTTTCTGTCTATAGGCTCCTATTTCCACACCATGGTGGAAAGCCTTGTAGATTGGGGCTATACCCGGGATGAGGACGTCCGAGGGGCCCCCTATGACTGGCGCCGAGCCCCAAGTAAGCAATCGCTCTCATTCCCTCCCTGAGGTCTCAGGAGGTGGGGACAAGATAGTCATAGCCACCACAGGCTTTGGGCTCTCCCCTGGCCCTGGACTCTCCCCTAAGCCCAGGCCTCTGGCATCCAACTCAGAGGAGCCTGAAAGGATAGGCTACCTCTGGGGCTCAGTGGTCACAGTCACCACCCTTGGTCAGTCTGTCCCATTCTTCCACATCCTTCACCCCGGGACCTCTGGGCCTCTGAGCTCTGGGGAGAGATCATAAGGCTGAGGGAGAGAAAAGGAGCCCCTTTGCTTCCTCCCTTCATGGAAGCTGTGGAAAAACCAGATACTCCCATTTACATGTTAGCAGCCTCCCTACCCCACCTAGGTAGATCCCTAGTCCTGGGTCTGGCCTGCGAAACAGTCAGTGGTTCAGGCCCTAGGACCCTTCCCACCTGACCCCTTTCTGGCTCTGGCCTGCAGATGAAAATGGGCCCTACTTCCTGGCCCTCCGCGAGATGATCGAGGAGATGTACCAGCTCTATGGGGGCCCCGTGGTGCTGGTTGCCCACAGCATGGGCAACATGTACACACTCTACTTTCTGCAGCGGCAGCCGCAGGCCTGGAAAGACAAGTACATCCATGCCTTTGTGGCCCTGGGCGCGCCCTGGGGGGGCGTGGCCAAGACCCTGCGTGTCTTGGCCTCAGGTAAGATGCTACCTGGCCCAGAGTGGGGCGCTGGTACCAGGAATGCCACCTCTCTTTGCTTCCACAATGTCCTCCCAGGCCAGAACCCTTCATGTGTCTTCTCCTGGGTCAACACTCTTCTGTCTCCAGAGTGGCATTCTTTTTCAAATATCTTTTTTTCCAAAACAGAATCTGACACTACTCCTAATTTCACCTCTCTAGGTGATAGCCCTTGTCATCCGTGTAAGTTTCTTACAGCATGTATATGGAGTAGCATAACTGTTGATCACGTAGATGTTTGCTTATGCACATGTGCGCGCACATATACACATACACGCACAGTGCACAGGCCCGGCTCGTCTAACTTGGGTTGATCCAAAGAACTTCTCCCTCCCTTTAACAGTTGCACCTCCATCTGTGGGCAACGCAGGGAGGAAACAGGTGCAGATCTGGCTGGGCCTGCTTGCCTTGCGGTTGGGAAAGCCACCCCCATTCTGGTTCCTCCCCAACCCACTTGCCTTTTCATGAGCATCAAAACCTGCCAGCTGTAGCTGTAGGGTAGAGCTTCCTGCTCTAGGTCTGGCTAGGAGACTCATGGCCCCTCACTTTGGGAGCTGTGAGCCACGGCTGTGCCAAGCCTCTTGTGAGCTTTCTTCTTCAAGTCACCAGCACTGCCTGACCTGCTTGGTCAACTGGCATTGTGATCGGGTCAGGCCCAGCGCCTCTCCCAGTAGTGATCCTGAATTGGCTGAGCCCATGGCTCAGACATTCAGATAGAGTGAAGACTCATCACAGCCACCTACTCTGTCCAGCCTGGACCCGGAGGGACAGACATGGGTACACACTGAGTTTGGCCAAGGAACCTTGGTGGCTTTTGGGCCCTGGCGCCTTGCACAGTTCCCTGTGAGTCCCCTTAGAGCTTTGCCTCCGATGTTGGGAAACTGTCCCATCAGGCCCTGGCAGTCCAGGAGTGGGGGTGTGGAATGGGGAGGTAGAAGTCCATGGAACCCTAGGGGCTTCCCTTTCCTCAGAGGTCCTAGAGCCAGGCCCCAGCAGGCAGAGCTGAGGCCCTATGGTCAGTCAGAGATGCCTCCCTGCTTTCAGGCTGGGGTGATGGGTGACCATGGGGCCTGAACCGGCCAGAGGCCCCTGTTCTCAAGTTGCAGCTCATCCCCTGGCAGTCTCACTGGCTGGCAGGTGTGTTTGTGTTGTTCGCATGCCTGTGTGTCAAGGACTCTGACTCCATCTGCAGCCTCCCTCCTGCCCTGTTCCCAGCAGGCCTGGCTACCCAGGTCAGTGCACAGGCAGGTGAGTGGGATGAGACCAGAGCTGGCTGAATGCTGCTGTGAGCTTAGGAAAAGAAAAACAGGTACACAGTTTGGTGTAATCAAAGAGAAACAGGAACGTGTGTGTGGGCTACCAACCTGCTGATTCACCTTAGACGAGGTCAGTGCACACAGGCCTGGTGATAAGTACTTGGAGGAGGCTACTCTTTACAGATGAGGAAACATAAATCACCCTGAGGGTATGTGCTGCCTAAACCCAGCATGAGGAAATGCAAAAGAAACAAAACAAGTCTTGGCTGTGTGTTTCCCAGATACAGCAAAAATAAAGGGAAACAGTAAAAGCCAATGCAGGGATGGGAGTTATAATGATAACAATGTCGACATGCAGGAATGTTGACTGGGCCACTGGCTGGGGTCTGGTGGAGGCCTAGCCAGCTTGCATTCATAGGCACAGACTGACTAAAGCCCTCTCCCTGCAGGTGACAACAATCGGATCCCAGTCATTGGGCCCCTGAAGATCCGGGAGCAGCAGCGGACTGCCGTGTCCACCAGTTGGCTGTTGCCCTACAACTATACCTGGTCACCTGAGAAGGTGTTCGTGCACACACCCACGGTCAACTACACACTCCTCGACTATCGCAGGTTCTTCCAGGACATTGGCTTTGAGGATGGCTGGCTCATGCGGCAGGACACAGAGGGGCTGGTTGAAGCCATGGTGCCACCTGGTGTGCGTCTGCACTGCCTCTATGGCACTGGTGTCCCTACACCAGACTCCTTCTACTATGAGAGCTTCCCCGACCGTGACCCTAAAATCTGCTTCGGGGATGGCGATGGCACCGTGAACTTGCAGAGTGCCCTGCAGTGCCGGGCCTGGCACAGCCGCCAGGAACAACAGGTGTCATTGCAGGAGCTGCCAGGTAGTGAGCACATTGAGATGCTGGCCAACGCCACTACCCTGGCCTATCTGAAACACGTGCTTCTTGGGCCCTGATTCCTGTGCCAGGCAGGGCTACTGGATGGCGTGGCCACAGGGCTTCTTTTGGCCTCTGGATCTGTGGTGGCCCACCAAGTTTAGCAAAGTTTGTGACCAATCATTCAAGGCCCTGGGTCTTGGGCTGGAAAGTATCTAGCACAGGGAAGTGCTATTTCTTATCCTCCTTCTGTGGCAGTGAAGAAGAAAGAAATGAGAGTCTGGACTTAAGGGACCCTTGACAGAAAGACTACTGCTGATGGTGGGATTGTTGTGACCTCAGGACTGGCTCTGCAGGGTGGATTGGCTGGCCTCTGGCCCTAATCCCTGGCCTGGGCCATGCATTCCTCCTACTCCTATGGCCTTTTCACACAAGCCCACTGGGCCCTGGCTCCTCAGCCTTCCTGTGAGGGATGTTACTGGGCTGTGGTCCTGTCCCCAAGAGTCCCAGGGATGGGCTTCTGGCCCCTTGGGTGACCCTTTCCATATGCCACAGGTAGGCCTGCCACTGGCCATGGGTGGCTGGAGCTGCTGGCTTCCTTGTGGCTTCCTGGGGGCAGCCAAATGTCCCCTGCAGGCAGAGGCAGTTTGTTGTGTTCTTTATGGTTCCCAGTCCCTGGGACATTCACTCTACTCCTATCTCCCTCACCTCCAAGAACAGCCTAGCTCTGGACTGGGCAGCAGATGGGCCCCAGTTCCAGAGGCCGTGTCCTGGAAGCCCTGATCTTCTCAGTTGTACTGTTGGCCCCAGTATTAAAGCTGGCTCTCTTCAACCTGGGACTGTGGTTCAAGGATGAGGGCAGGGGCCAGTGCCATGGCCTTCTAAGTACCCATGAAGAAAGGGAACTCAAGGAAGCAGCCAAGGCTGTTCATCATCACCCCGAGCCATTCTCTTGCTAACCCCACTACCACACTGCCACTCTGCCCCTGGGGTCTGTCTAGTGTCCAAGTGGCCTGGCACAGGGCTGAGAGGTGGTAGGGCTCCCACCCACACTGCCCAGCACCTGATCCCACCAGGCAACTGAGTGGGCCCCTGAGGGAGCCAGGTGACTTGAGGCCCCCCTAGGGGTTTTCTGTCTCCCCTGGGGTACTGTCTGGATCTTCCTGTGATAGCAGGAAGAATCTGGGCCTGCCTTGGTGGCAATGAGCTTCAAGTGGATGACTGCCTATAGGCCAAGATTTGGGTCCAGCCTCTGAGTTGGGGTCCCAAAGCCACATTCAGGCTGAACTGATTTGATTTCCCACAAGGTTTCTGTGGAGCTGGATTTTCTCTGTTTCGTTCATGCCCGGCATCTGTCTTCTCCCTTTGTTCCTGAATGGTGGGCCCTGCAGGAGCTCTGAGCAGGCTGTACCTCGATTCTGGCAATAAAAGTATTCTGGATGCTGTAAGGGGCTCTGGCCTAGGCTATGCTCTGAGCACAAGAGGAGGGAGGTAGTGGAGGTGCGAGGGGGCTAGAGAGGCAGGTAACCAGGACTGGACCTTTACTGGGGCCTTGATGGGTTCTCTTAGCACGAAAGCATGGTTCCTGTGCCCTTCTTTGGGCTTCATCCTGCTGCTCTCTCTCCTGGAAACCAGTTCCCCACCTGGGACTAAGAACCAGAACCTGAAACCTTCCTGTTACAATGGGGCCCCTGCCTTCCCCTTGCTCCTGCTTGGTCAGCAGGCCCCACATGCCCCTTGTGCTTAGGGACAAGGACAGTCCTGCAAGTCACCCTGGCTAGACTCTCCTTCCCAGCCTGTGTCCTCCCTTAGCTTACAGGTCTCAGTATCCTTTGAACGTAGAGTTCTCTTTAGAATGCTACCCTTGTCCTTTGCTTTCCCAGCTCATCTGCCTCCCATCTGTCCCTCTATAGGGACAGAGACCGAGGGAGGAAGAAAGACTAGGCGGAGACTGGTATGGAGAGAGAACAAAGTGGGCAGAGACAGGGACTGAGACACTAGGGAGCTAATGGAGATGGACAAAACAGAAAAAGAGGGAGACAGAGACAGGGAAACATGGACCGGGATGAGTCTTGTGGTCCAGAGGCTGGGGCTAGTGCAGGTAGTAGGAGCGCCAGTTCCTATCTTTTCCACTGAGCCCCACCCACCTGGTCCCCAGGCTTTGATACACCGAAGACCACTAGAGGGCGCTCTGAACCCTCTCACCACACCAGCTCTTAGCCAAACCTGGAAGGAAGGGGAAGCCCAGAGAGGGGCTGAGAATGCCTGTGAATACACAGGTCCACCCGCAGCTCTGGCCTAAGTAACAGGATGACAACATGAAGAGGAGCCTAACATGCAAATCTGCCCAGCCTGACTCCCAGCTCAGCCCTGATACCCACCAACCCCTAGCACCATTTGTTGTGGCCTCAGAGCTACTCACTCCCCCCTGACCTGTTTCAGCCCAACTGCCCCCCTTGGCTTCACAGCTGCACAGAGAAGACATGGAGTCAGAGCAGGCTTCAGGACCAGCAGACCTGGGTGCAAATCCCAGCTCTACCAGCTCCTGCCAAGTAGCCTTGGGAGCCTCCTGACCTCCCTGAAGCTTAGTTTCCTAATCTGAAGAATGGGGACAATTGTCAGGGGTGATCTTGAGGAGCATTGATGTTGGAGGACATCTGATTCAGTGCCGGGTGCGCAGTGGGCTTTTTCAGCTGATGTGCCATTAATATAACTGGGTGTGAGACAGCAAAGACAGAGGTCTGGGAGCCAGCAGATCTTGCATGCAGCCATTGCAAGGACAAGTGGACTGGCGGCTACTGAGTGACACAAGTGTCCAGAGCTGTCGCTCTGCCCAGCCAGGAAGGCCAGAGGAACTGATCTAGGAGGCAAAGGGTCAAACTGCACTGATGCAAGTATTAATGTATACACACACTCACTCACACTTAGGAAAAGTGTTCCAAGCAGAGGGCACAAAGAGGGTGGCGCTAGTGAGTGCTCCTCAAGGCTGTCATTTCAGGCCTATAGGGAAGAGGATGGAAGGGTTTTTAGGCAGGAGAAATACAAAGTCATTCTAGTCTGTCTTTTAGGAGCATCCTCTGTGGGGATGGGTTAGAGCGAGTGGGATAGGGATTGGGAGGCTGTTGTGGCTGGGGAGAAGCAAACCATGGGATGCAGGCCCTGCGGGGAGGGAGGAGGAAGGGTCTGGGGTGCTGTACATCTCTGGCTGGGTCACTGGGTGTGGGGAGCAGAGGTTTGCGTGTGGTCTGGAACTAGAGGATGTGCAGCGTGGACGCACAGCTGGGAGAAAAGACTCCATGTGCCAGGAGAGTCAGTGCTTGAGGTGTGTACAGGATGCTAAGGTGGAAGGCTCAGGAGCCCATGAGGTCAGGAAGCCCCAGACAGAGTCCCAGAGCTACCAGAGGAAAGGGAGCCCCAGGGGGAGGTGGAGAAGGAGCATGCAGAAAAAGGCCAAGGGGACAGAAGGGTGCAGCTCCCCCAGGAGGGGTGTCAGCAGGGTCAGGCAAGATAAGGACAGAGCCCCAGGGAGGCCTGGGGTTGGCTAAGGAAGCCCGGCTGTGTCTGTGCGGGCCTCAGTGGCTGTGAGTCTGAGCTGTGCGTGTGGGAGGACAAGTCCTGGGTGTGTGTGTCTTCCTGGGGTCCCTAGGCAGAGGGTCAGCAGTGACCTGGGTGTGGAGGTTGTCTGGAGCTCCTTGTGTGAGCTGTGGGGGCGCCCTGGGCGTGGGGCCCAGGCCAGAGGCCAAATATCAATGGAGCGTGGGAGCTGTTTAGCGCTCCCCGCGGGAACGTCCATTGTGGAGGCCCTCGGAGGCCTCCTGTGACTCCAGGGTGTCGAGGATGGCTGGGCCCCCTGGCGGGCCCAGCGAGGCCGACTGGGGGCTGCCCCACAACTACACGCAGAGGCTGGGCCCTCGGGCCGGGATCTCGGAGGCTGCGGCATTCCCGGGGGCCGGAAGCGGCGCCGCCAGCGGACCCTCGCGGAGTCCTGTCCCGACGCTGCACGCGCTGTCGCGATCCGGCGGCGGGTGACGTGGCGGGGCGGGGCCTGAGTGGCCGCGGCGGCCGTGGAGGCAGCGCGACGGAGCATCCTGGCGCCGCCACCGGAGGTAACGGGCCTAGCCGGGCCAGGCGGGGGACGGGCGCGCCGGGGAGCGGACCCAGAGCGGGGGCCGCGTCCTGTCGGCAGGCACTCTGCGTCGCCGCCGCCGCCGTGGGCGGGATGCGGGCCGGAAACGGCGCCGGGCGGCGGGCCGGGGGCCGCGTGAGAGACGCTGCGGGCGAGGGGGTGACGCTGTGAGCGTGAGAGGGACCTGGAGCTAGAGGGTGACTCCAGGAGTGTGGGAGACCCTGAGTACAAGACGAGTGTGTGAGAAAGACGGTGTGCGTGAGAGAGACCTGAGTGTGGTGGTGACTTTGTGAGCTTGTGAGACCCGGAGGGTGAGAGGGAGACTGTGTGTGTGTGTGAGACAGAGAGAGAGAGAGAGAGAGAGAGAGAGAGAGACCCTAGGTGTGAGGGTGACTGCGTGTGAGACCCCGAGTGTGAGGGTGACTCCATGACTGTGAGAGACTGTGCAAGTGGCCCTGAGACTGACTGAGGGGCTCGCAGTGTGCGGCCGCGAGCACAGGAGGGAGGACCGGGCAGGAAGGAGGCCGTGCGGTGTGCGGGAGTCGCGCCAGGGCGCGGGGCCGGGCTTCGTGGGCTGCTGCAGGCGTCCGTGTGGTGGAGGGCTGTTGGGCTGGGGCCCGCCCTGCCTCTGTTACGGCTCTTTTGAGTGTCTCCAGGGTCCTGTCTTCTTGGTCTTGCAACCATCTCCTGTCATCAATGCCAGGAGAGATGTGTGAAACATTCTGAAAATTCTTTGCTGAGCACTAAGCAAACATGTTGTGTAATGGCCCGTATAAATAGGAATCAGCGTTTAATTTAACGTGGTTTTGAGTACCTCTCATGTGCACCGGGCTGTGTGCTTGGTGACACGGTTAAAAAGAATTCGGTCTCTGCCCTTGATGTGGGGGGGAAACCAGAGCCAGCTCATCTAGTATGACCCGCCATCTGGTGCCTTATCTCTGAGAGCTGCGCCCTAATTTCAGATTTTAGAGGAACGGACTTGAAAGCCTCCACCTCTTTTTGCTGGCTGTGAGCCCTTTAGGAAAGTGCCCAGGCTGCCCCACATTACTAAGGTCCCATGTGGTGGTGCCCTGATGGCTTTTGCCTCCCAACTTTGGTCTCAGACTGTCATTCAAGTTGTTCTGTTAGAATTTCCTTTCCTGGCAGACGCGTGGAAAACCACCAGACTGATTTTCTCCCCTCGTCCTTGCCTCGCCCTCCTTCCCTGTCTGGCTGTGACACATTTTTATTGCAAACCAAACATGTACACCGGTTATGTGACTGATCTCCTTGGAACTTCTTGGTAGAGGAAATTTACTGACCTCTGTCCTTCCTGCTGTAGTCTTTAGGATGCAGATCTGTTTTATAGAAGTTATGCAAACGGTGGTCACGGGACCTGGGACTGGGGACTCAGGGACTCAGGGACTCAGAGTTGCCCAAACATGCATGATTTGAGATGACAAGTTTAGTTCTCTGACAGGTTTGGGCTGGTTGCTTCAGTTAACCTCCCCTCTGGGTGTGATAGAACTTCTTATTCATTAGGGCTGGCCCTGCCGGGCATGGAAAAGTTGGGTTTTTCAAAGGGACCCTGCTGCTTGCTCAGTCCATTTTTTGATCAGTTATCTCTCACTCTCTGTTGCAGAGATTACATGGCCAAGACACGAAAGTGGAATTAGGCCTTGCTGCCGAGACTTCATCATCTTAGTACCTGACCCATTTATGATGAGGTGGCTTGTGAAAGTGTGATGTTCGCTTATTTCTTGGCAGGTGAATATTGTTTCTGTTAGCTTTCTTTCATCATTGTGATTTATAAAGAGTTTTTGTTGTGTGTATGCAATCTGTATACAATACCACTAAAGAGAATGGCTCACACATAATTCACTGTTTTTTAGTATTACATGGTATGTAATTATAAAACCAAATTATGTATTTATATTACTTCGCTTTCTAAACAGTAACCATGGCGGTTTGTAGTTAAAGATTCTTGAAATGAGGTTGTTAAATAAAAAACCAAAGCCATGGAAAAGACTAGGTAGCAAATACTGTTGAAGTGAGAACATCTTATCTACTGTGATTGGGAGCTGAATTCAATCTGGAATTTCCTGGTATCCTAGGTTGAAAAACAAAGGGCCACATAATTTTTGTTATTTGATAAAAAGAATATATTTTTTAAGTTGAAGCATTGAAAAAATGCATACTCATTGTGAAAAATATAAAACTCAGACGCATAAATAAGTCCTTTATGTTTTCACCACAGTTAAGATTTTGGTATATTTCTCTGTGATATTGTGAAATATGTATTTGGTTTTCCGCTCCCTTTCCTGGCATTCAAATCCTAAAATCCTCAGTATCTCTGTCTTTTTGTATGCTAATCAGTTGACTTCTGGTGGGCTGCCCCTAGGTAGCTTCAGGATGGGGGGTGGTCACTGGAAAGACTAGAGCTGGATGAGAGGGTGGGAACTTTTAACCCCACCCCCCAACCTCCAGGGGAAGGAGGGGGGGCTGAGGGTTAAGTTGATCACCAATGGCCAGTGGCTTAATCAATCATGCCTATGTAATGAAGCCTCCTTAAAAACTCAAACGGACAGGGTTTGGAGAGCTTCCGGGTAGCTGAACACGTGGAGGTTCCCAGAGGGAGATTTGCCCAGGGAGTGCCTGGAAGCTCCAAGGACCCTTCCTCCTTACCTCCCTCAGTGCTCTTCATCTGTATCCTTTGTAATATCCTTAATAATAAACCAGCAAATGTAAGTAAGTGTTTCCTTGAGTTTTGTGAGCTGCTCTAGCAAATTAATCGAACCCAGGGAGGGGGGTCATGGGAACCCCAGATTGAAGTGGGTCGAAGTTCTGGAGGCCTGGACTTGTGACTGGTGTCTGAAGTGGGGTTGGGGGGCAGTCTTGGGGACTGAGCCCTCAACCTGTGGCATCTGACGCTATCTCCAGGTAGGTAGTGTTGGAATTGAACTGGATGACTCCAGCTGGTATCTATTGCAGAACTGATTGCTTGCTTGTTGTTGGGGAAAAACCTCCACACAATTGATCATAGTCTTCTGTGTTGATTGTTGTGGTGGTGTGAGAGCAGAGGAAGAATGGTTTGAGTTTTTTCCAAACAGTCTCAATAGCATTTTTTTCCATAGTCTTTATCAAAGAGGTTCTAAATCCAATTTGTAAAACTTTCTTTGTAATTGAACTTTGATAAATTCTGTGAACTAAAATAAAATCTTAAGGCTCCCCGCTACCAGGTGACTGAATGGACCCCCTCTTGGCCAGGGGGATATCCTAAAACTAAATTGCCTGCCACGAGGAGGGAGGTCAGACATACCTCATCATGTCCCCTGCCCTTCTTGGAGACATCCTTTGTAACCCATTATCAAGGCCTAAGGGTATGCAAGACAAACCTGCAGGTGCTCAATTTACACAACAAATATATGTCCAGTGGCTTGTCTCTGATTAACAGACCTCTTTATCTGAAAACATTCCAAGCCTTTAGACAAAGCTTCATGTATTTAACCAATTACAAGTCATAGAATCTTTAAACCCACCTATAACCTGTAAGCACCCCCTCCCCCACTTCGAGTTGGCCCACCTTTTCAGGCCAAACCAATGTATGCCTTCGATGTATTTTTTTTTTTTATTTCAGCATATTATGGGGGTACAGATGTTTAGGTTATGTATGTTGCCCTTGCCCGCCCCCCCCAACTTTGATGTATTGATTTATGACTTTATCTGTAACTCCTGTCTCCCTGAAATGTATAAAACCAAACTGTAACCCAGCTACAGTGAGTCCACTTGCTCAAGGATTCTTGGGCGTGGCTCTGTGTCATGGTCCTCAAATTTGGCTAAGAATAAATCTCTTTAAAATTATTTTACAGAGTTTGGCTTCTTTTCCATTGACAATTCATTTTTTTTTTTTTCCTAAAAATTGCATATGACAGTTTCATGGTTAAATTTTCATGAGGAAATTTTAGTGGTCTGTTAAATTCCTTTACTATCTGCTGCAGGAGCCTGGAAAATAGGTTGGAAACCTGTTAGAAAACTGCATTGTGTCTTTAAAGGGAGGGCTTAACATTGTTTTTTTTAGAGACAGGACCTGATAGGGTACATTGAATCGTTTAATAGAAATTTCCAACAGTGATTTCAGAGATTTCAGTGTTAGAGAAAGAGAGTCTGAGAGACTGATATTGTGTGTTATCTTCACATGCCATTTTCTCTTATCAATTGAATAAAAATTGCAGGCAAAAGGATAGCCAACTCGGGAGGGTGATCTGGTAGAATTTTGATGACCCTCTTGTAATACCAGGCTACTCAGCTGGAGGTAGTGTCTTAATTATTGGCCCCTTGAATCAACGATTTTCATCCCATCGTTGCAGAGGGTCTACAGATCTACTCTGTGGGGACAGGATAGACAAACACCTCTCACACAGGTATGGACTGCTTTTTTTGATAATGTATATAGATATTGTGACTAATTAAAATACAAATTAATTCATAAACCATTACTGTAGTCATAGTAGCCTAAGGTCATTATTTTTTCTTCTCATCGACTATAACTGAAGAAGAAGTACTGTGACAGAAAATAATCTCATGTTAACACATGAACTGTCATGTGAGTTGTATTTAACTCAGGCTAGTTTTGAGCCCGGGGCCTGGTGAAGCATGTTAACTCACACATCTCTTTACCTTGAGCCATGTGAAACTATTTTTTTTAAGTTGAAAGTAACTCACACACAGAAAACAATAAAAAATAACAAATTTTTCATTAAATTAGAAAGGATCGTTTTGTTTTCGAAGTTTTTATTCTATTTTTGTGATAAAACACTAGCCCCAAGGAAAAATTTTTTTTTCTAGTGTGCCAGTCAATGTGTTAGTATAGCTACTCCTGTTGTCTTTTGATTAGTGTTTACATGGTACTTTCCCCTCCTCTTCTTTGTAACTTATTTATGTCTTTAGGGTGGGTTTCTTATAGACTACATATCGAGCTTTGCTTTTTTTATCTGATCTGACAGTATCTTTTAATCATTGTGTCTAGTCATTTACATTTATGTAGTTATTGGTATAATCGGATTAAAATCTGCCATCTTGTTTGTTTATTCTATTTGTTCTATATGTTCTTTTTTGCTTTTTGCTTTTTCTGCCTACTTTTGGAATGTGTATTGTATTTCCACTGTTGGCTTATTATTTATACCTCTTGTAATTTTTGTAGTGGTTATCCTAGTTTTACAGTATGAATTTTTAATAATACCTACCTTTAAAAAGTATATTGCTTCATATGTAATATAAGAACCTTATAAAAGTATACTCCCATTTCTTCCTATCTTTTGTGCTATTGTTATCAGACATTTTACTTTTACATGTACTATAAGTCCACAATACTGTGCTACTATTTTTGCTGTAGGCAGTCAATTATATTCTAAAGTAATTAAAAATAAGCAAAAAATATTTTTTATATTTGCCTCATACTATTTGATATTGCCCCACAGCTCTTACATGCTTTGTTCTATTTTGTTTTTTTTTTTTACTTTTTTCCGTTTCTACTCTTATGGTTTTCATCGCTCTGCTGAAATTCCACATTTGTTCCTGCATGATCGACTTTTTTTTTTTTTTTTTTTGAGACAGGGTCTTGCTCTGTTGCCCAGGCTAGAGTGCAGTTGCGTCATCAGAGCTCACTACCACCTCAGGCTCCTGGGCTGGAGTGATCCTCCTGCCTCAGCCTCTTAAGTAGCTGGGACTATAGGCATGCTCTACCACCCTTGGCTAATTTTTGTATTTTTTGTAGAGGTGGGGTCTCACTATATTGCTCAGGCTAGTCAGCTAGTCTTGAATTCCTGGTCTCAAGAGATCCATCCGCCTTGGCCTCCCAAAGTGCTAGGATTATAGGCATGAGCCACTGTGCCCGCATAGCTTTTTTGGTTTGTTTTTTTTTTTTTTTTTGAGACAGAGTCTCGCTCTGTTGCCCTAGAGTGAGTGCCGTGGCGTTAACCTAGCTCACAGCAACCTCAAACTCCTGGGCTCAAGCGATCCTTCTGCCTCAGCCTCCCGACTAGCTGGGACTATAGGCATGCGCCACCATGCCCAGCTAATTTTTTCTCTATATTTTTAGTTGTCCAGATAATTTCTTTCTATTTTTTTTAGTAGAGACGGGGTCTCCCTCTTGCTCAGGCTGGTCTCGAACTCCTGAGCTCAAACAATCCGCCCGCCTTGGCCTTCCAGAGTGCTAGGATTACAGGCGTGAGCCACTGTGCCCGGCCCCGCCTAGCTTTTTGATAAGAGCCTTTAATGTGTTAATCATAGTTATTTTATATTCCCTGTTTGATGTTTTCAATATCTGGGTCATCTCTAACTAAGTTTGGTCACTCTTGATAGTGGGTGGTTTTTTTTTTTTTTTTTTTTTGAGACAGGGTCTCACTCTGTTGCCCAGGCTAGAGTGCCGTGGCATCAGCCCAGCTCACAGCAACCTCAAACTCCTGGGCTCAAGTGATCCTGCTGCCTCAGCCTCCCGAGAAGCTGGGACTACAGGCATGCGCCACGGTGCCTGGCTAATTTTTTCTATATATATATATTTTTAGTTGTCCAGATAATTTCTTTCTATTGTTAGTAGAGATGGGGTCTCGCTCTTGCTCAGGCTAGTCTCAAACTCCCGACCTTGAGTGATCCACCCACCTCGGCCTCCCAGAGTGCTAGGATTACAGGAGTGAGCCACCATGCCCAGCCAGTGGGTGGTTTTTCTTGCTTTTTTTTGTGTTGCTTGTGATTTGTTATTGATTGTTAGACAAAGTGTGTAGAACAGTAGAAATTGAGGTGTATGATATTTATTCTGGAAAATGGGTACACCTCTTCTTTTGCTAGGCTGGTAATATGGGAGTTTGAGTGCATTAGTCAGGAGATGAATTGTGCTTGGGTTTTGTTGTTGCTATGGTTAACTTAGGTGCACCAATGGCTTCAAATTCCTCTAGTGTTTTCTGGCCAGTTTAGGATTGATTTGCTGGAAGGAGGCTTTTTCTCAATATTTATGCTCCACCCTCAGCTTTAGGTCTTCTTTTTGCACCTCTGCCTCAGTGCAGTCTACCACAGCATTAGCGGTAAACTGCTGTTGCTTGTTCCTGGGTGTTTGCTAACCCGCTGAGGAGGAGCAGGGGGTTTCTCTAGTGTCCTTGTTCAGCCTCAGCCTTAGGCAGACCCTGTTTCCTTGGGTCTCGGGTGTATCTTTCTGGGTGATCCTGCTATTCCTCCAGAGGTAGGACACCACTAAGGGTCTTGACCAGAATTTCCTGCCCCTCCTCTAGGAATAGAGGGTTTTTTTCCTTTTACCCTGCCCCAGTTGCCTTGGGAGTGACAGAGTTTGCTGCCCTTTCCCCAGGGTGTTATACGTTTTGGCCTATAGAGGAGAAAGGTCCTTGTATTTTTCCTCTTCCAGGCCAGCACTACTGAGAGAGGCTTTTTCTGGTCCGCTGTCCAGTATTTCTTGTGAGCACCCACAGAGATCTCTGGTTAAAAACCTCTTGAGTGTCTGTGGCTCATGCTAAGCCGTATTTGACATTTGGTAATTTGTTAAAATTGTACCTGAATTCTTCTGACCCTCCTGTATGGTGGGTCCTATCTTTTTCCACTGCCACACGTGAGTTAGAGCTTGTATCTCTCTCTCATTGGAGGTACCTGTCTTTTCATCAGTTTCAGTCTAATTGGTTACCCTGTAACCTTAGCTTTCTGATGGCTTCAAGAAAAGTTATGGTTTTATAGGTTCTCTAGGATTTTTTGTCATTGGAATGAGAGCGATGCCTTCTCCAGCTTCCTACATCTTCAGTGGATACTAGAAGTTGAGAACTTTTCATTTTATCCTAGATTTTATCTTCCAGTAAAACGAGTTTACCTCTCTTTTTCGCTTCCTCTCTTCCTTGTTTTCAGAATTTGTCTTTCAGCAATGTTAACCCCATTGAGGAAGGCCTCACATTTTATAGAAGTTTTATTGTCTATAATTTGTTGCTCACAAAAGATCAGTAAGACTGTTTGGGAAGGTAGCTGTTATCTTACTCTTACCTCTGGAAAAGCTAAAGGTCAGAGAAGGGTGAGGTACAGGTGGCTGGTGAGCTCTAGTCTCTTTGCCTGTGGGGCTTCTGATCTCATGTCCATCTCATCTACATGCTGCCATACTGCGTGGTTGTGTGTTCCTTGAGGGCATGGTCCATACCAATCTTGTTCACTGCTGTGAACCAACACAGAGCCTGGCATGATGTAGGTTCTTGGCAGATTTTACAGAGATGTGTGATGTGAGGTTTAGATGTGTAGGGGAGGTGAGGGGTGGCCTTGAGGTTATGTGGCCAAGCCAGCCTGGGACTCATTCATTTGCCCTCAGGGAGCGGCTGGGGTTACCTTACCACTCTGTTCTCTGGTGTTTAGCAGAAAGGTAGGGACTTTAATTACTTGTGACCAATGACAGGCTATTGATGACAGTTGCATTTTGTTGTTGGCTAAAAAGAAAGAGACTTCATCTTCCCTCAGTTGTATGTGACTCTGCCTCTCTCCTTGGCTGAAGGAGGAGTCCTTGTTAACATTCCAGCAGGAACCTTATGTCTCATTCAGGTGTGGGGCAGTGACTGTGCTCGAGTTCTCTAAAAAAAAGGCAACTGGGTAGTTTTACCAGTGTGTCAGACAAACTTGATAAAGCCATTTCAGACAGCAGTGCCGGGTTGTACAAGTACAAAGGGAATGAATACCTAGTAGCCCCAGACCCTGGTACCAGCTGGGATCTGATGGAATAGAGGAAGCTGGAGTGGTCAGTGGAGTCGGGTCAGGTTTCTCTGCATGTCTCTGTGTTGAGTTGGGTAGACAACCTAGGTCTCTTTGCACCTGACTCTTACATGAGCATATAGGCTTCCCAGCTGTTTACTGGTTTTGTTCCTATGCATGCCTGGGCTCACCTGACAGACACGTGAAAACAAATGTGTTTCCACATGCCTGCATAGGGAAACCTGCATGGCTTGGTGCCAGGAGTGAAAGGAAAAGTGGTGCTGCCTTAAAGCTGTCTCGTCTAAGCAGAGGTAGGCTGCCTCAACTCCTCCGGGACTGGGGGAAGGCTTACTGGTGCCCCAGAGGAGCTTTTTCTTTTGGGCTCAGGTCCAGACTCCGGAAGGGGTTTGGGATAGGTAAGGCAGGAGTCTTGGGTGGAGCATGTGGAGATCGGAGTCTTCCCTGAGAACTCCTCACTCTGGTGTGTCTGTGGTTCCTTTGCTCTGAGCTCCATGAGGCCAGGTTCTGGCACATACAACTTTGTTGAGTAAATGAGAGACTTCTCGGAAGATGAGGTACTGATCCTGGTCTTAGCCCTGGTAGTTATCCCTGTGACCTTAAAGGACTGACTCCTGAGTGGGAATCAAACGGCCCACCAGATTGCTTCCTCTAGCAGATGAGGAGGGATCAGGGGATCTGAAGCCTGCATGGCACAAGAATTAAGGGAAGGAGAAGATCACGCTGGGTGTAGGGTCGGGAAGTTGCTTATCTTCCTTTGACAGATTCGGGGTCCTTCATAGGTAGGTTAATGTGGAATCCAACTTCCTTGACGTTTCTGGATTGGCCCAACTAATCCAAAGGTGGTGGTGGGGGTGGTGTGTGTGCCATCTCTAACACCGCATCTATAGATAAGAGAAGCCTTGTAGTCTTGGTTGGGTGGCAGGACTCCTGGGTCCTGTGCTGGGAGAATCTCTTTGCAACCCCAGATAGTAGTGAAGTCAGGAGCATGCTGAGGGGTATGTAATCCCTTTCTTTTTGGTAGTTTGGGGAAAGAAAGATGTTGACTGGACAAGCAGCAATGTGGGGCCAAGCTGAGTGTTGTGGACACGGTGATTCCTAGGCGTGTATTTTCATGAGGGACCTGTCCTTGATCTAGACTCTGTCATAGTGATGTGCTCTTGTCTCAGCATCTTCCTGGCCCTTCCCACAACCTACTGATGTTCTTTACCCGTGTGAGAGTAACTGCAGATGTCTCCACATGTGGCTAGACACTGCAGAAGGCTCTGTTTATCTTTGGTTAGAAGTGAGTAGGAAGGATTATCTGGGAATGGACAGTGAGAGGCCTTTCCGGCTGGTGAGGGCTGTGTACCTGGTGCAGCGACTCTAGTCTTCTCTGCAAGTCAGGTTCGTGCATTTTAAGCTGGTAAGAACAGAGCAGAAGTCACCTCAGGGAGAATCAGGCTATGAACAAACCTAATGCCAGCCTATTGTGGGCAGCAAGATTGGACGTTGCCATCACATCATGCCTGCGCTCTCGTGGCATCTTTCTTGGGAGCAGTGAAGGTCTATTTCCCTGTGTCCTGTGGTGGGAACTGAGAAAGGACTTTTGTATTTAGGGCTGTGTGCATGGCATGCTGTTCCTAAGCAGTCGGTGGGCAGGGAAACCTGGTTTAAACCAGAGCCTCACCAGCTCCTGACATACTTGTATTCTTTGCCAGGCCACAGTAAACATAGGTGTGCAGAAGCATTTCCCATGGAAGCCAGGGAGCTTGGGAGCTCCACACCCACCTACCATCTCATCCCTGAGGCCAGCCCACCACCCAGGATGGAAGAAGATGTCGACTCACCACCTCAAAACTCCCTGGAAACTATGCAGCTGAAGAAGGAGATCTCCCTGCTGAATGGAGTCAGCCTGGTGGTGGGCAACATGATCGGCTCAGGGATCTTTGTCTCACCCAAGGGTGTGCTGGTATACGCTGCCTCCTATGGGCTGTCACTAGTCTTGTGGACCATTGGTGGGCTCTTCTCTGTTGTGGGTGCCCTTTGCTACGCAGAGCTGGGGACTACTATCACCAAGTCGGGGGCCAGCTATGCTTATATTCTCGAGGCTTTTGGAGGCTTCATTGCCTTCATCCGCCTGTGGGCCTCACTGCTCATTGTTGAGCCCACCAGTCAGGCCATCATCGCCATCACCTTCGCCAACTACATCATCCAGCCCTCCTTCCCCACCTGTGATCCCCCGTACCTGGCCTGCCGTCTCCTCGCTGCTGCTTGCGTATGTAAGTAGGGGTTGAGGGTGGGAGGATTGTGGGGGTTTGGGGTACTGTAATAATGGTACTTTGTCTTTGAGTAGCATATTGTACTATTTAGGGGGGAGGGAGGCGTTTTATCTTTTTAAAAACTTTTTTTTATATTTACTGGTGGGGTGGAAAGAAGGGCAGTTCAATTTCCTTTTTTTTTTTTTTTTTTTAAATTGAGACAGTTTCATTCTGTCACCCTGGGTAGAGTGCCGTGGCGTCAGCATAACTCACAGCAACCTCAAACTCCTGGGCTCAAGCGATCCTTCTGCCTCAGCCTCTTGAGTAGCTAGGACTACAGGCGTATGCCACGACGCTTGGCTAATTTTTCTATTTTTAGTAGAGATGGGGTCTTGCTCTTGCTCAGGCTGGTCTCAAAATCCTGACCTCAAGCAATCCTCCTGCCTCAGCCTCCCAGACTGCTCGGGTTACAGGGGTGAGCCACCCCCTGGCCTGGCCGCATTTTCTCTTGAGGAAGTAATTTCATCAGAGTCATTTGATCCTGAGAGACAAGTAAACATAAAGGATGGAGGTGGGAGAAGTTTGAATCTCTTCGTGGCTTTTGTTGTGTCACATTCTTCCTCTCTTGGCTGCCCCTGAGTTCTGTTCCCTGGTCTGTGTGACAAGTTGATACACGTCTCACATTTGTCCTGTCAGGTGTTTTGGTTGGAGTCAACATCACCAGTTGTAACTTAACCCAGAAAAAACCATAAGTATTGTAGCCTTTATTCTGCTGCTCAAAAAAAAAAAAAAAAAAAAAAAATGTTTTACCCCCAGCTTTTCATCTTAAAGCAGTTTAAAGGCATCTGTGAGAAAATAGGCTTCTCTAGACTGTGGGAGTCCTAAGGTGTTATACCTCAGGCCCTCAGGACCCCATCCTTCCTGCCACTGCCACTCTTTGTGGCCTGTTCTGAGCAGCAGGCACCACACCAAAATGGCTTTTTCCTACTGCTGTTTCAGATTTCTTTACACTGACTTTGTAAACAAGCTCTGCCTGCAGCTGGTGAGAGGAAGGTGGCTCCCACCCCATATTTGAGTTTCTAATGATAGAACCTGAGAGATCCCAGTGCATCCCGCTTTATTTTCCTTTTTCTCTTATGGAGTAGTAAGGAGAAGATTGCCGTGACTTTAGCAAGCCTTGCAGAACCAGCGTGTAGCTGAGAAACGGCCCAGAATTTCCTGTGTTTCTTAGCACCGTGCTGCCAGAAGCACTTAATTACACTCTGTTCTTTCTGTATCTCTGTTTGCAAAAGCTTTGGCAGCATATATAGTTTACCCACAGTGTTTAAAATAGATTGAGAGTACCTTGCAGTTAGCATTAAAGGACTGTACAATACCCATGCCTCCTAACTTGAAGGAATTTGTTAAAGACAAACCATAAGGGAACCCCTCTGTATTTATTGGGACAGTGAAGGGGAATGGATAGCCCTGGGAGGAGGGAAGATGGGTACTTGGCTATGTGTCTGACAGGATTCAGTCAGGGAGACTCTGGCCTGACTGAGCTCTTTAAAAAAGGGATAATTTTGTTGACTGAGCTTGGTGGCTCAGGCCTGTAATCCTAGCACTTTTGGTGGCTGAGATGGGAGGATTGTTTGAGGCTAGGAGTTTGAGACCAGCCTGAACAAGAGTGAGACCTTGTCTCTACAAAAAATAGAAAAATTAGCCAGATGTGGTAGCTTGAGCCTGTGGTCTTAGCTACTCAGGAGGCTGAGGCAGGAGGATTGCTTGAGCCCAGGAGTTTGAGGTTGCAGTGAGCTATGATGACTGCCACTGCACTCTAGCCTGGGTGAGAGAGCAAGACCCTGTCTAAAAA
>NW_012152729.1:3668978-3671681 GCF_000956105.1 Propithecus coquereli | reverse complement strand
ATTTTTTCTATATATTTTTAGTTGTCCAGCTAATTTCTTTCTATTTTTAGTAGAGATGGGGTCTCGCTCTTGCTCAGGCTAATCTCGAACTCCTGAGCTCAAATGATCCACCCATCTCGGCCTCTCAGACTGCTAGGATTACAGGTGTGAGCCACCACGCCTGGCCAGAAAATTTTTATTTTGATTTTTGTTAAATATTTTTTTTCCTTTATGATATTTCCCATACTTTTTGTGCATAAGGAGCCCATCCCCATACCAGGACACTGATCTTTTGATTGGAGGAAAGTCCTTACCACATAGAAATGCAAAGTTGTGGTATCTCCTGGATGCTTTCACTCAACATGTACTTTTACCCAGATTCCTCAGGATCTGAATTCCTGAAGCCCAGGCTTTTCCAGAATCCAGACCTGAGGGCAGGAACTTGTCAGAGATAGGGCCAAGTCATAAAACCATGTTCCAGTCCAACCGACTAGGCTTTAGGGTCAACTTACTTCCCTTCTTAGAACTTTGGTTCTAGAATCAGGCTTTCAGCAGCTGGG
The DNA here is from genome assembly GCF_000956105.1 of Propithecus coquereli. Classification (NCBI taxonomy): domain Eukaryota; kingdom Metazoa; phylum Chordata; class Mammalia; order Primates; family Indriidae; genus Propithecus; species Propithecus coquereli. The sequence continues at coordinate 3,671,142 of NW_012152729.1, read as the reverse complement.
ATATGCTGAGAGGGAGTCTCCTTGAGCAGGGGTGGCAGTGGGTGCAGCCTGGTTTCAAGAGATACAAATTGGAAGAGACCAATTAGGTCATAATTAGGGAAAATAAAAACAAAGGTCTGCACTGAATCCAGGGTGAGGCTTCGGTAAGATGGGAGAAATTTAGTCTTAAAATTGAGACATGAGAGGGGTCCAGTATATTGGTTTGGAGACTGCATAAAGAAATTATAGCTATTCCAGGCTAGACAATTGAAGTTCCATCCTAGAATGGAGGACCCAGGAAATCTCCATATAACCAACACTGGGTAGAGGCCGCACACTGGTGACCCATAGATTTATTTGGTCTATATAGTGTTCTAAATGATTTCAAATTAGTGGCCAACATTTGCAAATCAGGAGGTGTCCTTTCACTTGAAGAAGCAAAAGTTCTAGCAGCCTTGTACCCAAATTCCTGCCTGATACAATGAGTTGGATTTGGGTAGTGGTCGCTCCCTTTAAATGGAGTATATACTCCCCAGTCCACTGTAGTCCCCTTCTTCCTCTTGTTTTATACCCAGGCTTCCTTGCCTTTGCTCATTCGTATTACCTTGGCCCCCGGAGGAATTTGTGTTTCAGATCCTGGCTTTCTGGTTGCACCACACCCCATTCCCAGGTTGTCCTGGCAAGGAGGTCCAGACAGCTTTTCTGGGATTTCAGGCTGTCTTATCTACTAATAATTCCTAGAGCAGTGGTGCCCAGCTAGAGGGGAGTTTGTTCCCCAGGAGACATTTGACAATGTCTGGAGACATTTTTGGTTGTCACAACTGGGAGGGGTTGCTGCTGGCTTTTATTGGGTAGAGGCCAGGGGTGCTGTTGAACATAATACCATGCACAGGACAGCCCTGCACAATAATCTGGCCCAAAATGTGTATAGTGCTGAGGTTGAGAAACTCTGTCCTAAAGGTACGCTCTGTTCATATGTGTTCTCAGGTTTTGGAATCTTCTGTGTTGGGGTAGGACCTCAGGCTGGTGACTGAACTCAGTAAGCTTAGGGACTCATATTCACTTATGGGACTGTACGGGGGAAATTTTGTTTCTTGAGGTATATAGGGTCCCATCTTTGGCTAGGTGACCAGCAGTATTCTCGCTAACCCGGGTGCCCAGTTTGTAAGAGTACTCGATTTGACTGCAGAAGGGTGATGTTTCTGACTTGGGTGTTGTTGGTCCCTTTGTCTGTCTTTGTGGGCTTTGACCTAGGGATCCTGGCTGTTGTGTAGGATCATACACATCATTGTGTAGTATTTGTAGTTGACTTGAAGATTTCAACATGGAAAAGGGTCGTTGCTGACACAGTAGTATCAAAGCCCAGGGCTTGCTCACAGCCCAGACTCTATTCCCCCTGTGAGTTTCTTTGGTGAAGTTGACAATGAGGAGGAAGAGGAAGAGGAGGAAGAAGACTGCCAAGGGTGAGACTGGAGTGAAGAAACAATGTATAAGGATCCCTGAATATCTTTCCATTGTTTCTTGCTATCTTGGATTCAGGCTTCATCAGGGTCCCAGTAGAAACGATATTCTGACCTATTTTGGTCAGTTGTTGGCTATGGACAGATACTTTTCATGTTCTGAGAGGCCTAAGGAGGACTGGGTCATGATCTTAGTTGCTCAAAGACTCTAAGCCTATGTATAGTTTGAATGTTTTCATAGTAAGACCAAGTGTATTTGTGTAATTAAAAACAAGGATGCTTTTTGAAAAGGCATGTATGTACACTCCATATTTATACACATCCCAGAAGTTAGTTCCTGATTATGATCTCCAGTTGGAAGGATTCACCTCCCCTGCACTGTGACTATTATAGAGCATTTCAGTTTTTTTTTTTTTTTTTTTGAGACAGATTCTCTCTGTTGCCCAGGCTAGAGTGTCATGGTATCAGCCTAGCTCACAGCAACCTCAAACTCCTGGGCTCAAGCGATCCTCCTGCCTCAGTCTCCCGAGCAGCTGGGACTATAGGCATGAGCCACCATGCCCGGCTGATTCTTTCTATATATATTTTCAGTTATTTGGCTAATTTCTTTCTATTTATAGTAGAGGCAGGGTCTCGCTCTTGCTCAGGCTGGTCTCGAACTCCTGAGCTCAAACAATCCTCCCACCTCGGCCTCCCAGAGTGCTAGGATTACAGGCGTGAGCCAC
>NW_012152729.1:3667380-3668928 GCF_000956105.1 Propithecus coquereli | reverse complement strand
AAAAAAAAAAAAAAAAAAAAAGGACAGCTTTCAGATTATAAAACATGTTCATTAAGGATAAAATTAAATTACCCTCGGATCACCTATAATCTACCACCAAGAGAAGAGTACCTTTTTTTTCTTTTAGAAATAGGATTTTGTTCTGTTGCCCAGGCTGGAGTACAGTGGAGTGATCTTAGCTCACTGCAGCCTTGAATGCCTGCACTCAAGTGATCCTTCTGATTCAGCCTCCAGAGTAGCGGGACTACAAGTGTGTGCCACCATGCCTGGCTAATTTTTTCAAAAGAAGAGTACTTTTAATAGTTGGATAGTGTCTTTATTATTCTTTTGTAGAATTGGCTTATTATACTTTGCTTATAACTTCATATCCTGCTTTTTAAACTTAGTATATCATGGGCTTTTCCCCATTTCTTGAAATGTTCTTCAAAAGCAACAGTTTTTAGTGTTTTTTTATTAAAAAGTAATAACATGGACTTTATAGACAATTTGAAAAATGCAGAAAAATAGAATAAAGAAAATAAGAATTGCTCATGATTTTACCTTCTGGAGAACTGTGATTACTATTTGGGTAAAGTACCTTCCAGTATTTTTTTATGTGTACATATCTATCTTTTTTGGGGGGGCGGGTAGAGAAAGGGTCTCCCTCTGTCGCCCAGGCTGGAGTACCGTGGTGCAGTCATAGCTTCTTGCTGTCTTGAACTCCTGGGTTCAGGCAGTCCTCCTGCCTCAGTCTGAGTAGCTAGGATTACAGGCAGGCATCATCATGGCGAGCTAATTTTTATGTTTTTTGTAGAGACAGCGTCTCACTTGTTGCCCAGGCTGGTCTCGAGCTACTGGCCTCAAGCAATCCTCCTGCCTTAGCCTCCCAAAGTGCTGGGATTATGGTTGTGAGCCACCATGCCTCACCCCGTATAAGTATCCTTGAGATACACCTTGTGGTTTGTATACTGATTTTTATTTTTAATTTTTTTGTTTTTTGTGGTTTTTGGTTTTTTTTGTTTTGGGACAGGGTCTTGCTCTGTTGACTGTGCTAGAGTGCAGTGCCATCATCACAGTTCACAGCAACCTCAAACTTCTGGGGTCAAGTACTCACCTGCCTCAGCCTCCTGAGTAGCTGGGACAGGCACACACCACCTGGCTAATGATTTTTAAAATTTAATATTTAATCTCTTTTATCAAATATTCTTAGAAAACATGTTTTGGGGACACATGTAGCATGGTGGTTCGGATCACAGGCCCCCATGCCAGACTGGGTTTTATTTCCAGGTTTATCATTGACTAGTTGTTGACCTTGGGGAGTTAATTAACTGTTGCCTTGGTTTTTCTCGTTTTTAAAATTAGAATATTGAGAGTACCTATCTAGAAAGATGTTGTGAGGAATAAATGAACCAAGATATATATAAAATGCTTCTTTCTGCCTGGCATATATAGTAAGTGCTATATAATATTATTATTATAAATAACCCTGTTGTGGAGGTCATTGTATAATATATAATTCATTTTTAGAGTTTCTGCATATTTCCTTAGGATAGAATTATACAAAGGAAA
>NW_012152729.1:3661808-3665784 GCF_000956105.1 Propithecus coquereli | reverse complement strand
TCAGCCAGCATTTCACTTCTAATAGACGTTTTTTTTTTTTTTTTGAGACAGAATCTCATTCTGTCACCCAGGTAGAGTGCCATGGTGTCAGCCTAGCTCACTGCAACCTCTAACTCCTGGGCTCAAGCGATCCTCCTGCCTCAACCTCCCAAGTAGCTGGGACTACGGGTGTGCACCACCATGCCTGGCTAATTTTTCTATTTTTAGTAGAGACGGGGTCTCCTTCCTTAGGCTGGTCTCAAACTGCTGACCTCAAGCGATTCTCCCTCCTTGGCCTTCCAAAGTGCTAGGATTACAGGTGTGAGCCATTGCGCCCGACCACACTTCTAATAGACTTGTACTTGGTTCTCCCTCACCTTTTTTCCTTCTCCCACCTTTTTGTGTTGTTATTATTGTTTAGGACTGTACTCCTGTGTCCTTGAATTCCCCTTTATAATACCCAGCCTGTTTGTGGGACAAAGATTTTCCTCCCCTTCCTGTTGGCTGTGCAAAAAGGGAACTGTGACCTTCAGCATAGCTGGGACTACAGCTTGAGGTTGCTAGGCCTTCTCCTCATCAGCAGAGAGTGTGAGGCCGGGCGCGGTGGCTCATGCCTGTAATCCTAGCACTCTGGGAGGCCAAGGCGGATGGATCGCTCAAGATCAGGAGTTCGAGACCAGCCTGAGCAAGAGCGAGACCCGTCTCTACTAAAAATAGAAAGAAATTAATCGGACAACTAAAAATATATAGAAAAAAAAATTAGCCGGGCATGGTGGCGCATGCCAGCTACTTGGGAGGCTGAGGCAGAAGGATTGCTTGAGCCCAGGAGTTTGAGGTTGCTGTGAGCTAGGCTGACGCCACGGCACTCACTCTAGCCCAGGCAAAAAAGCGAGACTCTGTCTCAAAAGAAAAAAGAAGAAGAGAGTGTGAGAGCAGTTGTGTCAGAGGATGCATACATATTATTCAGTATTAGCTTGGGTTTCAAACAACAGGAAAGCTAAAGCAACATGGCTCAAACATATTGACGTTTATTTCTCTCACATGTTAAAGGTAGGCAGTGTGGCCTGGATGACTTCAGTTCTCCAGGGAGCCAGGTTCATTCCTTGTGTCTTACTGTCCTGCCAGCCTCAGCATGTGAATTTTAGCCCATAGTCCAGGATGGCTACTCTAGCTCCACTGTTATGTCTGCATTGTAGCTAACGGGAAGGACAAAGAAAGGCACACCCTTACCTTGAAAGACACTTCCTAAGGTCTTATATGAAACATTTGCGTATATCCCTGGGGGAAAACCTAGTTACGTGGTCATACCTACCTGCAGGAGAGGCTAGAGAATGTCAACTTTATTTTGAGCAGCCATGACTTCAGCTAACATTTATATTACTAAGGAGAAAGGGAAAGACAGATATTGGAAGATAATTAGTAGTCTCTGCCACAGAGAGACTTTGGGGATTTGTTTCTGCTTAGATTTGGGTCTGGATCTGCTATTGGAGTACTTCTTTCTCAGTAACAAGCTCCCAGAGAGCCTTGAAGATCCTCCCATAGGTACCATGCTGCTTGGTGCAGACTTGTCCAGGAAGAAAATGAGATCAGAAGAAGGGGAAAGGCTTACATATTTTAAATGTGGTAGTTGAATTTGAGCATCTGGCCTTAAGGCCCAGGCCTGTTGTCTTTGTCTGAACTCTGATAGAGCTTATGGTGAGCTAGATGGGTCTGGGTTTTGGGAGGCATGGAGGGGTAGGGATCAGATGGTGAAATTTGGTTTCTTAATTAGAATTAGGAAAACAGTCAAGGGACTTGGCTTCTGTTTTGGGAGCTCTCTGTTCTCTGGCAGGGCTGAGAGTAGAGTGAGGCAAGCGAGGCACCTGGGGCCAGCATTTAAGAAAGTGCTGGCTCTCAGATTCCTGCTCGTGGTCCCCTGAGAGTCAGTGCCTCCTTAAATTTTGTACTCTAGGCACCTACTAGCTTCATCCTGACCCTGGCTCTGCTTTCTGGCTGTACTTTGTTGCTAGTGAACTATTTTTATTTTTATCCAGAAAGAAGCATATGTGCATGGTAAGTCAGTCAAAGTATATAAGGGTACACAATGGAAAAAAGTCTCCCTCTCTCTCCAGATCTTTAGTCGTCCTCCCTAGAGGCAACTACGCAGACCAAGTGGTTTTGTATCCTTCCTGCTGCTCTTTGAAATGAGCTCTACAGTGGCTTCCAGGAAAGCTGCCTGCATTCATTAGTTCAGCACATAGTCATTGAATTTCCACTGTGTGTAATAGTTGCTTGTGTGTGGAAAGGACCAAGCCTGTGGGAAATCTGTAGCAGAATGGAGGGAAAGAGAAGGGGCAAAAGTGAGGAGTTCCTGTCAGTGGGTGTGAGGAGCGTCTCAACTTCTCTTCCCCATCATGGGGCTACAAACAAGCACAGTAAGCACAGCCAGGATATGATCAGAAAGTCTCTTTCTGCTGGGCTTAAGCAATCCTCATGCCTCAGCCTCTGGAGTAGTTGGGACTACAGGCCTGCATGCCCCCCACCCCGCCCTACCCTACCTCCTGCCTGTCTTCTGTCAGTCTTTCTCTCAAAACTGCATGTCCTCTCGCTTCTGCTGCTTTTTGTGGTCCTTCTTTCCTCTGCTTATTTTTGGTTTCTGTTCCTCTATTACTAAGGGCTTGTATGTGACTTGGACTTGTGGTGGCTTCCAGCTCTTTTGCTTACTACTCTTAGATTTAGTTTCTTGGTTTTCTAACTCTGTGTTCCTGGGAGAGACAATCTATTAGGCTCAGCTTGGGTTCAATGTCTGGCTCAATCGGCTGTAATAGGGAAGGGGGAGCAATTCTCAGGATGGAACTGAGCAGATACCTCAAGATATGGTTAATGTATTGCATAGGAATCTGGATTACAGGTGGCTGTTAACTAGGTAATCCTTATGTTAGCTGATCTAGGCTTAGCCCCACAGAGAAAACTCTGATCGGCAGGGGTCATCCCTGGGAAGAACCCCCAGCACCATGCATTCCTTTGGGCATCTCGCCTGCCCATTGACCATTCTCCCCAAGACCTCCGCCTCCCTCATGATTGAGTCGTAAGCACCCATGTTATTTGCCAGCATACTGAGTGAAAGCTCTTGAAAGGCCATCGAGGCTGTGCTGCCTGTGTATTTCCAGAGGCTGGTCCTAGTCACTTCTTTCCCTTGGAGTGGAGGAACATCCAACTTTCTGACAGTTTGCCTTGCCTTAGGGAATTGGTTAAGTGAAAGTCATCACCACCTTGATTCCAGCCAGGGTTCAAAGAGGAAAGACCTACTTGAGACAAATGTCCACATGACCACGGCATTAGACACTAAGCTGTGCTGTGAAGTGGGTTCAGGGGAAAGAGAGCTCAGAGAGGGCCTGGCAGGTATATTTGGGGAAGGTTTTAAGAGGAAGTGAGGGCTGAGCTAGACCTTGAAAGTAGGAGTCACTGTTGGCTATGGCAGGAAGAGAAAGGGAGAGGACTTTTTTTTTTTTGGGAGATACAGTCTCATTCTGTTGCTGTAGCTGGAGTGCAGTGGTATCATCATAGCTCACTGCAACCTTGAATTCCTGGGTATAAGTGATCCTCCTGCCTCACCCTCACAAGTAGCTGGGACTATAGGCAAATGCTACCATACCTGGCTAATTTTTCTGTTTTTTGTAGAGCGGGGTCTTGCTCTTGCTCAGGCTGGTCTCAGAGTCCTCACCTCAAGCAGTCTCCCCGCCTTGGCCTCCCAGAGTGCTAGGAATACAGGTGTGAGCCACTGCTCCCAGCCAACATTTCTTTTATGTATATATCTGGCATGAAAAAGGAAGAGAAAGTCTGGCTGAAGGAGAGAGTAGAAAATGAGTAGGAGAAGGTGGAAGTGGCTTAGAGAATGGGCGCAAAAGATTTGCTAATAACTTTTTTTTTTTTTTTTTTTGAGACAGAGTCGTGCTCTGTCACTCCGGCTAGAGGGCAATAACATCATCACAGTTCACAGCAACCTCAAACTTCTGGG
>NW_012152729.1:3644315-3661758 GCF_000956105.1 Propithecus coquereli | reverse complement strand
TTTTTGAGACAGAGTCTCTCACTCTGTCGCCCAGGCTAGAGTGCTGTGGCATCAGCCTAGCTCACAGCAACCTCAAACTCCTGGGTTCAAGCGATCCCCCTGCCTCAGCCTCCCGAGTAGCTGGAACTATAGGTGTACGCCACCATGCCCAGCTAATTTTTTGTTTCTATTTTTAGTTGCCCAGCTAATTTTTTTCTATTTTTAGTATAGACGGGGTCTTGCTGTTGCTCGGGCTGGTCTTGAACTCCTGACCTTAAGCAATCCTCCCGCCTCAGCCTCCCAGAGTGCTAGCATTATAGTTGCGAGCCACTGCGCCTGGCCAGTTTGCTAATAACATTTGAAGTGCACATAAAAGTTCTATTTTTGGAAGCTAGAGGTGGTGCTTAGAAGTGTCACTGTATTCCTTCTTGCTGTAGAACCCCTTGGATATTACTGTTGTGTCCTCCCCAGGGGTCAGAGCCATCCTTGTTTAGCAGTGGCAAAGTTCTAGGACACTCAACACATGGCGCAGATGTCACTGAGGTGTGTGAGGAACTGTAACTTAAAGTGAGCAGTGCTGACATGAGCCTGGGAAACACTCCAGTGGCCTCAGTTCTCCATGGACCTCACTGAGAATTGGGAGGTCTGGCTAGGAATGAGGGTAGGGGTGAGCAGTGGGCTTGGAAATGTTAATCTCTCAGCCTCAGTTTCCTCATCTATACAATGACAATAGGAATGTCTATATTTTGGGCTTATGAGAATTGGTAGAGAGGATATATGTGAAATTATCAGGCACATAATTTTTTTGTTTTAGACTTACATGCAAAACATTGTCTAATTCCTTAGATGGTCTGCCATCTGCATTCAAATTTACCTTATTGTTTTTTCTTTTTTTAATTTAAAAGTTAATAAAAAATTTTTTCTTTTTTTTGACATGGGGTCTCACTCTTGCTCAGGCTGGTCTTGAACTCCTGAGCTCAAGCAATCCTCCCACCTCGGCCTCCCAGAGTGCTAGGATTACAGGCGTGAGCCACCAAATTTACTGTATTTATTGATGGGTCTCCTTTGTCCCCACTCTCTAATGTGGTTGTAGACAGGTCTTGTGCTTCTTGTGGTTTAGAACCTTGGGAGTCTGAGTGGGGAAGAGCGAGTAAAGTCAGCCATTCCTGGGCCTGGGGTAATTTCCAGCAATGGAGCTGGCTCCCAGAATGTATGTATATGTGTTCACTGAAGCTTGGGTCATGACTGATCATAAAGGTAATCTGTGGGGACAGAGTGGCTCCTGTTTGTGGTCTGTGATAGCCAGGCAGCAAGTAGGAAGACTGGGTCTTTTGTGACAGGGAACAGAAATGGGTGGTTATTTTGCAGCCTTTGTAGGTTTGAATGTCAGCAGTGATGGGACATTCAGGTGTGCTCTCAGCTGGGGCAGGTGCAGGGTGTCCCTTCATTTTCTTTTTCTCCTGATTCTCACAGATCCATTGGCCCCTTTGCCTTAGGCGGGCAGGGCCAAAGTGATGTTCTCTGTAAAGAGAGGTTGGGCCTCTGTGCTCTTTCAGTGCAAACCTGCCAGTGATTTTATGGTTTTTCTCCTAGGTCTGCTGACATTTGTGAACTGTGCCTATGTCAAGTGGGGCACACGTGTGCAGGACACGTTCACTTACGCCAAGGTCCTAGCGCTCATTGCCATCATTGTCATGGGCCTTGTTAAACTGTGCCAGGGTAAGAGGGGCCCAAGGTGGGAAGGGGGGTGCATGTCTTCAGGAGGTCCTCTGGATTCCCTGAGGAGGATGTGGGAACTCTATTAGCTTTGCCACTCAGCTCTGTCTGTGTACGTGCTAGTATGTGTCAGTGAGGGCAAGAGATGAGAATAAAGTTCTTCCTGGGCTTCTTGGGCCAGATGGATATTAGTCAGCTCCTCCCTCAGGGCTACTTTCCCCTGTGGAGGCTGGGAGCATTGCAGGAAGCCAGCCAAGACCCTAGGAGCTCTTGAAGGTTGGGTCATAATTTGGTTATAAAAGTAATCTGTGGGGATAGAGTGGCTCCTGTTTGTGGTCTGTGACTGCCAGGCAGCAGGTAGGAAGGCTGGGCCCTCCTTGAGTGGGAATGGAAATGGGTGGTTATTTTGCGGCCTCTACTTTTCATCAGGACTCGCATTCAGCATTCCTTCCCAAAGGCAGCTCTTGGCAAAATATGAAAATATTGTGAAAGTGGCACTGTTTTTCCTGCATGTTGGCTTTAGAAAGCTTTTCATTCCTGGATCAGAGCCAACTGGCAGTGAGGGTAACAGGCCTACAAGATTTCCTGAGCCCTTGCAGAAGTCCTGAGGTGTCTTTGTTTCACAGTGTCACTCTGTTGCCCAGGCTAGAGTGCCGTGGCGTGATCATAGCTCACAGCAGCCTCAAACTCCTAGGCTCAGGCAATCCTCCTGACTCAGCCTCCCCGAGTATCTGGGACTACCAGTGCGCACCACTGCACACGACTAATTTTTCTGATTTTATGAGTGATGGGATCTCACTCAGGTTGGTCTCAAACTCCTGACCTCAAACAATCCTCCTGCCTTGGCCTCCCAGAGTGCTAGGATTACAGGTGTGAGCCATTGCGTCCGGCCCAGAGGTGTCTTTAACCAAGGATATCTCAATTATTTCACAACCCAGTTCTCTAGGCCATCAATCCCTAAATGTGGCCGGGTGAGGTGGCTCATGCCTGTAGTCCCAGCTACTCGGGAGGCTGAGGCAGGAGGATGACTTGAGCCCAGGAGTTTGAGGTTGCTGTGAGCTAAGCTGACGCCACAGCACTCTAGCCAGGGCAACAGAGTGAGACTCTGTCCCAAAAAAAAAAAAAAAATCCCTAAATGTGTCTGTGTTTATAGTCACCAGGGGAGCTAAGACCCTCATCTCAGACCTATTAGCTCACATGCTTGTTGGTTTGTTGTCTTATAAGCTGTGCTTTTAAGAAGTGCTCTTAGTGATTCTTCGGCAGCTGCTCTAGCACCTTTTTGCACTTACACCAAGTTAGTACAACTAGGCATCTGGATGACCCTGGTGGCTCAGAAGTATATTGGGGTCAAATTGGGTTGTTGAGCAATCCTCCTCTCAAGGTCTGTGCCTTAGGGAAGCACTGCTGTGTGTGGTGACTGACACCACTGGAGGATAGGGTCTCTATTTTCCCTTCTCTTGTGGCACACTCAGCCCTTTTGCCACATTGATAGCTGGGTCTAGGTTTTGTCCAGGACATTATAACAGGCTGCCTTAGAAGTCTGGATCTTAGTAAAAACGCCAATGTGTCCCAAAGATCTCTGTCCTGGGTAGCTGAATGCTAATCCTGGGCTTTCAGGTCTGCAGTCTCCAGAGACCTCCAAGGAGAATGACAGGTGCCTGGGCCTGGGCTGGCTCCCTGAAGGCTAGAGATGGCCCAGACCTAGCCCAGGCACATGGAAAGCTAAGAGACCCCAGTTCTCCTATAGCCAGTGATTTCCTGCCCCGTGAAACCATAGCCACTGCGAGTAGCAGCGTACTCTCCATGAGACTGATAAACCCATTGAACCAAATTGTGCAGTGGTCTGGGCCAAGAGAGGTGGTTCCACAGAAGTTCTAATTATCGATGAAAAATAACTGCTTTATGTGAGACTGGGTTCTTTATAAAAATAGGAAGAAGAGCTGTGGCCTGCTGTGAGGCCACTTGGAGGAAATGGAAATTCTTTAGGGTTTTGGAAAAAGTGTTGTCACATCAGAGGGCAGCCAGGAATGCCTTTGTTTTTCTGAGATTGTCTAGTTTTACTAAAGGAGTATGAACTTTCCTGAGGGAGTGGGTGGGGTGGTAAAGTGCAGGGAGCTAGTAGTTGTTGATCTTTTGGTGTTAAATTATGTTTTTTTCTTCCCCCTGCCCTCTTGTTTTTTCTTTCTTGTCTCTCCCTTCCTACCCCTTTCTCCTTGTTTTCATCTTCCCTTCCTCTTTGTTACTGTCCCTCCCCATCCTTCCTCTTCTCCTTATACCTTCCATCTGTCCTCCCCACTTTTCCTCTGACCTGTCACTTCTCCCTGAACCCCTCACCTGCCTTTGCCTCCACAGGACACTCTGAGCACTTTGAGGACGCCTTTGAGGGTTCCTCCTGGGACGTGGGAGACCTCTCTCTTGCCCTCTACTCTGCCCTCTTCTCTTACTCAGGTTGGGACACCCTTAATTTTGTAACAGAAGAAATCAAAAACCCAGAAAGGTAAAGGCGGGATCACACTCTCACTCCTCAGCTTGGCTGGAACTCCTGCTGATAGTGGGCATGCTTGCCCTCTCCCCTCTCCTTCTCCCTCTGCCTCTCATGCTCTCTTCTCCTACTCCCCCTTCTCCAGGTAGGAGGGGCCGAGGGCTAGGATGGAGTGAGTGAAGGTGGGGAAGCCTTTGGGTCCTGGCCCACATGTTCACACGGCAAGGTCCCCCGAGTCCTTCTTGGAGAAGAGCTCCTTCAGTGGGGAGCAGCAGACCCAGCTGGGGCTAAGGTGTTAGGACCTTGCACCCTGGTGCTGAGACTGCAGCCTGCAGAGCCAGAGCTTATTCTGGCCAGCTGGGTTCCCAGCCCGGCCTCTAATCCCCAGAGGACACAGTTCCTTGTCCTGAGATGGAGGAGGATTTTGAAACCCTGTGGGACCATTGGCCCTTCTGTGGCAAGGATCCAATATTGATCATGACCTGTCTTCATGAGAAAGGTCTCTCTCTCTCAGTAGAAGTAGCCCAGGGTGTGGGACGCTTGCCCACCATAAGCCACAGGGGAAGACGAGTCTGCCTCAAAGACCTAGAGGCCAGTGAACTGTTAAATTCCAGAGGAGACTTGATGAACTTTGATCCCAAGGAGAGGCTGGTTCTAGGTAGTCCTGTCTCACTTGTCCTGACAGAAATTTGCCCTTGGCCATTGGGATTTCTATGCCAATTGTGACGCTCATCTACATCCTGACCAACGTGGCCTATTACACAGTGCTGAGCATTTCAGATGTCCTTAACAGTAATGCCGTGGCTGTGGTGAGTCTGTTGTTCCCTATTTGCTCATCATCTCATGATACTTTGCCCTCCTGAATGGCCCAGACCCTCTTTCTGTGGCCCCTTCAGCTCTGTAGGATGAGGTCATGTGTCTAGGCCAGAGGGTGGGCCACTCAGCAGTGACTGCATTTGTCCTGAGATCATAGATGCAGGAGGAAACCCTGTCCTCTGTTGAGTTCCCCTTCTGTGCTCTGCCCCTAGACGTTTGCTGACCAGACATTTGGCATATTCAGCTGGACCATCCCCATTGCCGTTGCCCTGTCCTGCTTTGGGGGCCTCAATGCATCTATCTTTGCTTCATCAAGGTACTGTACCTCTGCATCACTGATGATGGACTGCAGTGTTGAATTGTCTGGGGCTCTAGGTATGAGAGCTCCTTTTTTCCCTTCTTCCTCTCAAGGGCATACAGGGTGTAAGTGTGTGTGTGTGTGTGTGTGTGTGTGTGTGTGTGTGTGTGTTTGTGCACATGTGGTTGCTTTTTTGCAGAAGTATGTGCTGGTAGCTCATGCTTCCATCTAAAGTGAGGACAGATTGATAAAGGGTGTAGGGGAGGAAGGCAATAGCTTGGAGTAGTGAACCTGGCACAGACCAGGTTCTAGACTCCTCATGGGTTATGCTGCAGCCCTAGGATTCATTCCTTCAGTGAATGGTAACTGGGAACTTGCTGTGTACCAGGTACTCAATGCTACATACAGGATGACTCTGCCCCTGACTTCCTAGAAAACATTGAGGCCATCAGGTAGTCTGCTCTCCTTTCTCCTTTCTGACTTAACTATAAGAGCAATTGTCCTTCCTGCTGTTGCAGAGGAAGGAGCAGGTCTGCCTTTTCTGGCTGACTCTGCTACCTAGTCTCAGGGTTCCAGCACTTCCCCTCTTCCTCTGCACTCTGCATCATCAATTGGTCCTTCTCTTTGGTGGATGTTCACGTGGAGCCAGCTCTCCCCAAGCTTCTCTCATCTGCACCTACAGAACTCAGCTTTTCCCACTCCCTCTTGTCCTTACTGGATGCACTTCTTGAGAAAGTAGTCTGCATTTCACCTTGCATTCATTTTTCCACTCATTGTAGTTTGGCTTCTGTTACCTGAAAAACATTAAGGTATGTCTTTCTTAGCCTGCTTTTTAGTCCTTACCCTACTGGACCTCTGAAGGGAGTGAGGCTGACCACCTTCTAATTCTGAAACTATTCTCATGGCTTCTGTCTCACCTGATACTTGAGAAGAAGGCTTCTTTCCTGATTTCTTCTCACCCTATAAATGTTGCTATCCTCAGGGCCAGGAGTATAATAGCCCTTCAATAAATATCTGCCACTTGAACACATAGAAAGATGAATCAATAAAAGAAATAATTTGTCCCATTCATTCTTCTTACTGGTTTTCACACACCAGTCCATGTTCTTGGGGCCTCCCTGTGGCAACCAGAGAAATAGAGAGATCAAGCCCTTGTAAAAGAATATAGCATCATGTACTCTTACCTGAGCCTGGTGCGGCCAAGGTTGTACCTGATGTGGCGTTTTACAGGCTGCCCCACCCAAGATGGTGTTTCCAATAACCTCACCCTTACTGATACTCCAAGACTTCTCAGTTGGCTCTGCCAGTTGTCCCAAAATAAATACTTAGCATGTAATTGCCCTCCTACCTTATTCAGATGTCTTATGGCATTGACAGGGTGGGTCCAGAGGGAGGACTTGGCGAGAAAGAATCTATAGCAGCACATAAAGGGGACTGCAGTGATGTCAAGATAGAGCACAATTGTTTCTGCCTGTGTTACCATCTTCACATTTTCTTTACTACCCATGCAGCTACCCTTGGTTTTGTACTAAACATTTTTGCCTTCTTTCCCCTTCTGGCATCCTCTCTACCATATTTCTCTTTTACCTAGTACAAATTATTAACCTCATGAGCCAATTTTGACATCTTGCTCTATGACACCTTTTTCCCTGTGGCTCCACCTGGATGGCACCCAAGTATCTCAGACTTCCTATGCACCCCACATGTGATTAGTCTCCAGTTGTGCTGTTGTGGTCCATCAGTCTTCCCTGCTTGGCCTCTTGATTTTTCCCTTGGTGTCCACCCTTTCCCCTAGCTCAGACATGCACATGTACACACATACATGTGCACACACACACATATGATCACCAAATTTGACATGATTGAGGTTATCATATCTGTCTTGTTCTCTCCTCTGCCAGGATGCCCACTCTCATTCAAAGTCACAGATGGCTTCCCAGTGTTTGTTCAGACTCCACAGCATGGCCTTGTATGCAGGTTCTTCTCAACACCCTGTTGTCACACTCCTTATCCTGGGACAACAGATATGGTAGCATCAGCCTCCAGAGAGGCCACACTCTTTCATACATCCAAGCCTCTTGCCTTTGCACATGCTCATTCCCCAC
The DNA here is from genome assembly GCF_000956105.1 of Propithecus coquereli. NCBI lineage: Eukaryota > Metazoa > Chordata > Mammalia > Primates > Indriidae > Propithecus > Propithecus coquereli. The sequence goes on along the minus strand of NW_012152729.1, from coordinate 3,654,362 downwards.
CTACCCACTTGCTTCTGGCACACTCCAGCTCTTCTTCACAGCCCAGCTATGGTCATCTCTTGCAAAGCTTTTTGCTACTCCAGCCTACCCTCCAGCCTATCCTCAAGCCTAGTGAGTGAATGCCGTGTGCTTCATGATGCTGCTGCCTACTCTGGGTGGTGGTTCATTTCTCTGCCGGTCTTTCTCCCAGCCAGCAGCTCTTTAGTTAAAGGGAGGAAGCCTGGGTTGTCTTTTTGACCTCCAGGCTCACCCCAGCCTATGATATGTCAGCCTCAGCAAAGATATATGGAGGGCACAAACAAAAATCTGGCTGGTCTTCTTTACAAAGCCATTGTGTTAGCTACGAATTTGTGGGATGACAGAGTAGGGGTACCCCTGGTGGGGTGGAGTGGGGTACTAGTGGGTGATGCAGGGTGAGGCATATGTTGGATATTAGTGAGGTATTGGTGTGATAGTGGGTTCCATGGCTGAGGGCCTGGGATTGTCAGTGGGTAACTGTGGGGTGGGTGGGCTGAATGGGGCATTCTTGGGAGTGGTGAGGTGCCCATCCTTGAAGAGAGTGGAGACATCCGTGGGTAGACGTGGGATGCTCCTGAGAGTATCCTTTGCTTTTTTCTGGGGCTCTGAGCCTAGTTTGAGTGTGGAGTGTGGGTGTATGGCTGAGCAAAAATATCCTGCTTATCCTCTCTTGTCCTTCCAGGTTGTTCTTCGTGGGCTCCCGTGAGGGCCACCTCCCAGACCTTCTGTCCATGATCCACATTGAGCGTTTTACACCCATCCCTGCTTTATTGTTCAATGTAAGTCCTGCTGGGAGAGTGGGGCTCGGGCGGATCTGCGCAGTGCTCCTAATTTGCGCTAAGTTGTTACATACATGCAATAGGAATCTTGAGAAAGGCCTTTCTTCAAGATTTTAAAAACAGTTCATTTTTTGTTATCATCTAGTTCTTTTATGGTTTTATTGTTTAAGTTTCAATTCTGGATTCTTCTGCTATTTATATTTCTGTATATTGAGTGAGGTGGGGATTCACTTAATTTTTTCTCAAATGGCTAGCCAGGTATACCAGTATCATTTATTGAACAATCCATTTTTCCAGTTTTCTAACTTTTACCATATGAAAGAAATAATAGGTAATTTTTAGGGTGTTTAATACGTGCAAGTACAATGGTATGCCCCTTCAGTGTATCATTATCTCAACTACTCTTCCCCATTAGCACCAAGCTCCATTAGTTTAGCTTTACTCTGCATATCTGAAAATTAAAGAGGGAATGAGGATACTTCTTCTTTAATTTTGTTCCCTTCCGAATTTTCCTGGCATTTCTCACATTTGTCTTGATGAAGTCTGGTATCATTTTGTCAAAATGATAGAAAAATCCTCTCATTATTTTGTTTGGGACATTGAATTTATAAATTTAGGAGGGGAAAAAAATAAATTTGGGAGGGAATCTGACCTCTTGTTTATGTCAGTTTTTCTCCTACTTTTCTCCTCTTAACACAGGGTCCTCCCTTGTCTCCACAGAATGGACTGTTTTAAACCCTTTGTTGGTAATTCGGGGTGAAAAGATAGGTAGGGGGAATTCTACATTCTTGAAGTTTAAGCAAATCTGACCTTGTCCTGGGGCTGTAGTCCCTGACCCCTGTCCTCTAGGATTCTTTTGTTCCAGAGGGTAAATTCTATCATAACCCTATTTTGAAGGTGTATAGATCCATTTTGATAATTTGCATTTCTGAGGCCCCAGCACAATGAGATGGTTCTGGAGGCATTTCCCCCATTTGCTTGCCAGGTAACTGGGACCCAGGTGTTCTGTGTTGAGGTTGGTGCATTGAAGTGTGGAGGGCCTCACTGTCTGCCGTCAGAAGGGGAAAGTAGTCTGGCTTGTTACTAAAGTGCTTATAAGAAGAAGGGAGGCATTGAGTGGAGGAAGGGCTCCAACAGACGAGGGAGAGATGCTGCCTTGAAGTTTCATGTAGAGAATGGACCTGTCTGATGCCAAGGGGTCACTGAAAAGATCTGGAGGTACTCTAGTGAAGCCACATCAGGTCCAGCACTGATTGCTGTATGGTGGAGTCTTCTGGGGTGGGCTGGTGGTTACAATGGTCCCTCCTCCTCCCCATCCCTCCGCCCACAGTGCACCATGACACTCATCTACCTCATCGTGAAGGACGTTTTCCTGCTTATCAACTACTTCAGCTTCAGCTACTGGTTCTTCGTGGGCCTGTCTGTCGCTGCACAGCTCTACCTTCGCTGGAAGGAGCCCGAGCGGCCCCGGCCTCTCAAGGTCAGCAGCTCTGGGCAGACTGGGAGGGTCAGGCCATCTCAAGGTGCCTTCTTGCCCGTGCCCTGTTTCCTCATCCCACCTTACTTAATGTCTCACCCCCCTCCCTTTCAGCTGAGCCTGATCTTTCCGATCGTGTTCTGCATATGCTCCGTGTTTCTGGTGGTTGTGCCCCTCTTCAGTGACACTGTTAATTCCCTCATTGGCATCGGGATTGCCCTCTCCGGGATCCCTGTCTACTTCCTGGGTGTTTACCTGCCAGAGTCGCGGAGGCCAGTCTTTATTCGGAAGGTCCTGGGTGAGTTTCTCTTTGTCCCATCAGTCAGTGGCTCTGTGTGTGTTTGTGCTAATAACTTCCCTCCCATACCTGTGATTGGCTGGAGGCCAAGAGACCGGGATGCTCACGACTTCCCTTTCTTGAGGAGCTATGACTTTAGTTCTAACTTTAGTGTCCTACTTAGGGGTTAAAGCACTACCTCCTGACAGTGCAGTCTACCTAGGAAGATGAGGAGCCATGCATCACACTCTGGTTGGGCATGGGACAGAGGACAGTGAGGCTTATTGGGAGGGGCAGAGCCTGGCTTAGGGTCCCCAAGGGACTTGAGGGGAGGGAGCCACAGATGTGCTTTAATCAGCCTTGTGGTGTTCATATGGGGGCTGTAGCTAGATGTGTTTACTGAATTCTGTGCTGCTTTTATTTTCATTTAGCTGCTGTCACCAGAGTCACCCAGCGGCTTTGCTTTTGTGTCCTGACTGAGCTTGATGTAGCTGAAGAGAGAAAGGTTGAGAGGAAAACTGACTAGAGGCCAGAGGTGACTTCCCCTGAAGCCCAGAAAGCTGACCACAGGTGGCTGTGGCCACCAAAGTCCTGGTAACAAGACTGTGTGGGCCCAACTCTCCTGAATTAAAGGAGCCTGTTGACCCACATCACAAAGGGGTCTCAGGGCAATGCTCACTGTCACTGGTACACTCCTGGAAGACACTCAGGGTCTGGGGCCAGCTTCAAAGTGGGGACTTCAGAGGGTGGGGGGCAGATTGGGGAACAGGGGAATGGTCATTTTGTTTTACTCCTGGTGGGTAGGTGCAGCTCTTACTTGGTAAGTTGTGGTGGGGGAAGGAGTGCAAGGTTGCCAGCTATGGCTGGTGGCTTCTGCATTTGATATCTGAGGTTTGAACCAGGAGTCTCTACAGTGGGGCTGCTTTATGGAAATTTTTCATCTGACCAGGTCCAAGCATCTGACTTTAGAGGCCTGAAATGCTACCATTTCTTCCTCTGGCTCAAAATCCTTCTATGGGGAGAGAGTTGTATTCCATTATTTATTGATACTATTTAATCCAGAACACCAATTCTGAGAAAGCATTAGCATTCATTCATCTACAGGATGCAACAGGCTGACTGTATTTAAAAATTCAAAGTACCCAAAGCTGAGTCCCTCTGCCCTATGTGGTGGTGAGTCAAACTCTGATCACAGATTTTATGTCCATTTAGCACAATCTTCTGTTAAGTCTTATCTGCAACAGTGAACTTTAAAGATTTTTCTACTCATGGACCTGTTATGTTAGTATATAGATCACATGTTTTAAGCCCCTGGCTCAGGTCCAGCAAGGGCAAATGAACAAATTCCTAAGTCAGAAGTAACAATGTGAAGGATAATCCTTTATTTTAATTGAGGCCATGGGTCTTTGTTCTAGCTGATAGAAAGTAAATCTCTAGGTTTCTGGCACGAACTTCAAGAGGGCCGAAACTGTTCTGGAATCAGGTGGATCGCCTGAATTCTTTCAGCTGTCAGTGGCTTGGAGAACATTTCTTGGGCCCAAATCATCAAATAACTTGTTTCTCTCTGTAAGGGCCAGTGTGAGGGATTGCTCTGCAGACCTAAGCAAGCCTACCCTGGTGCTATAAGAGGTCATTGTCTTTTTCTGAAAACCTCACATCAGGCTGCATCCTCCTCTCCTCTCTGGCACAAGGCTTTGTTTACATTTGGAGCTGCCTTGGTGTGGGTCCTCGGGATAATGCACTCCTCTCCTGCCGACCTCCCTGTGCTTCTGAGGTCTGGTGGGCTTCAGTCTCAGGAAGAGCTTGGTACTTGTGGGGATTTCTGTTTTCTCCCTGTGGAGATCTGTGAAGACTGGGAGAAAAGCCACTTCAACCTCACTCTGGCTGCTCAGCAGACTGCATGAGTGGAAGCAACTAATTCTGGTGCTCAGTCTGGGCTTTGGCACCCTGGTCAGGCCAGAGCAGTAGGTCTGGCCTAATGGATCTTCCTGCATGGGCAGGGAAGCTGCATTGGCTTGTACAACTGTTTTGTGATACCCCCACTGTCATCCTGGGCCCAGAAGAACCAGCTGACTTGGCATAGCTCATGGGCCTCTGATCCTTACGTTTTGGAATTGGTCAACGGCAAAGTCAATGAGGCAGTCTTCCTTTGTGACCATTCTTCTCCACCAAACTTGCCCAGTCATAGACAAAGGAGTAACCTTGATTATACACCTGCTCAATAAAGAAGATTGAAGGCAGCATGATCACTGTTAACTTGGGTTCAGGACTTGCATCTGTGATAACATGGGAGGACATTCCTACTGTCATGGGTTAAGGATTTATACAGTAAATTCTTGCCTGACGACAGGGAGTCTTGTGCAAGACTGACTTGCCTAAACTATGAAAATATGATTCCTGTCTGAGCCAAACTGGCACCTATCCCAGGGCTCCTCTGGAGCTAATCCTTGAAGCAATGTGTGCTTGTCTTCAGGACCCCTGACTGTGGCTTTAGATTTCTCCACCCAATAACCAGCTAATCCCAGGAACTTCCTGCCCCCCAGTGGCCCCTAAGAGAAGAAAGGGCCTCACACTCCAGGTACCCCAGTTCTTGCTTAGTTAGCCATGTCATCCCCTTCTCATTTTTGGACAATGAAAGCATTTTTCCCTCTGTGCTGGATCCAGACTTCTCCCAGGAACCCTTCTGTGGGCGCAAAGCCAGAGACTCCCTACAGCACTCAGCCTTCATGGTGGAATTAATTTCTGCCAGTTCTTTGTTGTTTCCCTCCTTAAGTCCTTCTCCTGCTGTGCTAATCCCTTCTACAGTGGGTACAGTGTGTGATGTCGTCAGCCCTTTAATGTTGGAGAAACTTTAACGAGTACATAAACAGTAGTGAGCACATTATAATGGCACAGAGTGGTTTTTAATCCTTCATTTCTATGCCTATAGAAGGAAACTAAGATGACTAGTATTAGACATGGAAGTTGCTGCCTCTTAATTACAACACTTGAGTTTGTGGATACTTAGGATGGGAAAACTAATAGTCTATTTGATAGTTTAATTAGCTACAAGAGTAGGGCCTGAGCACACAGAATTTAATCACTTTGGTAGGTTTAACAACTCCATGTAGATAGGAACTTATATAAAGGCCTATAAAATGGATATAAAGTCAAAGAATGGGTGGAGGTAGGATGGAGGAGAGATGATTATGAAATCTTAAAAGAGGTGGGAAGAACCCATGTCCCTATATAATTCACTTTCCCATAGGATAGTGAGTGAAACTGTCAGAGGGCAAGAGGATACCCCTTGAATCAAATATTCTGTGTGTTGTTTCCCTAGACCTGTGCTGTGCAGTACAGTAGCTACTAGCCACATGTAACTAATTAAATTAAAATGAAATATAAATTAAAGACTCAGTTCCTGAGCTGCACTAACCATATTGCAAGTGTTCAACAACCACATGTGGCTAGTAGCACTACTGCATGGTACAGACACAGAACATACTGATCACCACAGAAAATTTTAGTGGACGATGTTATGCCAGAAGAATAAACAAACACCAACCCAGTCAGAATGAAGGCAGCTGTGGTTTGGGGAGGAACAGGGACAGAGAGTTTGCTCATGGGAGATACAAGTTCTGGTACCAAAATTGGTCTTACTGACCGTGGTTTGTTTCGGGTGAGTGCTATGAATACTAAACATTTCTCGATGGAAAGCCACATTCAGAATGTGCTTTCTTTTTCCTCACTTGCCTTGAGTCCTTAGTGTCTATGATCAATTCTGAAACTTCTGTCTCACCACCCCTCCCCCTTTTTGTGTAAGTACAATGGGAAAACACCTAAGATATTCAGATTTAAAAGGTTTTAAAGGGATCACTTGCTTGCATGGTCAAAGCTGGTTTTTACTAAACATAGTGCATCACATTCATACATATTCTGTCCACTGGCACCACTGTCAAAGAAAGACTTCACTCTTTATAACCATTTCAGAGTCTAGAAGCAGGAAGGCAGAGACAGCTGTTACCTGAAGTCTCACACAGATTCTACTTCTTGTCCTAATGGCCATTGTTGTCACAGGGCCCGTGGCAGAAGCTCATGGATATCACAAGACCATCAGTCCGAATCCAAGTCGTGGGGGTTCTCATAGCCAAATTCCTTCTGTACATCCAAAGGGTATTTGTTCCATATCTGATGTCTGCTACTGCCTCTTTCCTCCTCACTGAGGCTGTTATATTCATCAGAGCCTAGAATGAGATACCAGTAGTGGTCTCTTAACCGGAGAGTGTATGTCTGATTTTTTAGGCTATCACAAGAGACCCTTCCCTTCTCATAAAGGTCATTTTCTTGTTCCCCATTACAAAATACTTGCTCAATAAAGAAAATTTAGATTATACAACTTTTTTTTTAAAAGCAATTGTATTTCTGCTATCTAACTCAAGTCCCTTAAAACTGGACTATTTTGTCACTTCCCCACTAAATACAGGATTTCTTTTTCTATATAATAGTTGCAGTCATATTATAAATATTTTTGCACTTTTCCCCTTTCATGGTATTACTGGCACCTCCCCAATAGGACATTACATTGTTTAACTATTCCTCTGTTATCAGACACCAAGAAAATCTTTCTGTTGGCACTTAGGACATAGTCACCAAAAGAGCTATGTTGCTAGGCATCTTTCCTTTCTCTTCCCAGAGGTACCAGGTCTGTGTTGCATCTTTCTGAAAACATTTGTAAATGCAGCAGTTTCCTCAGAGGTTAGATAGCTGACTCATGAAAACCCTGGGACCATTCCTACTGGAGAACCTCTTTCTCCAATACTTTCTTGACTGGAGCAGAAAAAGAGATAATGAATGAGCTACATATTTTATTAACCTCAGCCACTAAAGTAGGTGTAGTATTGTCTCATTTTCTGGATAGAAAATGAGGCTCAATGAGGTGAAGTAATTAGCCCAAGATCCATAGCTGGGCAGTGACAGAACTAAGGATTTAAAGCCAGCCCTGAGAGACATTACACACCCAGAAGTCCCCCTGGAAACACTGGTCTTGGTGTTTCCTACGTTCAACTTGTGTGGATGAGCTATAGCAACTCAATGGCAGAAAAGAAAAACCAGTTAAGATGTACCTGTTAGCTATGCTTACACCTCAGTCTTGGATCCTACTGGTCCCTCCCCATCCAGGGCTGCCACCCACCTCTGGAAGCTTCATCTCCATCACTGCTCTCCTCCTCCTCTGGGTACTCATTGCGCCAGTTGTTCTCACTGTTCTCGTCATCTTCATCGTCATAAACATCCTCTGGTTCTTGATCATCATTCACCTGCACACATCAACACAACATGAGTCTAAGTCAAAACCTCTAAGGTTATGCTCTTTGGAGGAAGCTCTTAGCATACCAGCTTGGGGAGATGTTGCGTAAGCATACCAGGTGAAAAAAGGGCAGACTAGGAGCTAGTTTGACTCTGATGCACAAGAGAAGGGAGATATTAATAGTAGCCCTTCTCCATAGTCAAGCTCCAGACACCACGTTCCTGGTGGGATAGGGTGGACTCCACCACAAGGGAACACAAGATAGAGAGGAATGATGGCTCTGAGCCATCTGAGTCACTTCCCCCCTAAATACAGGATTTTCTTTCTCTGAGTAATGGCAGTTATCTTCAAATTCCTGGAGGGCAGCAAGGTGGGAGAGGGATTATAGGAATGGGTGAAGCCAAAGGCTAGAGCCAAGACCCAGGAGCAGGAAGGCAGGAGGGCCATACAGTGGTCCAAGGTGGGTGCCTGACTGCAAATCTATGGTTCCAGTGCAGGTACAGGATACAGTGCTTCTCTTACAATGTGAGTATCACAGGACTCACCTCAACTTTTTTTGTTGATATTTTAGAATTTAAGAATAATGGTGTCAGGACCTTAGCTTTCTTTTTATTTATTTATATTTTTTATTTTTCCTGAAGACAAGGTCTTTGTTGCACATGCATGAAGACAGTGGCATGATCATAGCTCACTGTAACCTCAAACTCCCAGATCTTGTGATCCTTCTTCCTCAGCCTCCTGAGTAGCTGGGACTATAGGCATGTACCAGCAAGCCTGGCTAATTTTACTATTTTTTGTACAGACAGGGTCTCATTATGTTGCTCAAGCTGGTCTTGAACTCCTGACCTCAAGGGATCCTCCCACCTTGTCCTCCCAAAGTGATAGGATTACAGGCATCAGCCATCCCGCCTGGGCTAAGAACCTTAAGCTTTCTTCATCCAAGGTCTTATCCTCTTAAGATACAATGTAAGAAATAGGTTTTGTTGTCATTAATGTTAAGAATTTCTGGTTCTATTTTTTTCTTTATCTTATTAAATAAGTTCCTATGCATATTTTTTAGTGAGTAGCTATAAATAATAAAGATGATGTTGCAAACCTTGTAAAAGATTCATTAAAAGCAAAAATTATCAACATAGATGCTTTTCTCCAAAATTCTCTGCACTAAACCCAGGTTCCTTAACAGCATTAAGAATAAATTTTTCCTTTTAAGCAAGACAAGAACTAAGCACAAAGTTGATCAGGACTACAGCTCAGGGAGGCAAAGCACTGACTAGAGAAAGAGCTTAGGACGCCTCATGCCCCCGTCCTCATAGGCCCCCTTACCAGCTCCCACTCTTGGCTATAGGGCTGCACAGAGAGGATGTTCTCAATCCACCCTGAAGTGGCCATCTCCAAGTAGTAAATGTCATACACATAGTTGTCATGCTTTTGTTCCTCCTGGTGCCTGACTCCTGGTCCATCCTCAGATATAGTCAACCGCTCACGGATCAACTCTACAGAATTGCAGAGGATCACATTGGGGTCAGATGTCTGTAAGGAAAACAGATTATCCACGTATGACTCTAAACATGATGTTCCAAGAAGAGGAACTTAAGAGTTGGGTAAAAGGAAGGCTCCTTAGAGTTCTCTGTTGTGTTCAAGACTCTTACCCCGTGGACTACTAGTATATTCTTAATTAGCTATGAAATTAAAAAATCAAGAATCTCTATAAAATTGAAGTGTAGTTCTTTTGAGATAGAAACATACAAAATAGCTATTACTCTTTTGTGCTTGGCTGATACAAAAGAGCCTATGGGAGGACTGACCCGAGGAGAGGGGAGGGCCAGAAGAGCTAGCCAGTCTTGCTCCCCAAGCTCTGAGTGAGACCTGCTTCTATAGGTTTTGTCCAAATTCCTTTGGTATGATATTCTCCCTATGGGGATTAATAGGCCCACCCCAGCACCTCTATGGCTGATCCTGAAATGGGTCTACATTTTGTGCAGCCTCTTATAAAGGCCAACAGGTGATTCCTGGGACCCCTACCATCACCCATCATTTGACTTGCCCTCTATGACATCCTGGTTTTATTTATTTATTTATTTATTTTGAGACAGAGTCTCACTCTTTTGCCCAAGCTAGAGTGAGTGCCGTGGCGTCAGCCTAGCTCACAGCAACCTCAAACTCCTGGGCTCAAGCGATCCTACTGCCTCAGCCTCCCAAGTAGCTGGGACTA
>NW_012152729.1:3629403-3644265 GCF_000956105.1 Propithecus coquereli | reverse complement strand
AAGCGATCCTACTGCCTCAGCCTCCCAAGTAGCTGGGACTACAGGCATGCGCCACCATGCCCGGCTAATTTTTTTCTATATATCTTTAGTTGTCCGATTAATTTCTTTCTATTTTTAGTAGAGACAGGGTCTCACTCTTGCTCAAGCTGGTCTCGAACTCTTGAGCTCAAACAATCTGCCCACCTCGGCCTCCCAGAGTGCTAGGATTACAGGCGTGAGCCACCGCGCCCGGCCGACATCCTGGTTTTAATCACAAACTGGGAGTAGAATCCCCTATAATCTCTCTGCTGCAAAGAACAGCTTTAAACGGAATGCCCCAAAATAGAACTAGCCCAGGTAAGATGTGCTCTAGTGCTAACAGGTTGTTATCCAGGGCTCTGGTAACACAGGTCAGTTTGGATACCAGGGAGTCATGGTGCAGATGGCCCTCGACAGGCTCATCACAGGAGGCCACACGCCTCAAACTGGACACCACATGGGAAAGTGGGGAATGTCCCATGGCCAAGGTAGACAAGGGGAGACCAATTCTATCATTTACAGGCTAAAAGGAATTCTTCCTTTTTCCAAAATCAAAAAGGAACTAGCAGTGTTACTTTTTATGCAGTTCTTGAGCAAACTCAAAAGTTGTTTATGAGGAAAGTTCTAGCTGCAACTCACAAGTTCCCACCCTCAGCCCAGGCATTAAATTATGCAGCCATTAAAATATGTGCAAGTCTGACAATACAGAAAAATGCCACAGAATTTTATACTCAGAAGTAAATAAACCAGGTTTACTCCAGTTACCTTTGGGTTGGGGATAAAATGGGCAATTTTTTTCCACCTTTACTTTGTAATATTTTTTCAAATTTCCTATAATCATATATTTTCATAAAAGAAAAATTATTTTTAAGTCTGTCCATGTGTAGGATTAGCCATATTTTCAATTATATTACATATAAGCATTTTGTACTATTAAACACATAAGTATTTTCCCATATTGCCAGTGTTCATGGTTATCAATTTTAACTCCAGACAGTTGTATGTCAACTTCTTGGATATAATTTTTAGCCTTCATATACAGTGTTGCAATGATATGCCATTTCCTGCATTTGAAAGATGGGGATATCTGCTTTGTAAATGCTGTTGGTAAAAAAAAAAAAGAAGAAGAAGAAAAACAAAAAGAGAATGAAAAATGGGGATAAAAGTATCTTAACTCATAGGGTTTTTTGTGAGGATTAACTGAGTTAAGAGGAATCCTAACAAATATTTAGCACAGCACTTGACACGATTACTTAGTAAACCAACAGTAGCTTTCATTAATACCATAGGTGTTTGCTTGTGCTGAATTATTTTTCCAGGATAAATCTTGTGAGTGGAATTACTAGATAATAGGAACTGAATGTCTTTCATTTTTTATATTTCCTATTAAATGGTACTTTATTTGCTTAAAATATAAATGACGTCAGTTTAAGGGGAAACCCAGTATAAATGTGGCATAGAAATACTGTCACTGATTTTTAAATTTCTTTAGATTTTTGGATAGCTTTAGATCCAAGACACAATAAATTTATATATTTTAAAAATAGGCCCCCAAGCTATTTTTAGTACTCCTTAGTGTAAAACCATGCTGTTTTCCAAAAGTCTTGCATCAGTTTTAATCCTATAATTGTGTACCCTTTAAATCACAGCCTTGTCAGCAGTGCTTATCAACCATCTTTTCTGTGCTAGTCTAGTAGTAAAGTACCTCAAGCATGCTTTAAGCTTAAATTCACAATTGTTTTAATTACCCTGTGCAAACATTTCTTATGTGTTTAGAGTCTACTGCTTTATTGGGAAAATCTCTGTTCATATCTTTCATCAGTTTATCTACTAATTTTGCTTATAAAATTGAATGAGCAATGTAATTGATGTGATTCCACTGAACACTGGTTTGCTTTTAAAAATTTGTAACTCATGAATAGTCTGGAATTAGTTTTGGGGAAAGATGTGGCTATGGACATCATCCCCAAAGTGCTATACACTTATATTAGCACCATGATTAAATATTTTTGCTTGCTGATTCATTTTTTATTGTCATTTAATTTTTTAAACTTCAAAAACGATTAATATGAGTTTTTAAAAAATGTTTATCAAGAGTGGGCACACCTTACGTTGAGTTTTCTATTTCTGTGGTTTTGCTGCATGTAGTAGACTTTTTTTTGGAAGTTGAGTACAAACGTAGTTAATGTAGTGGAAAAAGCACTGGATTAAATATGAGAAGACTTGCATTCTAGACCTAAATCTTCCTCAAACTTAATATACTACTCGGGTAACTAACTAGTCCCTTAACATCCCTTTGGTCAATTTTCTCATCTGCTCTCTCTCTGCTTGGCTCCAGTGATCCCCCATCTCAATCAGGATGGAAGGCAATGTCCTTACAAGTACCTACAGGGTCTAGCAGGCATCCTTCCCCTAAATCCCTCACTACTCTCTTCCAACTCACTAGGCTGGAGGCACACTAACCTGGGAAACACCAAACTTGGCTTCAGGGCCTCTGCACTTGCAGGTTCTCTGCCTGGAAGTCCTCTCAATATCCACAATGCCCTCCAATCCACTTTCTTCAAGTCTTCACTCAAATGTCATTTTCTCAGTGAGACTTTCACTAAAATGGCACCATTCTTCCTACCCTTTTCCCCCTACAACCCTTATCACCATCTGACATTCAATTTACTTGTTTACTGTTTCTCTTCTCTACCTGAATGTTAGGTCTTCACTGCCATATCCACAGCATCTAAAAACAGTAACTGGCACATCGTAGACGCTCAGTTAATACATAGTAGGCCAAATCTGTAAAATGAGGCCGTCAAGCTAGATGGATTATCCATCCCTAAGGTGAAGCTGTGTGTTGCTCTCAGGCCCAGACTCCTGGCATTATCGTCGGGAGAAGCCCAGCACCCACCTCTGGGTGCGGACTCACTTTGCAGGGGTCCGCTGCGGCGGTCTCTGGTTCTCCCTCCTCGTGGACCAGGTCGAACAGCTGGAAGCCTGAGTCTCCGGCGGCTTCTGGGTTCCCCGACGTGCACTCGGACTCCAGGCAGCTCGAGGTGGACCCCAAGGATCGGCGACTGGAGACCACCCGGTAGCGGCCCTCCTGCCGGATCTCCCGAGCCGACGCACGGAGATCGCTGCGGATACGCTGCTGGCTGCCCCGGGACGGGTGCAGAGCAGCCCGCAGGAGCGGCTGGATTGGCTCCTCCTGGAGGGAGGAAGGGAAGGGGGGCGGCGTAAGCATGGGTTGGTGAGGGGGTCGGGGATCCAGTCTTATCCCCGCTGTACCCTAAGATTCCCCTCCCCACCGGCTCCATCCTCGCCCAATACCTGGGAGTGCACGGTGGCCACCAACTGGAAGACATTATTCTCTGCCGCTCTCTCCAGACCCTCTGGCGTCTTCTGGGCAGCCGAATCGACCACGCCACTCCGGAGGCGTTTACAAGCGAGCACGAGAGCCTCAGCAGGCTCCGCACTGCGCTTCCGCTTCACTCGGAGGACAGCTGTCCTCCTGGCCTCCATAGCGGCTGTCGCGGAGCACTGTGGGAACGCGCGGGGTGCGACGGGACAGCCGTCAAGCTCCGCCCCCGGCCCTGCTCCCAGCACGCTCTGCGATGCAGCGAGTCCCCGCCCCTGCACGCTGGCTGCGACTAGATGGCTGTGGCGGCTGAGGCAAAGCGAGTGGTTCCGGCAGCAGGTGAGGTGCTGGGTATGCTGGGGAGGTGGGGTCACATTTGGAGTCCTGGGTGCTGCCTGCATCTTGTCCTCAGTCCCAGGGCTCTGGCGGAGGGTCCTGGCTTGGGCGTTCTTGGACGCCAAGGTAGGCGTCTGTTCAGGACTCTAAGGGATCTTTCTAGAGTATGCGTGGGGCGGCTCGGAACGTCCTGGCCCGCAGTGTTCCAGGCCGGCCGCGGCTCTGTAGTGCAGTGGGGTGACTGCTGCTTGCGGGGCTGAGTCTCATTCATTACTCGTGCCTGGCGCCTCCGCTCAGCCACGTAGATCTGACCGCAGTAATATGGGGCTCCAACCACCGCACCCGTAAATGGGCCATGGTTCTCTGGTTCATGGAACTGCTGATTGCTTGCTTTTCCCGCTCACTGTTTTGAGTAACTGGCAACTATTCCATTCCCTACACACTAGCCAAAGTGCCCCTGCAAAAGCATACTCCCAACGTACAAATGCTTCTGCTTAAAAAGAGCAAAATCCAAACACCTTTCCGAAGCCAACAAGGCCCAGTTTGATTTCAGAAGCCCACTTTTAATCTATCATTTCTTCTGCTCAAAGTTCTTTAGTCACTCGGGCTTTGGGCACATTTTGCTTCTGCACCGAGTTCTTGTACGTTCAGGCCTTTTCTTGACATATAAAAACTACTCTTCCCCAACTCTTAACCACTGTCTTGCAGGTCTCAGATGCCACCTTCCTCAGAGTTCTTCCATAACCATGTTTTTTGTTTTCATAATGCCCTGTGTATTTCCTTTTTTATGCGTTTGTCTTTTCATAATGCCATGTGTATTTTTTATATATTAATAGTTCGTAATTGTTTTGTTAATCAGTTAGAGTCAGAGTCTGGCTCTGTCGCCCAGGCTGGAGTGCAGTGGCAGATCATAGCTCACTGCATGCTCGAACTGCTGGGTTCAAGAACCTTCTTAGTAGCTAGGAGTCTGTCATTGTTTATATGACTGTCTTTCTTTGGTTAGAGTCTAAACTGTTGGAGCAGAAGGACTTTCTCTATCTTGTTTGTGGTGGTGGCCCCAGTCCTTAGTGTAGTGCCTGGCAAGTAGAAGTTACTTAATACAATTTTTTTTTTCTTTTCTTGAGACAGGATCTCTCTCTGTTGCCTGGGCTAGAGTGCAGTGGCATCATCATAGCTCACTGCAACCTCAAACTTCTGGGGTCAAGCCTTCCTCCTGCCTCAGCCTGCCTTTTAGATGGGACTACAGGTCCTCACCACGGTGACCACTAATTTTTCTGTTTTTTGTAGAGATGGGATCTCCCTATGTTTCTCAGGCTGGTTTCCAACTCCTGGCCTCAAGCAGTCCTCCCGCCTCGGCCTTGTAAAGTGCTAGGATTATAGGTGTGAACTGGTGGGCCTGGCCACTTAATGAATTTTGAATGAACGAAAGAAACTGATTTATTCAATGTATTCAGTGTATTCAGCGTGCATGATTGTCTAAACCTTTCTAATCTGATGAAGTGCCTTATCCCTCTCACCGTCCTATCCATCTTTTAAGCCTTCCCTGAACATTCAGCCAAATGTGGTGATTTCTTTTTTGTTTGTTTGTTTTTGAGACAAAACAGTCTTGTTTTGTCTCCCTGGCTAGAGTGCTGTGGCGTTGTCATAGCTCACTGCAACCTCAGACTCCTGGGCTTAAGCGATCCTCCTGCCAAGCCTCCCAGGTAGCTGGGACTATAGGCACGTGCCACCACGCCCAGGTGAGTTTTCTGTTTTTTGTAGAGATGGGGCCTCACTCTTGCTCAGGCTGGTCTCTAACTCCTGGCCTCAGTCCTTCCGCCTTGGCCTCCCAGACTGCTTGGATTCTGGATGTGAGCCACCATACCCGGCCCAAACGTGGTCATTTCTATTTCTGCTACAGCATTTGTTGGACACAGTTTTTTAAAGCACATTACCAATTCTGGTAGTTCCAGATACTCTGTCTTTGAAATAAATATTAGTACATGAGATAGAGTGGATTATAGCAATGCTTTTCAAACTGTAAGTTGAAACCCATTGGCAGATTATGAAATCAATTTAGTGGATCATGACCAGCAATTTAAAAAGTGAAAAATGAAGCTGGACACAGAGGTGTCCCCCTGTAGTCCTAGCTACTTGGGAGCCTGAGGCAGGAGGATCACTTGAACCCAGGAGTTTGAGGCTATAGTATGTATGGTGTGATTGCATCTGTGTATACCTACTGCACTCTAGCCTGGAAAGAGCGAGAGCCCTATCTCTAAAAAAAAAAATCAGATCAAAATGAAATAGACCATATCAGAGAGTCTTGCTCATAGGACATCTAAGTATTGTTTTATGAAACTTTTAGTTATAAGTGAGTGTGCAGGTGTGTTGAGTCTCATTGTAAAATATATTTATTACTGGGTTGTCAGAAAGTTTGAAAGCCATGCGGGGGTGGGGAACCTGTGGCCATGGGTCCACATGTGGCCTTCTGGATCTTTGAGTGTATCCTTTTGACCAAATCCAAATTTTGCAGAACAAATCCTTTTAATAAAGGGATTTGTTCTGTGAAGTTTGAATTTGGTCAAGGGGCCACATTTGGGCCCTGCTGGCAGGGGCTCAGCAGGGCCACTGCCTTTGTCCTCAGCGCCAACAACACTGGTGACATGGTTGCCTTATACTCGCTTCCCATAAAATTGCTTTTAAAATTAAATAATGGCCAGGCGTTGTGGCTCACATCAGTAATCCTAGTGCTCTGGGAGACCAAGTGGGAGGATTGCTTGAGCTCAGAATTTGAGACCAGCCTGAGCAAGATCGAGACCCATCTCTACTAAAAATAGAAAACTTAGATGGGCATGGTGGCACACACCTGTAGCCCAGCTACTTGGGAGGCTGAGGCAGGAGGATTGCTTGAGCCCAGGAGTTTGAATCCAGCCTGGACAACATAGTGAGACCCTGTGTTCCCACCACCCAATTGAAGGAGGAAAAAAACCCTGTCGTTAATACCTTTGAATTCAGCTGTGTGGCCCTTTTTGATCCCATCTCTTTCCCTTCCTTTTTGGAAGTAACCACTCTCCTGATTCCCTGCTATGCTTTTTTTTTTTTTTAGTGTAACCCTTGAAGAATGTATTGTTCTGTTTTGCATGATTATAAATTTCGTATAAATAAAGTCAAATTGTATGTGTTCTGTGATTTTCTGTTTTTGCTCATCATATTCCTGGGATTATCCATGTTCGTGTATGGCAGTGGTTATTATCATTTATGTGAAGGTTTTCCTGGTTTATCTTTGTAGTTTTTCTTAAGCTAGATGTTCAGTGTACTGAGGCAGTGTTGGTGGCATTTCTTTAGCACCACCCCATCTCCCCTTGTTCTCCCAGCAGTTTACTGTGCTCTACTTCCACTTCTCACCTGCCTTTACCTGAGTGCTGCACACAGCCTAAACCTGTGAGGCTCATCGACCCTGTTAGAAGCACTGAGGACTGCTGAAGTTTCCAGACATCTTAATGAATGTGTTGTAGTTTCTGATGTTACATGCTGAATATAAAACCAAATAACTCTTGCTGGAAAGATTAAAATACTGATTAACAAATACTTTCCGTGGCTTTGATATTTTTGTTAATTTGGTTTTTTTTCTCCTCATTTTTTTTTTTCTTGTCTCCCCCTTCTCCCCTCCACATTTTTGGGCATGATGATGTTAATAGATTTCTGACTGTCAGACCTGTCCGCAAGAAGTGAACTGGCAAGGCTGCTTTTCTGTCCTAAAACTGGGGAACGGATTGGTACCATGAAGGTCTTCTGCGGGCGGGCCAACCCGACCACGGGGTCCGTGGAGTGGCTGGAGGAGGATGAACACTATGATTACCACCAGGAGATTGCAAGGTAACGAGGGTTGCTTCACGATCAGCTGCAGCTGAAGGGGACCCCTGATCTTAAAGCAGATGCGTTGGAATGCAGTTGAGTGTGGACTAGGCTGTCACCCAGTGCTTACAATCAGGGCAGGTGTTGGTCTCCAGCATATCTGCTCAGCCCAGTGAGTGCGTGTGGGAGTTAGGCAAAGTCATGCCTCTTTGGAGCATCAGAAATCATTTAGCAGCCTGACTAGTGTCTCAGAGGATCTGTTTAGTGGAGCAAAGAGGACCCAAGGCTCAGTAGTAATAAAGTTTACGAAATTTAATCGTTCACTTTCTTCATTGATGTGGTGACAAGTTTATGATGTGGTTAAATTCTCTTGAATGAAAAAAGTGAAAAATGCTTTTGTCCTTGGAAGAAATGTTTAAAAGCACGTGAGTTGTTAATTAGCAATCATTACGTGCATTCAACATGCCAGCATTGTGCCAGGGCCGTGGATACCAAGGTGAAGAAAATCCGCTTCCCATCTTAAAGGACCATGCAGTTTTGTGGAAGAGACAGACATAGAAAATTACAGCACAGAAAGAGAAAGGCCACTGGAAATGGCACAAAAGGTCACAGAAGCAGCAAGAACTTCTGGACTTATGGGTGGTGATGTCTGAGTGATTTCTTGAATCTAAAGGGATGGAAATTGAATTCTGAGCAGCAGGGATTACATGTAAACTTCTGTGGGGGGCGATTTTGGGGAGTGGCTAGTGGTTTTAGTGTGGCTGGAACATGGTGCCAAAGTAGGGCTGTGGCGAGAGAGGCTGCTGGAAAGGTAGGCAGGGTGGTGTGAAGGGCCGAGGCAAAGTGCAGGAAGAGAAGCATGAGTTTAAGTCTAGGCTCTGCGACTTCTCAGCTCTGTTGGCCATACCACTTAGCTTTAGTGTAATAATATATACCTCAATATAATATATATCTCACCATATAATACCTTTATATTGGGGTTGTTTGATGGTTGAATGTAATACAGTGGCAAAGATTAAGAGCACAAAAGTATTACTTCATTTCTGAAGATTTTGGACATTTTCTGAACGATTGAGATGTTAAAAAAGGGAGAAAGAGGATTGGGTTGCATTTGGGAACACTAACCCAGAGCAGTGTGGGAAGTGGGTTGGAGGGAGAGGAGACCATTGGGTGGATTATTGCAATCCCAAGGGAGCAGCAGCAGAGGTAGAGAGAGGAGGAGACAGCTTGAGGGAGCTTGTGTTTGTTAACCCATTGGACACAGTGATGGAGGCAGGGAGGAATTCCAAGAAGCACCGAGATTTTCTGGTTCCAATGGTGAAGTTCATGGAGCTGGTGTTACCTCAGAGGAAGAACCTGGGAAGAATGGGTGGAGACAAAATTTGTTGCTATTAGTGAGAGTTGAAGCTGGGAGAGGTTGCAGGTGCTCTGGGGGCTGTAGAATGTGAAAGGTAGAGGGTTGAAGAAGGAATCCTGGAATAGCTGAGGAGGCAACAGGAGAACCAGGAGGGAATGGCCAGCGTGGAAAGGAGGAAAGGGGGAGTATCCAGCAGGGTCAGGGGCTGCTGGGAAGTCCTGGGTGCTGATGACTGGCATTTGCTACAGGAGAGAGCTGCTGGTGCTTTCTGAGAGTCATGTCAGTGGGTGAGTGGGTGATGGGGCCAGGAAGATGGTGAGTGAAAATGCCTCTCAAAAGGTGAGCAGGCATGCTGTGTGTCGGGGTACGAGCCTGCAGTCTCAGCTACTCTGAAGTCTGAGGTGAGAGGATTGCTTGAGTCCAGGAGTTTCAGGCTGCAGCTGCGGCGAGCTATAGTCATGCCTGTGAAGAATAGCCATTGCACTCCAGCCTGGGCAATATAGTGAGACCTCATGACAGACAAAAAATAATTTAAAATGGATGACACATTTGTTCCATCTGATTTAGGAATGCATTTATATATGTAAATACTCTTATGTGTTGACGTGTATCATTATTAGCAAAGGTTTCTGACCTGTCTTTTTTGTTTCTTTAGGTCATCCTATGCAGATATGCTGCATGACAAAGATAGAGTAAGTGTAAAAGGATACTATTACCTTGTTGTGGTGTCTTGAAATCTTGGATTACGAGTTTAAAAACCCCCAGGAGTGATAACGTTATAATGGTGCTGAGAGACAGTGTGGTGTCATGTTCAGGAAATCAGTTGGGAGGCTGGGTCCTACTTCTGGCTTTGTTTTTTTTTTGTTCGTTTGTTTCCCTTAATTTTTTTTTCTCCCCCAGCTTTCTTATGATATAATTGACAAATAAAAATTTGCTGGGCACTGCGGTTCACACCTGTAATCCTAGCTCTCTGGGAGGCTGAAGTGGGAGGATGGCTTGAGCTCAGGAGTTTGAGACCAGCCTGAGCAGGAGTGAGACCCTGTCTCTCAGCTATCTAACACATGCTGAAGTTTCCCCCAAATGACACCACTGAGAGAGATCTTGTTAAAAAAAAAAAAAAAAAGGAGGAGGGAGGGAAGGAGGGAAGGAGAGAGGAAAGGAAGGGAGGAAGAAAGGAAGGAAAAAGACCACAGCCTCAAGAGTCCAGTCACAAGCCAAAACCATTCAGCTAGAGAGAATGAGTCAAAAGCATATTTTTTGCACATTCTGTAATTCCGCTGACACCTCAGCAAAGGTACTCAGATATTTGATGAAAATTAGGGTGTCACCCAGACCCTTTGGTGTAGCCTATACACTATAGGTACTTAAGAAGGTCCTTCTATCAGAGTGCTTCCAAGAGGAAGGCAATCTGAACAGAGTTAACCAGGGCTGGGTGAAGGAGACACCACCAGCAGCCCAGCCATAGGACCAACCCTGCCACACGCCCTCATCCCTCTCTTGCCTTGAGCTGCTCAACTTTTAGGCTTCGCCTTGCATCCTCTTCCTTCAACCCTCTCAGCTTCTGAACCACAGCTGGATGGGACAAACCAGTCAAGTACTCTGGTAGACCAGGAAATTCTGGGTTGCTTATTAACCATAGTAAGACCAGAACAGCACTGCTCTGTAATTCAAACAGGAAAAGAAAACTCAAATAAAACACAAATGTGAAAGAGAAAAGCTGAAATGTAATTCTGCAATGAAGGCCAAATGTGCTTTACAAATTAATAGTCCCCAGTGACCTCTAGGAGACATGATTTTAAAATCAAAAACTGGCCAAGCATGGTGGCTCATGCCTGTAATCCTAGCACTTTGGGAGGCCTAGGTGAGAGGATTGCTTGAAGCCAGGAGTTTGACCAGCCAGACCACCAGGTGTGATGTCATGCACCTGTAGTCCCAGCTACTCGGGAGGCTGAGGGAAGCAGATCAAGGAGTTTGGGCCTCCTCTCTGACTTTAGCATTGCCTGCAGAGAGGGTTCTTTCTGCTCCAGCCTCCAGGAGATTTGGATAAATAGCATTGCCGTCCAACTATCCAGTCAGCTAAGCCAAAAAGATGGCTCCTTTTCCTTTATCTGAGCCTGCGGTCTGTTATCATAGTTTGTTGATTGTCCCTCAGGGACTGGTGTCAGCCCCCTCTCTTCCTCCCTCTACACAGCAGCCCAGGGCGTGTTTCTCAAATGCCAGTCTGACCATGACTTACCTGCTTAAAACCCTTCAGTAGCTGCTGTCAGCTTTTGAGGTAAAATCCAACTCCTTTGCAGAACATCCATGACTCTTCATTATTTAACCCTAAAGCTTTTGCTTTCCCCTCCTCAATTCTGTAGATGACGAAATGCAGTCAGAACTTGCTGGGTAGTGGCAGGGCCGGGATAAACATGTTTCTCTGTATTGTACTTTCACGTGGTGCTTCACATTTTGTTGTGGTAGAACACTTCCGTTATGCCACGAGATTATCTCTCTGTTCGTAGTCACTCTCGCCCCCAGCCACTACTGATCTGCTGTCTGTCTGTTGAGTGTTACCTTTTTTATTAATAGAAATTTCATATAAATGAAATCTTGCAGCATACAGGCAGCATATAGTCTTATGTGTCTGTTTTTCTTGTCACGTTTGAGAGGTTCATCCATGTTGACTTCATTTCTTTTTATTGCTGAATAATATTCCATTATATGGATATACTGTGTTTTCTTTATCTGTTGGTGAGTATATTGTGGTATCGCTGTAGTTTTTTTTTTTTTTGGAGACAGGGTCTTGTTTTGTTGCCCGGGCTGCAGTGCAGTGGCATCATCATACCTCACTGCAACCTCACACTCCTGGGCTCAGGGGATCCTCCTCCCTCAGCCTCCCAAGGAGCTGGGACTACAGACATGTGCTACTGCACCTGGCTAATTCGCTGTAGTTTTAATTCCACTTTTCTAATGACTAATGATGTCAAACATCTTTTCACGTGCTTATTTGCCATCTTTATGTGTTTGGCGTAGTCTAGGGTTATGACCGTAGGTATGATTCTTGATAGACATTGCCAAATTACCTTGAAAAAGAGTTCTAATTTCATTGTAGTATCTTTAAAATGGATAATTAAAAAGCGATAGCTAATTTAATGAGCGTCGTTAATGTGAAGGCTATGCTGCGCTGGTTTACAGTTGAGGATGCTGTTCACCAGGGTTCCCAGGTGATCAGCTCATGGCTGTCTTGAAAACTCCCAGGCCTGCTTCGGCTTCACTTTCTATCCATTAGCCCACAGCCACACAGCGAAAACAGCACCCTGCCCACTCTTTGGGGATATAATGTGTTTGATGTTTGGTTTCTTAGTTAAGAAATGCCAACAATTACCATGCTGATTTTTTTTTAATTAAAAAAGATTGGGGTAAGAAACAGGTAACATAAAATGCCATACTGATTTTATCCAAGACATAAATGCGCTCATTTTGAGATTAATATAGTTCTGTAAGGCTTTTTGTGAAAAATAGCAGTCCCCTGGTGTTACATTTCCCCCAGACCAAATGTTTTTAATGCTTTATCTTGGAGGCAACCTCATTTCTTCTCTTTTAGCTACTTCTTTTGTGTTTATATCCATATTTAAATAGCTATTATCCATTATTTTCCCACTGTGAGAGCTGAAAATTTGGTTTTCTTTCAGTTCCTCCTTCCTATTCATTCCCCTTTCCTTCCAGTGCAGTTTTTGCTAAATCAGTATTCAGAATTTCAGTGGGTAAGTCACTCAAACTCTTTGTGCCTCTGTTTTCTCATCTGTAAAATAGGGATAGCATTGGTATCTCCTTAAAGGGTTGTGTGTGTGTCTGTGTGTTAAAATTTTGTTAACCTTATTAGGACTGCGAAAACACCATTCACAGTTGAGCTGCATGATATGCTCTGATTACGTTTCCTTTCTTGCACAAGTCTGATAAAATTATCTTATTTTTTGTTTTTTTTTTTAATGTACCCATCACTCTTTTATGCCCAAACTCTTCCCCCAGTTGTCTAAATTTCATTTCAGAATGAAAGGTCAAGCACAGCAGATACTCTGTCAGTTTTATCTTGGAGAATGTCTCTGTGATCATTCTGACCTTTTCCAATCTGGACTGAGTACCTTACAGACTCTCTAGACCTGCTGTGTATCTGTCATGCTAGGATTCTTGTTTATCATCCTGTAGATTCCTTTAACTTTTCTTTTATATTGGGTCCTGTTTCCTGGATCCCACATCTTCCTCTCTGTTGGTTTAATCCCCCCTTTCGGTACAGCACTTCCTTCCTCAGTTTCCTGTAAGAAGGTGCATGGGAGATAAGGTTTTTGTGACTTGACTTTTATAAAAACTTCTTTATTCTATGCGTACACTTAAGAGTTAGGCCGAATATGGATACTAGTGTGGAAATGACTTCCCTTCAGAATTTTGATATTTTTACTCCATTTGCTTTTAGAGTTCAGGGTTGCTATTTTGAGACCTGATACCATTCTGTGAAATTTTTTTATTGTAATATACATATAAAAGTATGAAATGTGTGTGTACAATTTAAAGAATAATAAATGCTCACAGACTCATTGTTCAGCTTAAGAAATAAGAGTATTATACTTGCCCAGAATCCCCATGTGTCCCTTCTCATCTGCCCCCTTTTCCTATCCCCAGAAGTTTCCACTGCCTTAAATTCTGTGTCAGTAACACCCTTCCTTTGCTTTATAGCTTTACCACCTAGTATATATCCTTAAAAAATAAATTTTTAGGTCAGGCATGCGGTAGCTCACGTCTGTAATCCTAACACTCTGGGAGGCCAAGGTGAGAGGATTGCTTGAGGCTGGGAGTTTGAGACCAGCCTGAGCAAGACCGAGACCCCACCTCTACTAAAAATAGCGAGATGTAGTGGCATGCACCTGTAGTCCCAGCTATTTGGGAGGCTGAGGCAGAAGAATCGTTTGAGCCTAGGAGTTTGAGGTTGCAGTGAGCTGTAATGATGCCACTGCACTATAGCAAGGGCAACATAGCAAGACTGTGTCTCAAAAAAAAAATTTTTAGTTTTGCCTGGTTTTGAACTATGTGTAATGGAATCATACTGTGTTTATTCTTTTGTGAATTGTCTTTTTGCTTGACATGTTTTTTAAAATTTCTGTAATAATTTTATGAATTTTTTTTAATTTTTAGTGATTATGGGTACATAATAGTGGCATGTATTTATAGGGTGCATGTAATGTTTTGTTACAAGCATATAATGTGAATTAAATCAGGGTAATTGGGAGTATCCATCATCTCAGGCATTTATCATTTCTTTGTGTTAGGAACATTCCAATTCTACTCTTTTAGTTATTTTAAAGTATATTTTAACTTATTGTTGATCATAGTCACTTTGTTGTGCCATCAGATATTGTTCATTGTATCAAACTATATTTTGTACCATTAACCACACTCACTTTATGGTTCCCTGCTTCCCTGCTACCCTTCCCAGCCTCTGGTAACCATCATTCTACTCTCTGTCTCCGTGAGATCAATTGTTTTTAATATTTAGCTCCCTCACATGAGAACATGGGAGATTTGTCTTTCTGTGCTTGGCTTATTTCACTTAATGTTATATAATCTTTGCCAGTTCCATCTATGTTGTTGCAAATAGCAGGATTTCGTTTTTTATGGCTATATAGTATTCCATCATGTATACGTACCACAATTTCTTTATCCATTCATCCATCGATGGACACTTAGGTTGATTCCAGCTCTTGGCTGTTGTGAATAATGCTGCAATAAACATGGGAATGCAGATATCTTTTTTTATGGCCAAATACTATTCCATTGTGTATATGTACCACAATTTCTTTATCCATTCATTCCTTGATGGACACTTAGGTTGATTCCAGCTCTTGGCTATTGTGAATAGTGTGCAGTAAACATAGGGGTGCAGATATCTTTTCGATATACTGAATTCCCTTCTTTTGGATATATACACAGCAGTGGG
>NW_012152729.1:3620586-3629318 GCF_000956105.1 Propithecus coquereli | reverse complement strand
GGGGTCTCGCTCTTGCTCAGGCTGGTTTCGAACTCCTGAGCACAAACAATCCGCCCGCCTCGGCCTCCCAGAGAGCTAGGATTACAGACGTGAGCCACCGTGCCCGGCCCAGATATCTTTTTGATATACTGACTTCCCCTCCTTTAGATATATACCCAGCAGTGGGATTGCTGGGTCATATGGTAGTTCTATTTTTAGTTTTTTGAGGAACCTCCATATCGTTCTTCATAGTGGTTGCACTAGTAAACATTCTTACCAACAGTGTAGGACAGTTCCCTTTTCTACACATCCTCACCAGCATTGATTATTGCCTATATTTTGGTAAAGGCAATTTTAACTGGAGTGAGATGATACCTCATTGTCATCTTGATTTGCATTTCTCTGATGACTAATGATGTTGAGCATTTTTTCATGCACTTATTGGTGTATGTCTTCTTTCTGATAGTTCCTTTATTTGTTGGTATTGTCACTTGTTTAAGAAATCCTTCCCTTTGTCAAGGTTCTAAAGGTGTTGCTGATGTGTAAAATTTCAGTTGATTTTTATTTATTGGTTTAGAATCCTGCAATCAAAATTTTTAATTTCTCATTAATCCTATTTCCTTAGCCCCAGCCCCACTAATTATTAATCCTAATACTTATCTATAGATAATTTTGGGTTTTCTACAAAGCTCATGTATCTCTGTGAATAATAACAACTTTCTTTCTTTCTAGACCTTACTGCATTTTTTCTTGCTCTAGTATGTTGGCTATAACCTTCAATACAATATTGTCCATGTCATCTGATTTTTTGAATTTAATTGCTAAAGGTTGTTTGTAATAACCTTTAATCTCTCTAATATCTACAGCATATATATTGACATTCTCCCCTACCCTCCACCTCCATTATCAGGTTCTGGACTTCTTCCTTTCCTTCCCTCCCCCCCCCTTTTTGACCATTGGTACTAGAGCTTTATCAGTTTTATTCATCTTTTGAAATAATTCATCCTTGTTGAACTTCTCTGTATTTATTTCCTAATTCATTACTATTTATTGTTTATTATCTTCATTTGCCTACTTATTTGGAATGTATTTTGCATCCTCTTTCTAATTTTTTTTTCTTTTTTTTTTTTGAGACAGAGTCTCACTCTTTTCCCCGGGCTAGTGTGACGCCATGGTGTCAGCCTAGCTCACAGCAACCTCAAACTCCTGGGCTCAAGCGATCCTACTGCCTCAGACTCCCGAGTAGCTGGGACTACAGGCATGCACCACCATGCCCGGCTAATTTTTTCTATGTATTTTTAGTTGTCCGATTAAATTTCTTTCCATTTTTAGTAGAGATGGGGTCTCGCTGTTCCTCAGGCTGGTTTCGAACTCCTGAGCTCAAACAATCCTCCCGCCTCGGCCTCCCAGAGTGCTAGGATTACAGGTGTGAGCCGCCGCGCCCAGCCCTCTTTCTAATTTTTTGATGTGGATGCTTAGCTCAATTTTTGCCTTTTCTAATACATTTCTCTTCAAGGATTGGTCTAGCCATCTCATGAATTTTGATATGTAATTTTTTTAAAGTTCAGTTCTAGCCATTTTCTAATTGCGGTTTGATTTAGTCTTTTACATGTAAGTTTAGAAGTGTGTTTCTGAATGTTCAGAATCTTTTTATCCTTAGATATATTTATGTTTTTAAGATTTCTAACTTGATTGCACTGTAGTCAGAGAATATTGCCCTTTTGGTACCAGTCTTTATTGATTACCTACTGTTGCATGATGAATTATCCCAAAATTTAATGGTATCTTAATATTCCTTACTAGCTTGCCAGGTCATCAGTGTATTTAAAAGATTCACAAGTATTTTTCCATCATCTTTAGTTATTTTCAACAGAAGGGCCAGGGTACCTATTCAGCCAAACTGTCACAGATGGAAGATGTATCTATAAAAGTTACTAAAGACCTGAACCAAAAACCTTTGAGATGCAAGAAAAGCTATTTCCTGAGGGGGAAAATACTTTTTAGACAAGAAAGCTATATGAATTAGTCTAGAAAGAAAAACAAAAGCCACAATACATATTGTACCAGAGAGAATTTAACATAGGGAGTTGGTTACCCAGGTGTGGGAGGAATGGAGAGCAGATGGGAACGCTGAGATAACCCTGCTGTAGGAATTGCAGGGAGCAGTTACCTTGCTTAGTGCTGAGAAACAAAAGAGAAGATTAGGGTTTCCAGAGCGCAGAAGCGTTGGGGAGAGGTCCTGTCGGGCTGATGCTCACATCCCTGACAGGGGCTGCGGCTCGAGTGCTGCTGCTGCTGCTCTGAGGGGCCCGAGGAGGCTGGTTATGGGAGCACTGGGAGAGCCTGGGGTCTGTAGTCAACTGCTGCTACTGGGAGGGCCCTGATGAGAGCAGCAGCCATGCAGAAAGGAGCAAGCTTTCTCCCTCCTCGTACCTTCCAGTCACCCTCTCGGTCCCCACTGGCTGCACCTAACAGCTGGGAAAAGGGGAATATGGTTTGCAGAGCCCCAGCCCTACTAAGCAGAGTGTAGAAGAGTGAATGTGGAGGGGGGCAATCGCTTAATAAAGGGTAAGAGGCTGGGCCAGGGCCCTTGGAGTCTCACACGGGCTGCCCAACTCAGATAGCCAGAGCTGTTCCTTGAAGGACCAGAAAGGCCACAGGGTCATGACTTACAGTGCTGCTGCCAACTGTGACTCTAGAACTTTGCAAAGCACCTTTTCACTTATAATAACTGGTATGAAGTGACAGCTATTTCTCCCTTTCTCTTAGAATGTGAAATATTACCATGGTATCCGGGCTGCTGTAAGCAGGGTAAAAGACAGAGGACAGAAGGCCTTGGTTCTTGACATTGGCACTGGCACGGGACTCTTGTCGATGATGGCGGTCACAGCAGGTGCTGACTTCTGCTATGCCATTGAGGTGAGCCACCCTGCCCTCTCGAAATGTGTGTCCTGCATCTTGTGTGGGAAATCTCCTATGTCCTTGCACTTTCCCCATCTGTTCATTCACACACATTCATGGAGTACTCACTCTGTGCTAAGCATAGGACTGGGTTCTGAGCACGTAGAGATGAATCATACACAATTCCTTCCTCCAGGAGCTAGTTTTCTCCTCTGAAAGCAGTGGCTCTCAGCCTTGGCTGCACATCACAATCACTGAGGTAGCTTTGAAAAGTACTGATGCCTAACAGTCCTCTCCCCAAGATTTTCATTTAATTTTTCTGGGCTTTGAGACTTTTGAATGTGCAGCAAAGTTGAGAACCACTACCATAAATTGTTCCTACAGAGCCAGCTTTCTTTTTGTATTTATCAATCTGTCATTTCTTTCTTTAATAAAACATTAAACATACATTGTTTTTCTGATAATGTAAATAATGCATATTATCATAGGAAATGTGTTAAATGCAAAATAAAAATAGTGTGTTAACCCAAAGTTAACCGCTGTTAAAGTTTTGGTGTATAGTCTTCCAAGCTTTGGGGGTAGGATGAGGGGTCATGTATTAATATTTAAATACTTTCCCCCACAAAATTGGGTGCATGTGGTGAGTGAGTTGAAAATAACAAAACCCCAGAGTAACAGTGGCTTAAACAGGGTAGAAGTTCTTTGCTTTCTCGCATAAATTCCAGAGGTCAGCAGTCCAGGGTGTTCTACCCAAGCTCCGTCTAGCTCCCCACCCCACCACGCTACAGCATGGCCCTCATACTCATGGGCTAGAAAGATGAGCATTTTAGGCTTAGGAAATACCTTGGTGTGTTTGGGGAACGGTGTCATCCAGGGTCTTGGCAAAAGGTGTCATGGTAGAAAAATCTAGAAAGGTAGATTGCAGCCAGATTGTCAAGGACCTGAGTGCCACAGTAAATAGTTTTAACTCTAAAATTTTGAGTTAGGTGTTCTTAAACTGAGATAAGAGTAATGAACTTGAGATCTCCGTGAAAGTCCTGAGAGTTGTATGTACGTTTGTGTTAGAGACTCAGCAGTTGTCTCAGGATTTCGTAGAGAGGGTTAACAGCCACTTCTCTACCCACTGGGGAGTCAACAATGTTTTCGAGAACATACAGAGAAATCTGTCTTTTACGTTGCTTTGACAGCCTCAAAGTAGATTTCATTATCCCTGTTTTACAAATCAAGAAACAAAACTAAGACCCAGGGAAATTGAAGACTTATTTAATTCCAATAGTTAATAAGTAGGAGAGCTAGACCTGAAGCCTTGGCCTTCTGGTTCCTAATTATGGTGCCCAGGCGCTCACTCTACTGTGGTAGCTTTGATGGGAGGGTGTGTGTGTATGTGATGGCTTGCTAGCATGAGCGTCTGGGAGGGCGGTGATGCCATTGACTGTTAAGAAGAACTTGGAGGAAGATGCTTGCTTTGTGGGAAAGATCATGCATTTGGTGTTGGGTGTGTTGAGTCTGAGAAAGGCTGGTCCTGAGGTAGAAGCTGGTGTCCGTGTGGACTGCTCATTAATGTCAATAGGGGAAAACACATTTTCCAACTGAATTGCTAAGACTGCCCTACACTTTTTCCATATTCCCATCTCAGTTACTTGGATTTTTAATTCTTGTTTCCTGCTTTGGCCCGTGACATTCAGCATCTCTCCATGTAACTTTTGACATCGTAAGGTGGCCTCCCAGTTTTTTCATTAGTGACCACCTATTTGAACCTTAGTCTTTCTGGTTGTGGACCACCCTGTGGTATTCAGCTGCGCCTGAGCTGCCTGGCAATAGGAAAGCCCGGTCTGGAGGAATGAGGGAGGAGCTGTGGGCCCTAGAGATGGAAGTCTCAACCTTGAGAGAGTAGCACATACAAGCGGATTTGAGACTTACTTGCCCAGATGTGACAGGTGAAGCTGGCAGTGTAGGAGATTGTCCAAGGAGAGACAGTAGAATGAGAAGAGCAAACCTTGGAAACATGCCAGTGGTCAGGGGACTGAGGGAGGAAGAGTAGCCAATAAGGTCAAGTTCATTCAGAAGAGACCCTAGAGGGCAGAGTGCTGTGGAAGCCAAGGGGGCAGACTGCATGGAAACCCTGGAAAAGGGCGTGGTCAACAGGTGGCGGTGGTACAGAGCAGCACCGCCCAGTAGAACTTACTGCGATGATGAAAGTCTTCTGTAGCTGTGCTAATACAGTGGTCCCTAGTCACACCTAGTTACCGAGCCCTGGAAATGTGGCTAGTATGACTGAGGAATCGAATTGTTAATTTTATTCAGTGTTAATCAGTTTATATCTAAATAGCTCCATGTGGCTACCGTATTGCACAGCGTAGGAGTAGAAGCTGAGCAGGATGAGGGCTGAGAGAAAGCTGTTGGGTGGGCAGTGAGGAGGTCCTCGGGGCCCTCCTTCGGGTGATACTCCCATGAGAGAGTAAGATTGAGGAGGGGAACACAATGACCATAGACTTCGCTTTTAGTACATTTGAAAAGGAAGGAATATTTGGGAAAGGTTATGTATCAGTTACAATGATTTTTATGGCAGGTGCCTTGAAAACCACTTCAGACTGGCTTAGACAGGGATATTGTCAGGAAGTCCAGGGCTTGTGTTGGCTTCAGGGTTGGTTCCTTCAGAAGCTTAGGGGTGTCTGAGATCTAGAATCTCTCTCTCTCTCTCTGCTCTGCTCTTCACACATCATCTTCCTCCCAAGGCTGGAGCCATTCTTGGCAGTAAGAGGGCTGCTAAGAGCCATTGGGGACATGTCTGACAGGGAAGCATGGTTCTGGCTTCCTTGTTCTCTGTCTCTCCCTTTTTTTAGAGATGGGATCTCACTGTGTTTCCCAGGCTGGAGTATAGCGGCTATTCACGGGCATGATCAGAGCACACAGCAGCCTCAAACTCCTGGGTTCAAGCAATCCTCTCTCCTCAGCCTCCGGAGTAGCTGGGACTACAGGCGCGGGCCACCGTGCCCGATTTCCCTCCCCTCCCTTCCCCTCGCCTCCCCTCTTCTCCTTTTCTGCCAGTATCTCGATTTGTTGCCTTGGCATGGGGGCAGTGGCATGATGATAGCTCACTGCAACCTCAAACTCCTGGGCTCAAGTGATCCTCCTGCCTCAACCTCCTGAGTACCTGGGACTACAGGCACATGCTACCACGCCTGGCTAACTTTTCCTACTTTTGGTAGAGACAGGATCTTGCTATGTTGCTCAGGCTGGTGTCAGACTCCTGGTGTCAAGCAGTCCTCCTGCCTCGGCCTCCCAGAGTGCTAGGATTACAGCTGTGAGCCACCGTGCCCGGCCCCTATAGTCTTTAAATGGCCCAGGAGGATGTTCCAGTGAAGACCCAAGGGATTTATTTTATTTGGAGTTGGGGAGAGTGTTAGAAGCCTTCCACAAAACATGTCAGGCCTCTCCCAAACGTCTCCACAGGCTTCTCTGCACCACTCTTTTTTTAAGAGCAAGAACTTCCCTAAGAATTTCTAGCAAACCTCTCCTCAGGTATCATTGGCCAGAGTTAGGGTTAAATCTCACTCCTCACCTCAACCCTGGTAAGATGGATTCAGTTACCCTTAGACCAGACAGATGCAGCACTCTAAAGAATGTCAGCTCCCCACACTACACCCTGCACCCGATTTGAGGGGAAGGGGAGGACCACAGAAGGGATGCTGGGAAATAAACCTCAGTGGCCATTTCTGGTAGTGTTTTGGATGAGACCTTGAGCTTCTTGGTGGGCCGAGGAGAAGGAGGCTATATGTGGTCAGAACCTGCAGGTTCGGGAAGAGATGAGGGACAGTCACAAGACAGCAGGAGTAAGAGGTGGCACTGAGCTACTGATACTTTCAGGGGTGGAGGCAAAGTGATTGATGAGAGCTAGGCTTTGAGGCCCTCAGACCACATCTAAAATCATCAAACCAAATCCTAGAAATCATTTGAAATACATTGTGAATATTTATTTTCTAACCAAGCACATATGTATTCTTTATAAATACATTTTTAACTATTACTTAGTAATAGTTTTAAAAAAGTGTTTTTGGTAGATAATGTGGAAAATACAGAAAAGGATTTAGAAAAACTGAAAATCTCATCATCATGATTAGTTAGGTTATTTTGTTACATTTCCACTTTCTGTGTGGGGCCACATATGAGTCTATTTTATATACTAAAGTGGTTGGAGCTATGGAATCTAAACTGGGTGGGTTGGAAACTGAGAATTGGAGGGGCTTATGTGCATGGAAGACTTCTGGAGAGGGGAAGTTCGTGCTGCCCTGGGAAGTTGGCTTTGATTTGGCAGGTGGGGGTAGGACATGGGTAGCTCAGGCTTGCCTCGTGAGCAGTAAAGATCAGCGTGGCTGGAGCGTTGGTCATGGGGTCAGAGCAAGTGAGGCTGGGAAGGTAAGGTGGTCTGTATTGTTGGGGGCCTCAGATACAGTAGTCCTCCCTTGTCTGTGGTTTCACTTCCCGTGATTTCAGTTACCCTCCATCCAAAAATGTTAATTAAAAAATTCCAAAAATAATTCATTGGTTTTAAATTGTGTGCTGTTCTGAATATTGTTATAATTGTTTTATTTTTAGTTATTGTTAATCTCTTATTGTGCTGAATTTGTAAATTAAAATTTATCATTGGTATTATTTATTGGAAAAAAACACAGCATACGTGGGGTTTGGTACTATCTGAGGTTTCATTTCAGGCATCCACTGGGGATCTTGGAATGTATCCCCCATGGATAAGTCCCCTGTGGGGACTGCTGTACCATAAGAAAAGGCTGTGTTCTGCCCACAGTGGGGATTTGAGACAGTTTTGAGCTGAGGGTGACCTGCTCACAGTAACAGTCTCACATTCCTCTCGAGAGCACAGCACAGGTCCCAGGTGTGTTTTGCAAGGTAAGTCCCCTTCCTGGGTCTTTGGCGTCCTGTTAGTGTGGCACTGACACCTACTGACGTTACTAGGTAGTGCAGCCTCCTCAGGATCCCCCGAATCCCCACTGTGCCTGGCCTGCAGCAGGAGCTCCTGACCACAGGCTGAACATAACTTTACCTTCATTTTCATGACACACATTTGTAGAATAAAGTAAGTTATAAATCTTAGGACCAGAATCAAAGAATATCTTGTTAACCTTGGGTGTTAGGATATTATTTAATTTATTGCTCATTTTTCTTTGGGTTTTGGCTCTAATTTCTAGGTTTTCAAACCTATGGCTGACGCTGCTGTGAAGATTGTAGAGAAAAATGGCTTCAGTGACAAGATTAAGGTTATCAACAAACATTCCACAGAGGTGACCGTGGGGCCAGGTGAGAGCTACACATCCTGTGTCTAAAGCTCTATTTGCTCTTACGTGAGAAAGGAAAAGGTTTATTCCAGTTACCTGGAATAGATCCAGGTCATTGCAGAGAAATGGGACCTCTGCGTGTGGTAGCCTGACAGTAAACACTTTGCTTCTCTTGATGTTTATTTCTCCGCTGGTTAAAACTCATCAGTACTGAGTAAACCAGAACTAAGCAAGTGCAACAGCAGTGACACAAATGAAACCTCCTTTTGCATTAAGCGAGTTGGAATTCTTGTGTGACCCAGCTCTGAATTTCATCAGACAGAAGTGAAACTAAGATAGCAGAAAGTGGTTGTATGCTGACATCCTGCCTCAGCATACAACATGGACAATTTCCTGTACAGCACCATATCTCAAGGTTTCCAGAATATCTTATATAGTCTAGGAGTTTGAGTCAGACTTCTAAAATTTTACGTCACTGATAGTTGGAGTGCACAGGTGAAAGATTTGCAAAAAAACGTTTCTGTGGTAAGATTATGGCTATCACCACAGTTTTTAAAAATG
>NW_012152729.1:3599429-3620346 GCF_000956105.1 Propithecus coquereli | reverse complement strand
TATAAAAAAAACTTCTGTTTTTCTCACTATGTTCATATTTTCCTTAAATATGAACATACTTAACATTTGTTTTAGCTATTTTAGCATCCCAGTCTTCTATTTCCACCATCTCTGTCTTTTTTGGGCTTGTTCTATTGACTAATTTTTATCCTGGTTCTAGGTCACATTTTCCTTCTTCACATATCTGATAATTTTTGTTTGGATGCTGTAGATATTGGGAATTTTCAATTGTTGAATGCTGGATTTTGTTTTCTTTAAAAACTTTGTCTGGCATGCAGTTGGGTTACTTGCAGTTCAGTTTGATCCTTTCAAGGCTTGTTGAAGCTTTGTTAGAGCAGGGTTAGGGTAGCTTTTGGTCAACTTTCTCACCAGTAGCACTATTGACATTTTGGCACTCTGTTTGACGTTTTGATAATTCTTTGTTGTGGGAAGCTGTCCTGTGCATTGTAGGAAGTTTAACAGCATCCCTGGCCTCTACCCAATAGATACCAGTAGCACTCCTCTCCCTCTCACCATTTGTGGCAACCAAAAACGTCCCTAGACATTGCCAGATGTCCCTGGATGGGGTGGGGGTGCAAAATTGCTGCCTATTGAGAACCACTGCTCTAAGTTTATTTAGCCAGACTGTTTCAAGGAGATTTCTCTGGGGTCTCTGCTGAGTGCTCTAGGTGCTCAGTAAGGATTCTCTGGTCTGGCTGATCAGAACTTGAATGTTTCTCAGTCCTCTGAGAGCTCTGGAAATTGTTCAGGTTATAGCTCACGGTCATCCTTTGCTCAGCCTTACAGAGTCTTACCCTGTGTATATGGGATTATGTTCAACAACAGGGATCAGGTGTGGTGGCTCACAACTCTAATCCTAGCACTTTGGGAGGCCGAAGTGGGAGGATCACTTGAGGCCAGGAGTTTGAGACCAGCCTGAGCAGCATAGCAAGACCCCATCTCTACAAAAAAGAGAAAAATTAGTCAGGTGTGGTGACATGTGCCCGTAGTCCCAGCTACTTGGGAGGCTGAGGCGAGAGGATCGTTGAGCCCAGGAGTTTGAGGTTGCAGTGAGCTATGCTGGCGCCGCTGCCCTCTAACTGGGGCAACAGAGTGAGACCCTGACTCAAAAACAAAACAAAAATCAGGCTTATAGGGAACTCTGTGCAGAGTCCTGAAGGTTTTTTTCTATGTAGCTTCCTCTCTGGTTCTCTGCCTGTGAAGTTCCAGCCACCTCCACTTCCCTGAACTCTAGTTTCTGTCTGGTTAACTTAGCAAGACTGCCATGCTCTGCTTGACTTCCTGCCCCCGTACCGCAGCCAGGAAAGTGCCTCCTGGCCAACAGCCAGAGCAGTGGTTGGGTTCATTTGGTTTATTTCCCTTCTTGGGAACAAACTGTGTTGCTTCTTGTTCCACATCTGAAAAACTTGTTTCATGGGAGTTGACCATGGGAGGATAAGTCTGACCCACTTACTCCATTATGGCTTCAAGTGGAGATCATTATTTATTTTTGAAGATTTATTAGGTTATTAAGTACGGAATGTCCAATTTCCTTAAGAACTACGTTTGACAGTTGATATCTCTGACATTTCACTTTGACACTTCTTGTTTGTTTTTTTTTTATTGTGAAGGTACATCCTCATTTTTTCATACACAAGTTTTGGCTTGTGATTATCTTTCAAAATTTTTTTTAGAGCAATTTTTGTGAAACCATGGGTAAATAAAAAATTCATGTTATTTTTGAATATGAGTTTCGTCGTGGAACCAATGCAGCACAGACAGTTTGAAATATCAACAAAATGTTTAGGAAGGATGTGGCTAATAAACGCACAGTACATGGTTTGAGAAGTTCCATTCTGATGATTTTAATCTTGAAAATGAGTTATATGGGTGACCTGAGGCCAAGGTGGATAATGATGAGCTGAAAACTGTAGTGGAAACGAATCCATCTCAACTTACATGTGAATTAGCAGCAAGGTTTGACATTCCTATTTCAATAATATTGGACCATTGGAAACAAATGGGCAAGGTAAAGAAGCTGGATAGATGGGTACCGCATGAGTTAAATGAGCATAAGAAGAGAAATCTTCTTGAAGCTTGCTTTTCCTTGCTGTCATGACATAAAGGTGAACCATTTCTACACAGCATTGTTATGTGTGATGAAAATGGATTCTTTTTGACAATCACAAGCATTCGGCACAATGGTTAGATAAAGATGAAGTGCCAAAACATAGTCCAAAACCAAAATATTCATCAAAAAAGGGTCATGGTCTCTGTTTGGTGGTCAAGCAATGGTATTATCCACGACAGCTTCATGACACCTGGTCAGTTGGTTACAGTGGACGTCTACTGCAACCAATTGGATGAAATGATGAAGATGCTTGTGATTAAGCAGCCGAGATTGGTCAATAGAGACAGGCCAATCTCCTTGCAAGACCAAATGTTGCAAAAAAAACAACCCTGCTCAAACTACAGAAGCTGGACTTGGAAACTCTCTGTCATCCACTGTATTCACCAGACCTTGCACCAACTGACTAACCACTTCTTCCAGGCTTTGGACCACTTCTTGCAAGGAAAAATATTTAATTCTCAACGAGCTGTGGAAGACACCTTTTGTGATTTCATCGCCACTGGCTCTCCAGGCTTCTTCACTGCTGTCATAAGCAAAATACTGTTAAGATGACAAAACTGTGTCTATAGTTTAGGCACATTCTTTGATTAGTTGTATTGCCTCTTATTTGAGATATAGTAAATACACTTTTGATTTGAAATCGGACATTTCATATTTAATGACCTTATATATGTTTTGACAGCATCAAGACTGACCTGCAGAGTAGCCGTGCCCTGCAGCCATCTCTCTGTGACTCTGTGCCCCATGCCCTCCTCTAGGCTGGATTGTTCACACACACCCTGGGTTAGGCCAGCCCTGTCATACTTCCTTAATACTTTTCCTTATGTAGCGCTTATCACTGCAATAATGAAATAATTATGAATCATGTATTGAATGTCTATATCGCCACATAGCTGCAGCATCATCAGGTCATGGACTATGTGGATCTTATTAACTATTCCATTCCATTATTGCCCAGGGCCTGGCACATAAAGAAATTCAGTTATCTTTGTTTAGTGAGTAGATTGTCAACCTTGCTTGGGCTATAACCACTTATAAATGGGACTTTGTTTCCAGTCCTGCAACTTGGCAAGTGGCTTCCTCATTGCCATATTGGGTGGTCTTCCCTCTGCTTTTCCTCTCAAACCATTGCAGCTTTGGTACTTCTGCCATTCAGCCCTTCCTGAAACTCCCTCCCCAGGCCTCAGTGACATCTTCTAATCTTGGTTCTCCTGTGTTGCTTGCTTTCTGCTCTGAAGTATGTGTTCTCCAAGGTTCTATTCCCAGCCTTTTAAAAAAATGGCATCTTAATGGCCGGGCGCGGTGGCTCACGCCTGTAATCCTAGCTCTCTGGGAGGCCGAGGCGGGCAGATTGTTTGAGCTCAGGAGTTCGAAACCAGCCTGAGCAAGAGCGAAACCCCGTCTCTACCAAAAATAGAAAGAAATTAATTGGACAGCTAAAAATATATATAGAAAAAATTAGCCGGGCATGGTGGCACATGCCTGTAGTCCCAGCTACTCAGGAGGCTGAGGCAGAAGGATCGCTTGGGCCCAGGAGTTTGAGGTTGCTGTGAGCTAGGCTGACGCCACGGCACTCTAGCCAGGGCAACAGAGTGAGACTCTGTCTCAAAAAAAAAAAAAAAAAATGGCATCTAAGTTTGTTGCCTGTTCCCCAGAGATGGATTACAGTGCACACCGAGTCCTGTGTAACAGCCGACTCCAGGAGCAGCATTTGTTCATCCATCCATTTCATTCATTTGGCAAAGACTTAAGAAGCACCTGGGTTACCTGCCCTCTTCAGGCTCCCTCTGCACCTGTATACACTAGCACTCATGTGCTAAACACAAGGCTCTCAGGAAGTATTTGTTAAAACTCACTGGATCATAAAGCTTTATTTTTGTGGTGATGAAGCAAATGTGGGCAATAAATCATTTTAAATTACATAATTGGCTTAAAAATTACTCAGGAGGTAGAATTGGCAGGACTTGGTGATTGATTAGCTGTAGGATGCCAGGGAGAAGTCAAGACTTCAGCTAGTGTTTGTTGACTATAACTGGGATGCTAAGCATTGTTCTAGGCACTGGGGTACAGTGGTGAGCAGGCAGTCAGGGGCCCTGCTTTCCCGGAGCTAGTAAATGACGCCCAGGTTTCTAGACGGTGTAACTGGTGGTGTCCGTTCACTGAGGCAGAAACAGGTGTGTGGGGGTGGGGTGGGGCTAGTGTTGGACAGTGCGTTTCAGATGGAGTTTGGCATGACATCAGAGAGGGTGGCAGGGCACTCGGGAAGGTGGTCTCTGTGACAGGAGGCAGAGGTTTCTTTCTAACTTCCTTTGTCCTTCATGCTGCCATTGAACACAAATGTACGTCATAGGAAGGGTACATTTTTACCTTTGTTACCCTAACCTCCACCACGTGACACAGAGCTCATTACCCCTATTTTACTCATGTGACAAGTGATGGTCAGAATTGAGGGTTTGGGGCCAGAAAGTGAGATTCAGTCCCAGATCTCGAGTACTCGAGGTTTGAGCTCTCTCTGTTACAGCCTTTGTTGAACCACTTTAGTGTTTCTCTTTTCTTATATCATCTGTGAGATTTGTCCTCTGTAGGGAAGATGAGTGGGCTTTGTCAAATTATAATTCATGAGCTATTTAAAGTGTTTACAGTTGATTCTCCATGATGAATAGCCCCTTCCAAAGTCTATTTTGTCTCTTGGCTCATTAAAAATTATAATCGTAGAAGTAGCATTACATTATAGAGGTTTGGAGAACAGACTTAACAAAAGAACCCTCCAAAATCCTATTATCCTAAAACAACTGTTATTTCGGAGTTTGTTTGGTGGCAAGACACTAACTTAATTGAGGGGATATACTATGAGGAATCTGGGGATTCTAAATCATGGATCTCAGTTCTGGTAGGGATAGCCAGACTGATGGCTGGACCTACCGCAGATAACTGGAAGTGCATCAGGTAACTTCTCTCTCGCTTTGGTTTTCTCTCCCTCTCTGTGCAGCCTACACATATTTGAAGTACCAGCATTCAGTTTTGGCTTTTCAAATAATTTTTGCTAATTTAGTAGTTAAGAGTTTAATTGTTAATATATATCTTTTCAATTGCTAATAAGGATGAAAAAATATCCATATATTTGCTTTCTTTTCTGTTTTTAGTTGTCTACTTGTATTTCACCTGGTTTCTTTTTGGGTTTTTACAGTTTGTTACCATTTTTTCCAAGTCCTTCCCACCCCAATATTAAACATACAGAAAAGTTGAAAGAATAGTACAGTGAACACTCACATTCCCTTAACCTAGATTACTAGTGCAGCATTTTGCCATACATACACATATATGGATTTTTTTTCTGAACCATTGGAAAGTCAGTTGCAGACATCATGACACTTCTGAGTACTTGAGCATATATATATGCTTTCAATGTAA
Source organism: Propithecus coquereli (assembly GCF_000956105.1). Taxonomy (NCBI): domain Eukaryota; kingdom Metazoa; phylum Chordata; class Mammalia; order Primates; family Indriidae; genus Propithecus; species Propithecus coquereli. Next base: position 3,614,825 of record NW_012152729.1, on the reverse strand, counting down.
TGACCTGTTAACTGCTTATCTTTCACATACTGGCTGTAAATATTTTTCCTAGTGTGTTGCCTGCTTCTGACTCTGTTTCCTTGTGATTTTCAGATGGTGACATGCCGTGCCGTGCCAACATCCTGGTCACAGAGCTCTTTGACACAGAACTGATTGGGGAGGGGGCGCTGCCCTCCTATGAGCACGCACACAGGCATCTCGTGCAGGTAATGGGCCAGGGCCGCCCTTGGGCTTGTTGCTGTGGTTTCAGCTGGCTCACACAGCACTCATCGACATACCATGCTCAACACAGCCTGAGCCCTCAGTACCTCTCCGTGCACCCTGGAGCACCCCTCAAGCCCTGGGAGGCTCTGGTTCTCCTCAATTGTGACTTTCGTGTCCTTTCAATGCTAAGTCTTGATAGGTTAGGGTTGGAAGGCAATTCTTTCGATTCTGAATCTTTAAATTCAGCAAATATTCTTTGAGTATCTACTACGTGTAAGGTGTTCTAGCATCCAGGGAAGAGTTTAAGACACTTTTTTGCTTCTCAGACTCACAGTAGTGGTGATGGTGAGGGCTGAATGGCTGAGTGGCTAGGCGGACGCACCACAGACCTTTGGTTTGGGACTAGCAGAAGAGGTCAGGGCTCAGGCATGTGTGGAGACGGTGGAATTTGGAAAGGCACTGAGGAGAGAGAGGTGTTCCAGGTAGAGGGCCTGTTTGGTAAGTCAGTGAGGACACCAGCCTGGAGGCCTTGTGGGCTGATGGTGGAGAATGGAGTGAGAGTGGAAGACCTTGACTGCCAGGACATTCCAGGTGAGGGAGTGGTGACAATTTTGAGTCTTTTTTATGGACATAAACTGGAGGTGGAGGCTGAGGGCAAACACCAGCTGGGGAGGGGAGAGCGTCTGCTTCTTCCGTTGTTGGTGTCCACGTGGCAGGCATGGTCCAGGCAAGCCTGTAGCTATCCCAGCCAGACCCTCTGTGGCAGTCCTGGGTGTCCCCAGAGCGAAGGAGGGGGCGTTCCTTTCAGAGCTAGAGTCCACATTGCTCACATGGCCAACTTGTGTCTGGACTGTCTTCCAGAACCCCACACTGTGCAGGATGTCTCATTGATTCAACAATGCACAATCAGTCCTTTCCAGCTATAAGCATCAGTACTAAGAATTTCTGTTTCTCCATGTTAAAACCACCCACTAGAGGAATCCCTAAAACAGAAAACAAGGCTATTTAGAATTATGATCATGGTGCCCAGTTTGTCTTTATTTAATCTTATTTAAAAGGTCTGTCGGCAGCTATCCTCAGTTTCCCCTCATGGGGCGCCTGGTGTCCATTGTGCACTCTGATCACAGGCCTGGGCTGCCTACACTGTCTGTGAGTCTGAAGAAGTTACAGCTGGTCCATGAAGGCTTCCCTCTTCCCTTGTTATTGGAGGTCATGGAACCAGGATGCTCAGGTGTCCGACACATTGTCCCCGTGGTTGTTGAAGTGACCCAGCAATTGATCTCAGCAGACACATTTATTGAATACCTTTATTTTGCCAGGCCCCTTTTTGTGTACCAAGACTGTGAAGGGAACCTCGAGGGAGGCAGCTAGGTGAGCAGGTCATCACAGTGCAGCTTGAGATACGCTCCGATGGTGCTGGGTGCAGGTGAGGTCCTGCCCATGCTGTGGGCGGGGGCGTCAAGGAAGATGATGCTTGAGCTGAGTTGGTGTTGCAGAAAAGTGGTCAGAGGCAAACGTTGCTGGCAGAAGAGAGTAACATGCACAAGGTGTGATGATGAATTGGTGCGGTGGATTTCGTATAGTGTGGGAGGCACGAGAGGTGGGTGTAGAGATGAGGCCAGAGAGCTGGGCGAGGGCTAGGTCGAGAAGGGCAGAGGGTAGATGTCATCCAGAAGGCAGGGTGGTGGTGTGGGGGGGTTTGAAGCAGGGGATTAAGGGCAGATTTAGGCAGGCAGTCTTGGAGAGAGCTGTTGGGAGCAAGACCAGAGGCTGCAGGTGAGTTAAAAGAGGTTGTAGGAGTCGTGTAGGCGCCGAGATGAGGTGGACCTCAGCCACAGCCATAGATGTGGGCCCGAGAGGTGGTCATAGGACTTGGCGGTTACTTAGGTGTGGAGGCATTGAGGATGGGGCCAGGGTTTGGGGCTTGGGCATCTGGGTTGGATGGTGGTGCTCCTTGCTGACTTGGGAGCACCAGCAGAAGGAGCAGCACTGGGAAGGTGAGCAGGAGGGAGGGTGAGCTGTCCGAGGCTCAGCCAAGTAGAGAGGACCAAGAGGCCTTTAGACCCATATATTTGGTAGATGAAGAGGGAGTGGCTGAGGTCACCATGGGAAGAGAGCGGAGGGACAAAGAAGGTCCAGACCAGCTCTCCGGGGAGCCCCCTCGTGAGGTGGGCAGAGGAAGCACAGCCTTGGGAAGAGATGGGGAGTGAGAGTCTGGCTGCAGCGGCGCTTCTCCACCAGAGAAGGTCTGGAGACGCAGTGGTTGTGAGACACGTGATGGAATTTGGCCTTTGGAGGTTCTTTTTGCATGGGAAGGAAACGACTGAGTAGGCAGGGATGCTGCTAAACATCCTCCATGCCCAAATGGCCCTCATAACAAAGGGTCATTTGACCCAAGAGGCCAGTAGTGCCAAGGTAGAGACACTCTGTGCTTGTAATTTCCATGCAGGTAGCAGGTGCGAGTATCCTCTTCACCACTGGGTCCCTAGTGCCTGGTGTGTAAGAGGATGTGGAATGAGTGAATGAAGTAAAAGGAAATCTAGACAAGGAGCTGGAGCCACAGTCGCATGAGATGAGCACCCAGCAGTGCTGGGTGATGCCAGCAGGTCAGGTCAGTTGAGGGTGGACAGTTGTCCACTGGGCTTTGCATCGAGGAGGTTCTGATTCTGGTGCCAGGCCAGAGTGGCACTGAAAGGGACACGACTGCTTAGCAGTCAGACTTGTGTTCTTTTTCAGTGTCAGTGTGGGAGTTCATCAGTGTGATGACAGTTAAGTTCCTAGCTACCTGGCACTCTTAAATACTTCAAAAATAAACCTTAACTGACAAATCATTTTAGGCATCATGTGTATTCTGTTTGAAATCTAGTTCCTTTTTTTTTCTTTCCTGAGGGCTCAGGGAAGAAAACAATTCACTATCCTAATAGTAATAAGGTGTTAGATGTTACCAAACTGACCTAATGTTAAGAAATAAACCTCTTTGGATCAATAGGAATTACTCTGGGTCTAAGTACCTGATTTTTTTGTTGTTGTTCTTTTGTCTTTTAATACAAACATAGGAAAATTGCGAGGCAGTACCTCACAGAGCAACTGTCTACGCGCAGCTGGTAGAGTCCAGAAGGATGTGGTCGTGGAACAAGCTCTTTCCTGTCCGTGTTCAGACCAGCCTTGGAGAGCAGGTCATCGTCCCTCCCTTGGAGGTGGAAAGGTGCCCTGGCGCACCCTCTGTCTATGACATTCAGCTGAACCAGGTGTCACCAGCCGACTTCACAGTCCTCAGCGATGTGCTGCCTATGTTCAGGTACCAAGGAGCCATTCCTGGCAATGGCACTTTGAGACATTTGATGGAATTTGGATCTTTGGAGGTTCTTTTTGAGTGGGAAGGAAACCTAGCTGATGTCACCTGCCTCTGAAGGCAAGAGTCCCTTGCAACCAAGTATCGTTGCTGTTGAGGTCACTGTAAAAGCTTAAAAATGGAGTGCGTGAGGTTAAAATATGCTTAAGTTCCTGAATATTCTTCCACAGTGTGGACTTCAGCAAGCAAGTCAGTAGCTCAGCAGCCTGCCATAGCAGGCAGTTTGAACCTCTGGCATCCGGCCGAGCTCAGGTGGTTCTCTCCTGGTGGGACATTGAAATGGACCCTGAGGGGAAGATCAAGTGCACCATGGCCCCTTTCTGGGCACACTCAGACCCAGACGGGCTCCAGGTAAGAGGCAGGAGCTGAGTACATTTTCATGTGAATCAGGAAACTTGTCCATGGTTGTGGGAAAGTAGCAGTTGAACCTTAGAGTCAAGAATTTAGAGACAGAAGGTACTATGTCAGAATCAAAGGCCAAGAAGAATTTTTAAAAGGAAAGCAAAGGCTAGCTATAGTAAGGTAGCCCTCTCAGGGCGAGTTCATGGTCAGCACCTGTGGACCAGTGAGCAACAGAGAAGCTCTGGTGAGTTAGCTCCCCTCTCTCCCTTGTGCTGGCACAGCCGCTCTTAGATCTCACTCTCCCCTCCACCCCCCAATCCCAAGGGGCTCACGTCAGCTTGGAATGGAGAACTACAGCCTCACTTTCTGTAGCCTCAGCATCTCCTTCTCCAGCTCAATAGAAGGTGGGCAGAGACATGAGCTACAAGAAAAGGAGATGCAGAGTACGTGGGAGAGTACTCATAATAAGAGAAATGCAACTCTAGCCAGGTATGGAGGCTGAAGCAGGAGGATTGTTTGAGCCCAGGAGTTTGAGGCTGTGGTGCCCTGATTATGCCTGAAAATGGCCACTGCACTTCAGCCTGGGAAACACAGTGATTCCCTGTGTCAAAAGAGAGAGAGAGAAAAATGCAACTTTAAACTACAACAAGGTATCATTTTCACCTATTAGTGAATAGAGTTTAAAAGTTTGATAGCACTTTGTGTTGGTAAAGCCTGGGGAAAGAGCAGGAAAGCAAATCGTCAGGGCATTTGTGGAGCGCAGTGTTACCCATATGGGTAACCACCACAGTACCCAAACTGAGACTCAGCAGGCTCCAGGGGTTGGAGCAGAGCTTGTGTCCAGGAAGCAATGGAGTGGGTCTTGAGTCCTTTCTCTACCAGTGATGACTTTTGGACTGTTAGGAATTTGAAAACTGCTAATGAATCTTTCTCATGCATTCATGAAACCCCTTTGATCCTAAATATATTTAGCCTGTCTCGCTTTGGCACAGTGGGTTGTCACCAGCTCTTTAGTGCTAGGCCCCAGGAGGCCCCTGTGGCGGGGAGCATGGGGAGGAATGATGACAGGGGAGCACCATGGGAGCATGGCAGGGTCCGTGAAGGCTAAATTTGCATAGTGTGGGAATGAATAACAGGTTTAAGAGAACCTGTTTTATCTTCCTTGTTTCTACTTGTTTTTCCAGAGCATATCTGGTTAGATTTTCATTTTCTAGCTGTTATGTTCAAATAGGCATCTTAGGTACGTGGAAATGTTATTTACCTCCCTTTTTGTTAAATTCAAGACCAGGTGGGTGGGACATGTTCCTTGTGTGCTAAGCTGTGCTCTTGGAATCTCACTGAGGTCAAGTTTTTTTTTAGACAGAGTCTCACTGTGTTGCCTGGGCTAGAGTGCCGTGGCATCAGCCTAGCTCACAGCAACCTCAAACTCCCGGGCTCAAGCAATCCTCCTGCCTCAGCCTCCCGAGTAGCTGGGACTACAGGCATGTGCTACCATGCCCGGCTAATTTTTTCTATATATTTTTAGTTGTCCGATTAATTTCTTTCTATTTTTAGTAGAGACGGTGTCTCCTCAGGCTGGTTTCGAACTCCTGAGCTCAAACAATCCGCCCGCCTCGGCCTCCCGGAGTGCTAGGATTACAGGCGTGAGCCACCGCGCCCGGCCTGAGGTCAAGTTTTCTTTCTTTAGTTCCTGAAGATGACGGAGAATGTGTAGGTGGTCGTCGCATGAGTTGAGCCAGGCATCTACCTTTTAGGACAGTTCTTTTTTAAAAAGAGGCTTAAAAATTGTAAGAGCAATGAACTTCATTACATAAAACAAAAAAAAATTAAAAATCACTGTGGTCCTGCCACCCGAAATAATTGCCTTTCTTTGGTCTCCTTCCAAATGTGTGGGTTTTGTCAATGCTTTTCTCTGTGTTTTTTGTGCTGTTCCGTAGCCTTCATAGTCATCATTTAAATGTCTGAGAGTACTCTGCAGGAGGATGTATATATCCATGTCTGAGCTGCTGGACATTTGGGTCGATTCCAGTTTTTGCTAGTATAAATAATTCTGTAATTTGCACATTTATGCGAATATAGCCTTTTTCCTTTTTTTGTTCTGCATGGTTTTTCTTAGGATAGAATCCTATACATGGGGTTTGTAGTAGGGATCAGTGCGGCTTATTAAAAGTTTACTCTGGATCTTCGTAAACCATGTCTCACAATTTAGAGTGTTCCAGTCCTTTAGAAACTTCATTTAATTCAAAGGAATAAACCAAACAAAACCTTTCTGTACTATTTTCCCAACTTTTTATTTTGAAAAATTGTATATCTATAGAATAAGTAAAAACGAACACCAGTAGTTCTTTTACTTAAATTTATCAATTGTAAACATTTGCTCTGTCTCTGCACCCCCACCCCTTCTTCCATCCCTCTCTACACACACACACACACACACACACACACACACACACACACACACACACAGTTTTTTGCTAAATCATTTGAAAGTAAGTTGCAGGCCAGGTGTAGTGGCTCATGCCTGTGATTCTAGCACTTTGGAAGTCTGAGACTGGAGGATCACCTGAGGCCAGGAGTTCAAGACCAGCCTGGACAACATAGTGAGAACCCATCTCTACAAAAAAAGAAAAAGAAAATAAGTTGCAGACATATGGAACTTTACTCTTAAATACCTCAACATGTATCTCCTAAGAATGAAAACAGTCTCCAGTGTAAGCAAGATGCCATCATCACACCTAAGAAATTAACAGTGATTCCATAATATCATGTAACATATGGTCCAAAATAAAATTTCATTACTTTTCTCCAGATGTCTTTAGTAGCTTTTGTTTTCCTCCATCTAGGATCCAGTTAAGTGTAACATATTACATTTGACCTCTTTGTGTTTTGAAATCACTTTATGGCAAAAGTCTAGTCCCGAAAGCTTTTGGAATGTGTGCCATGGGACTATCCATAATGGGGTCCCCTCCAGATCACGAGCTTTAAACTCTTTGTTTTTTCCCTTCAAATGTAACATTAAGCACACCCCAGCATGCCGAAGAGAGAGCGTTGTTGCTGCTCTGGTCTGGTAGGGGCTGGAGCCTGCCTTTGTCCACTCCCCTGAGCCACTCTGAAAGGCAACTGCCCTTGGCGACATTGTGTCTTCCTAAAGCCAGCAGGATTCCGGCTTCTCTTGGGCCACTGGCCTGACTTGAGAATTGTTTTTGTTTTTTTTTTATCTTGTTGGCCATAGTAGTCAGCTGTAATGTACATTGTGGTCTCCCTGAAAACTGATATTTGGCTCCTGGACTAGAAGCATTGCTCTTGTTGCAGCTTGGTGACAGCTGACTCTCTGTTCCCCATTTCAGTGGCGGGACCACTGGATGCAGTGTGTGTACTTCCTGCCACAAGAGGAGCCTGTTTTGCAGGGCTCAGCCCTCTGCCTGGTAGCCCACCACGACAACTACTGTATATGGTACAGCCTGCAGAGGACCAGGTATGCCGGAGCCTCGTGGGGGTGGAGGACTGGGCCCTTGAGACTGCATTTATGTAAATTCCCCGTAGAGGTGTGAGTGGGCCAACTTGTATCTGAAAAGAATAAAATAAGAGCAAAGGTTTGTGACTGGATATGTCAGTGCCCGTTCGTGTGTATGAAGAGGTCATCATGTGTCTGGACTCCGTTTAGAGTAGACACACATGAAAAGAATTGAATTGGGGGTCCCTCCAACCTCTAAAGCTTACTCAAGAACCAGTGTCCAGACTCATGCCTGCTGGAGACCTGAGGATGTGCTCGTCACCTGTGTCTGTTCATCTCCTGGCCTAGCCCTGAAAAGAACGTGAGAGTCCACCAGATGCGCCCCGTGTGTGACTGCCAGGCTCACCTGCTCTGGACCCGGCCTCGGTTTGGAGAGATCAATGATCAGAACCGAACTGATCAATATGCCCAGGCCCTGAGGACTGTAAGTGGCCAGCCCCTTGGCTGGCTGTGGGCAAGAAGGAGTTTGTTCCAGGGCCCCAGCGCTCTGCCTATGATTTGCCAATTTTGTTTTCTGTGTTCCCTCATCTGTGAGTGGCTTCAGCTGGCTGCTCCAGGGGTGGGCCCTTGAGCAGTAAGCCAAAGGGTTGTTACTAGACTTCCTGAAGGGCTTGTTCTCTGCTGTCCTGTGACAGCCTCTGGCTGGGAGCCTCCCCCAGCCCCTGCATTTGTCCTGCCTTTGCCTTCGTCAGCACCGGTAGTTGGTGTGGGTGATCCCAGTGGATTCAGCGACCCCTTCTCCTCTTTTCATCTGTTGCTACCTTTATAAAATTTTATAAAATGTAAATCTGATCATGCAGTTCTCCTGCCTATAAACCTTTGCTCCCTGCTACGTGTAGCAGAGGACTCTCAGCCTGGGGACCACAGACGAGGGTGGAGGGGAGGTCTGTTGGGCCCCTTGGAGTTGTGTACAGAAATACGTGTGCACGTGCATGCATTTTGGGTGGCAAAGAAAGATCCAAGCCCTCCTAAGTTTGTCTCAGAGGAGTCTGGGGCCCATAAAAAAATCCCTGTCTTTGGAGAGTCACTTGAGCCTTGAGTGACAGGTCCGCAGCTGTCTGTGCTGTCACCAGACAGGGAAGAAGACTGTCATAGAGTGGGACGTGGCCTCCTGCAGGTGGGGCAGGCCTACCTCTGGGCCTTCTAGGCTGGGTTCTTCAACCCAGGTCTCTTCTGACAGTGGGGTGTGTGGGAGACATTCACGAGGGTTGTAAGGGTGGGGTGTCTGCTACGGGGGACCTGGGAGGTAGGCATGGCCACATGGGGGCACAGAAGGATCCAGCCCTGTGGTGGGAGGATGGGCTGAGGAGATCAGATTTCATGACCAGAGTCCAGGCAAGTGGGCGAGGAGCAGGGAGGCGTTTCTGTCAGCTCTGACAGGTCTCCAGACAAACCCTAAGAAGCCCTGTGCTGAGGCTGCTCTTCCCCTGCAGGTGCTGAAGCCAGGCAGCGTGTGCCTCTGTGTCAGTGATGGCAGTCTGCTTCCCGTGCTGGCCCATCACCTTGGGGCAGAGCAGGTACTGGGCCTGCACCTTTCTGTCAGCTTCCTAAGGCACTCCCTGTATGCAGTCCTGCGATTGGAACTCTTTGTAGGTGCCACCGTTGTGTATGCAGCATGCGTGGCTCAGGGCTGAGGGGTTTTACCACCTGCGTGTGCAGGCAGGAGTCAGGCCATAGCTCCGTCATGGAGCCGCGGCTCAGGTTCTGGGGGGTCTCTGCACAATGCAGGTGCTGTCCCAGGTAGGGGCTGAGTATGGGTAGTGTTGCTTAGGTGCTGTCCTCTGCCTTGGAATGATCTTGCCACATTTTAATCTTTAATTTCTTCCCCTGCTAAGTGAAACTCTTAGAACTGATAGCATGGTGTTCTCTCTAGGTATTTACAATTGAGAGTTCAGCAGCTTCTCATAAACTGATGAAAAAAGTAAGTGATGATTGTTGTTGCTGAAATAATGAGGGGACCTGGGGAGCCTTCCTTTCTGAGTCTGGGATCGCTGGCTTTGAAGCGGAGTCAGCAGTGAGAGAATGGAGGGTGGCAGCTGGGTGGCAGCTGCCAGCAAGAGCTGCTCTCCATTGTCTTGGTTCCTGCCTGGAGAACGGCCCAGAAGGCTCCTAGGGCTGTCATTGAAATAGACGCAAATGTTTGTACTCTTTTGTGGCTGAAGAACTTTAGGCTTTTCTCTTCACTTCACATAAAACTAAGAAAACCAAAGTCTCTGCAGTGGTAGAACTGAATGTATGATGCATTTCTGGGACACCAGTGCCCAGGAAGTCACTGCTCCTAATCCAAGATGGTATTTATTTCTCCCCTGGCCAGTGATTGGTTTGATTTCCTCTCCAAAGGGGAGCCCACCTCCACGAGAACTGTAGGCTTGGGCTAGGTCTTGCTATGAGCTTGCAGGAGAAATTTCTTTTGTTTCTACATTTTGCTCGTGCTCTCATCCTTGGTCTATAGGCTGCACCTCAGGCTGGTGTGGGGGGAAATTTCCACAAAGCAGATAAACGTGGTGCTCGAGAACTGTTTGGCCAGAAGATTTGAAGCAGATAATGTAACTTTGAGAGGTTTTTTTCCTAGACAAAAATAATACTTTAGTGTAAATACAGTAATTTCATTGTTTTCTCTCTAAGATCTTCAAGGCTAACCAGTTGGAAGACAAAATTAATATTGTAGAGAAACGGCCTGAGTTATTAACAAATGCAGACCTGGAGGGCAAAATGGTGAGTAGCAAGAGGCTGGTAGTGGCACTGGGGCTGTGTCAACGTGGGCAGTGCTGACTGAGATAACCCTGAGCGCCAGCCTGTCCTCTGGATCTCACAGCGGGTCCCCTCCGTAGCTTGCCAGCCAGGAACTCACCACCATTCAGGGTGTGGTGAGGCTTTCACAGAGCTGCCACATAAGCAAATGATCACTGTCCTCCTAACTCTGGCTTCTCTCTGCTCCTTCAAGGTGGGGCTGAGCAGCTCTGTCGGGATTCGTGGGAGCAGAGTACGCCCCTCTCCCCTTTTCCCTTCACTGCACTGTCTTCATCATCCCATTCACGTCTTCCCGCTCAGTTGGTCTTCCAGGCCCTGCAGGCTTTGTCTGCCCCACCCCCTTGGCCCTGTGACCTTGCGGAGCTCTCCATTCTCAAGAGACTATCCCCCAGGTTCCTTTCCTCTGGCCTCTCTGGCTGCTCCTCCTTGGTGCAGGCCCTTCAAACTGGACTCCTCCAAAGAGGCCTGTTATCTTTCATCTTTCTAGCCATCCTTTTTTTTTAGAGAACACTTTTACCGAGATGTAATTGACATACCATAAAATGAATCCATTTCAAGTGTACAATCCAGTGATTTTTAGTAAATGTATGGAGTTACACAGCTGTCACCTAATCTCGTTTAGAACGTTTCCATCACCCCCAAGGTTACCTGGAGCCGTTTTGCAGTCAGTGAGCAACGCCCCCCTCCCCGGCTCTGGCAGCCACTGATCTGGTCTCTATACGTTTGCCTTTTCTGGACTCTTCACCAGGTGAAATAATATTTTATGTGGTCTTTGGTGTCAGGCTTCTGTCACTGAGCATAGTGTCTTTGAGGTTCATCCGCGTTGTAAAATGTGTCAGTATTTTGTTCCTTGTTAATGCTGAACAGTGTTCCATTGTGTGGCGTGCTGTGTTTGGTTTATCCTTCACTTGCTTATGGACATTCGGATTGTGTCCGTTTTTTGGCTATTTTGAATAACGCTGCTGCAAACATTGGTGTATAAGCATATGTTAGAATGTATTTTCCAGTTCTCTTAGGCAGCTGCCTAGTCATGGAATAGCTGGATTGTATGGTAATTATGGTTAGCTTTTAAAAAAACTGCTAGGGCCGGGCGCAGTGGCTCACACCTGTAATCCTAGCACTCTGGAAGGCCGAGGCAGGCGGATCGCTCAAGGTCAGGAGTTCGAGACCAGCCTGAGCAAGAGTGAGACCCCGTCTCTACTAAAAATAGAAAGAAATTATCTGGACAACTAAAAAAATACATATAGAAAAAATTAGCCGGGCATGGTGGCGCATGCCTGTAGTCCCAGCTACTCAGGAGGTTGAGGCAGTAGGATCGCTTGAGCCCAGGAGTTTGAGGTTGCTGTGGGCTAGGCTGACGCCACGGCACTCTAGCCAGGGCAACAGAGCCAGACTCTGTCTCAAAAAAAAAAAAAAAAACAAAAACAAAAAACTGCTAAACTGTTGTCCAATATGGCTGTACCATTTTACACCCCCATCAGTAACGTATGAGGGTTCCAGTTTCTCGGTATCCTCACCAACACTTGGTATTGTCTTTTTTTTTTTCTTTTTTTTTGACGGTCTTGCTCTGTCACCCGGCCTAGAGTACAATAGTGTCATCATAGCCCACTGCAGCCTCAAACTCCTGGGCTCAAGACAGTAGCTCTGTCTTGAGTAGTGGCTCAAGAGAGGATTCTCAGCCTCCCGAGTAGCTGGGACTAAGGCGCATGCAAGCCACTATGGTCAGCTAATTTTTAAATTTTTTTGTAGAGATGAGGGTCTCACTATGGCATTCAGGCTGGGTCTCTTAGTGTAGCTATATTAGTGCGTGTGCAGTGATGTCTCATTGTAGTTTAATTTGCCTAATGACTCTTATGTTGAACATCTTTTCATGTGCTTATTAGCTATCCTGTATATTTTTATTTTGTTCAATGAAATGTCTGTTTAAGTCTTTTGCCCATTTTTTCCTGTGCCTTTTTTTAAATGACAATTTTATTGAGATATAATTCATATACCACAATTCACTCATTTAAACGTATAATTGTGATTTTTGTGTATTCATGAGGTTGTATAACCATCACCAAGTCAATTTTAGAACATTTTCATTACCCTAAGAGAAACTCATACCCATTAGCAGTCAACTCCCCATTTGTCCCCAATCCCTCCAGCCCTGGGCAGCCACTGTTCTACTTTCTGTCTCTGTAGACTTGCCTATTCTGGACGTTTCATGAGAAAGGAATTGTGCAGTATGTGGTCCTTTATTTCTGGTCTCTTTCATTTAGCTTAATGTTTTCAGGAGTTGTCCGTGTCGCAGCATAAATCAGTACTTCATTTCTTATTGCTACATAATATTCTATTGTATGGATATACCACATTTATTTATCTGTGTATCAGTGGATGAACATTTGGGTTGTTTCTACTTTTGGGCTATTGTAAGTAGCGCTGCTATAAATATTTATCTACAAGTTGCCTTTTTTTCCCCTCATAGATGAGGGTATAGAAGATAATTAAATTCTGTAAGCCATTTATGTGGTTCCCTGGCTAGACTCCAGGTCCTGTTGAATAGAATTGGTGAGAGCAGACGTTCTTGCCCTGTGCCCAGTGCTGGGTGCAGGGGGCGGGGGTGTGCACAGGGCCAGCCCTTGGCTGTGTTGCTGCTGCGTCTCCGTCATCTCTTCCTAGCCCTGCCCTCATGCCCATCTGCTTGGACCCAAGCCCTGGGCAGTCGGCCTTCCCTTAGCACCTGCCACGTCTTCCTCTCCTCCCTCTCTTCAGACTCCCTGCCCCTTGACTGGACTGTCACAGTGCTCACCTGAGTCACCTCCCATCCCCAGCTCCACACACGCCATTGTCCTCAGAGGGATCTTCTACGTCACATTCCTTCTTATTCCGAACTCCTGGCGAACGCTTCTGCTGGCTCTGTTTTTGTCTCCAGGGCAAGTCCAGCCCCCTTAACCTGTCCTCAGCTGCCTTTGGGTTGTGTGGCTCCTGTCCACCCTCTTCACAGCCACCTGACAAGCTCCCGGAGAGCGTTGCTCTTGCCTTGCTTGTCCCTCTGCCTGGAGGGCCCTCTCCCCACTCCTTGCCTTTTCTGCCTCTTGGTCTTGCATTTGTTCATTTATTTGTAAATTTTCACTGAACATCTGCTCTGGGTCAAGTGCCTTGCTGGGGGATGCCAGTATCCCCACTTTGGTGGTGCTCAGAGCCTGGTGAGGGAAACACAGTTCGGCAAGCACTGGTAAGTTGTGATGATAAAGCTTTGAGTGGGGGTGTACAGGATGCCATTCTAGAAGCCCTTTCTGGAGCTTTTATCTCTGTGGTCCCTCCATGCACCCCTTCCTTCTGCCCATCAGGTGAGGACAGCTCCTACCCTGTCTACTTCCCTCTTCCCATCTGCACTCCTGAGCACAGGACTCATATCTGTTTCTCTTCTTTGTGTCCTCAAGGGCAGGTACACACCTGGCTTGCTTATTTGTTGACTGAGTGAGTGAACGAATGAATGGCCTGTTACTTCCGTGTTCCTGTGAAACTTGCGACCTGTCCTTCACTGCTCAGCTCAGCCCTTTTGACACGTGAGTCCTGCTTCTTGTCCTGACCACCAGGTCTCTCACCTCCTGGGGGAGCCATTCTTCACCACCAGCCTCCTGCCTTGGCACAACCTGTACTTCTGGTATGTCCGGACAGCTGTGGACCAGCACCTGGAGCCCGGCGCTGTGGTGATGCCCCAGGCCGCCTCGCTGCACGCTGTGGTCGTGGAGTTCAGGGTAGGCCACCCCGAGGGTTTTGTAGAAAACAAAAGTGGGGGGTGGGGAACCTCGTTTTCTTGCAGAGAACTTGGGTGTGGATAGAGCAACTCAGGCCTTGATGATTTGAGCCTTTCTTTTTTGGTCAGCACGCTGCGGTGCTGAATAGAAGAAACCTGCCTGTTAAAAAATGCAGCCATTTGACATATGAAATGGAAATGGCCGTGTGTTGTCATTTTACAATTGTGGCTTATCAGAATAATTAAAAAATATAAATTAAGCGTTTCAGAAGACACGCTGTGCGGCTTGCTCTGCTCTCGTTAAGAGCCGAGGCTCCAGTTGTTAAAAGCATTTTGAGATGGGAGAGTCAGCTTCTTTATGCAGGAAAAAATTGAAAAGCTTCATTTTAATTTACTCATCAGAGCAGAACCGCAGTCACCAAGTCATTTTGGGAAAGGCATTTTTTATTAAAAGGATTTCGAAATGCTTTTAACCTGGAATATAGAGTGAATCTCTCATTTGATAATTCTTTTATAAGAATGGCTTTACTGTTGGTAGCTTAGTAGCTCTGTCACTTAATTTCTGGGCATTTGTTCTGTGTTATTTATTTACCCAATCAGATTTCCATGTGAATTCTGGTTTTCATGGCCAAAGAGGGGATGTCACATCACAATCAACATCTGTTCTCACGCATAAGTCCCAGGCAGCAAGGAGGGAAGGTCACCTGGCTTGAGCGTACTTGGGTTCCTCCCTTGGAGGACCTTTCTCTCTCCAGCATCCTGGTTCTCTGTTTACAGGCACAGAGCCTTGGAGGACTGGTTTACAAATTTCTTCCCAAAGAAATGGTGTTCAGAGGGGTCCGGCAAGAAGTATAAAAGCCCAGCCTGGGAGCTCCGGCTGATTGAGCCCTTATAGGAGGCTTGGTGTCATGTCAGCACTTGCGATTCCCAGCAGAGTCTGTTACAGAAACTGTCCTGGGGCTTTGCCATCTCTGAGACCCTTCAGCCTGGGGGTCTCTTTTCCAGGTGTGCCGGGGCAGCACGATGTGCCTCTAGTTCTCATTGCCACACTGCCTGCGCCTGGGGCAGGCGTGGGCGTCAGATGTGTCTTCACGGTAGGTGTAGACAGGGCTCACACCTTCCTCACAGGACCTGTGGCGGATCCGGAGCCCCTGTGGTGACTGTGAAGGCTTCGATGTGCACATCATGGATGACATGATTCAGGTAGGCAGGGCCACAGCTCGGAGCAGTGCCCCACCCCCCCATTCCACTTGGCCACGGGCCTCTGACAGGGACATCAGGCTTCCCTAGAGTGCCCAGCTTGGGCTGCACAGGCAGCACGCAGAGAGCTTTTCTGCATGGGCAGCGAGGTTGGTGCTGCCATTTTGGTTGGTTCACCACGAGCATTAGCCTGAGAACCATTGTGCAGTGCTAGGCCGTTATTGGCCCCGTGCTTTTACTCCTGAGTTGGGATCTTTGTTTGAGGCCCATATGTCACCACATCATTGGGAC
>NW_012152729.1:3570470-3598964 GCF_000956105.1 Propithecus coquereli | reverse complement strand
GCAGCCGTTTTCATTTTGGGGACTGCATTCCAAGGGAGGGGTGTGTAAGGGGTGTTCCTGCAGGTCCTTGGTACAGTAGATACTGGCAGCTCACCTCCTGCAGACACCGTTCCCCATCCACCTGTCTTGCCCCAGCCCTGTTGGATGTCTCCTGTCGAGGGTCTTACAGCTGCAGTGGGCAGGCAGTGTGGGTGAGTGTCCAAGTGCCAGGTGTTCTCATCAGTGATGGAGACATTTGGTCCTCAGAATAGCTCAAGAGGCATAGTCATCCATTTTTAAAAGGGAGAAAGAGGTGAAGTGATGCCCAGGAGCTGGCTGACAGGCAGCAGGAAGGGAGAAGCCCGCTGGTCTGATCAAAGCTCAGCCTTCCGTGAGCGCTCCCTGACCTGCGTGACTGCAGTTACCCTGGACACCCGGGCCACGGCAGGGCCTCTTCCCTCTGACAGCTGGCTCTGTCTCTGCAGACCCTGAGTCCCCATCTCTGTTCTCAGCGTGCCCTGGACTTCAGAGAGAGCAAGGAGGCCGAGCCCCAGCCACTGTGGGAGTACCCCTGCCGCAGCCTCTCCGAGCCCCAGCACATGCTGACCTTTGATTTCCGGCAGCCGGTCCCCCAGCAGCCCATGCGTGCCGAGGGCGCCATGGAACTGAGGAGGTGAGTGTAGGCTCTGGAGAGCGTGGGGGGCACAGGAAGGGGGTGGCCTAGGAGTTACTGTCCACGTGGTGAAGCACAGTTGGCCTGGGAGATGCTGACAAGCGGCGGATGACACATCCTTGCCTGTCCCTGTCAGAAGTGGCCCTACGTGTGTAGTGGCTCCCACAGCTCTGGGCATGCGGGAGTGGGGAGGGAAAGCAGAGTGGGCCATGCTCAGCCCCACATCTGAGGCCCCCTTGTCAGATCACAGCTGCAGAGACATGTGAACGTGGTTACTATGGCTACCTATTAGACCATTTCCCCGAATTCTCCTGGGAATGAAAGCAGGTTAGGAACGGGTGAGGCACAGCTCCAGCTCCCTCCATGGAGAGGAATTGCGTCTTCCCTGAGGAAGAACCTTCTTTTAACTTGAGGGGGAGGGGGGGTATGAGCCCAGAGCCCCTCAGGGCTCTTTGGACGAGGGGCAGGCAGCACAGGCAAATGCCATCATCTGCCTGGAGCCGGAGCTCCCAGGGCTGCCATCTGGGGTAGCTGGGAGGGGTCTTCAGCCTTTGGAGCCAGGGCTGCGCTTGAGCCTTCTGGACCTCAGCCTCAGGGGCTGATTCTCCTGTAGCTTTTTCTGTGTTCGGTGGAGTGTTTGGAGCTCCTGTGTGGGAAGGAAGTAGGGAAGACCAGGGGTTTCTGGAAAGCAGAAGGGAGCCATGGCTGTGCCCCCGTCTCTTGTGTGACTGTTTCTGTTTGGCCTAACACCCTCAGGCCTGGGAGGAGCCACGGGGCCGTCCTGTGGATGGAGTACCAGCTGGCCCCCGGCAGCACGCTCAGCACCGGCCTCCTGGAGCCTGTGGGAGACAAGGTAGTGCTGTGTGCGCCAGGCCCCCAGCGTGTGCTGACCCGGAGAGCAGGTGCCACTTGGGAGGCCACTCTGCTGCTTGTGCTCTGGGTGTTCCCGTCACAAATTCTTTAGGCCAGATGATAACCTCCCGGTGGCCCTGGCTCACCTGGCCCCTGAGCAGCTTCTCCCCATTGCAAGCTGCCTGGGCTGGAGGCTGCCCAGTTGCCAGGGAGCCCTCACTGTCTTCCTGCCGCTCCCCGACAGGGGCACTGCCACTGGAACCCCCACTGCAAGCAGGCCGTGTACTTCTTCAGCACCACACCAGATCCCAGAGTGCCGCCGGGCGGTCCCCGGACTGTCAGCTACGCTGTGGAGTTTCACCCCCACACCGGAGACATCACCATGGAGTTCAGGCTCACAGACACCTCAGACTGACCCTCACTTGAAAAATAAAGCGGCCCGAGGCTGCGGCCTCTGAATGGTGCGTGGCTTTCTGGGGAAGAAAGGTGTAACGTGCTACTCTCTCTCTGGGGACCTGCTCGGCTTCAGAGCATGGAGGAGACCCCTTCCATTTTTGCATCTTTGCACTGCCAACTTCTAGCTCCAGATGTGGCAGGCAAAATGGGCTGGTAACTAAATTTGGAGCCTTGGAGAGGTCAGGGAGACCAGACCCTCCCTCCCCACGCCGTTGTGGTTCTGAGGTGCTCAGGAAGCTCCGAGGCGGTGACGTTTGCCGCCCTACCTGGAAGTGAACGAAGTTCAGGCGTCTTGCTGGGGCCGCATGCAGGGCTGCCATGCTGTGCTCTTGGCGGGCAGAGCCGGTGGCAGGCGCCTGCCTTTCCTTCTCGCTCTCTGGAATCTCCAGACCCCTGCCTGGCTGGCTCCAGCTAGGAAGGTTCTTGTGGGGGGTGGAAATGCCGAGTCGTGGCTGGGTCTCCGGGGTTTGAAGGCTTGACGGGGTGGGGGCTGAGAGTCCTGTGTTCCGGCCCTTTCGCCCCGTGGATAACTTCACCAGGCCACAGTCATGGGCGTCTGGGCTCTGGCCCCAGCGTAGCACCAGCTGGCGGCCTGTCAGGATTCAGACTTGGACGCTAGGCTGGTGTTCAGATGACAGGGAGGGGCTGTCTCCAAGTAGTTCCTGTGCAGCCCTTTCTCGTGGGTCAGAACCCCACTCCCACCCCACCGAAGTCTCTGGGCAGATGGGTACAGTGCAGAGCCAGCCCCGCCCAGCCCAGCCTTGCTTCACAGGGACGGCCAGAGAACCCCGGAGGCCATGGCCTTGTTTCTCCCACACAAGTGCCTTTTTGTCATTTAGGTCCCAAAGCTCAGAGGAAATAGGAGACACCTAGTAAGAGAACCCCAAATGGCCTGGTGTCCTAGCATTTTAGGGCACACTTGGGCTGTATCCTTCTGGTAGGAAAGGCCATCTGGCCGTCAGCAGTCCCCCATGGCCCACCCCAGGCTGCCAGCCCCGCAGTCTGGAGCCAGAGCAGGGCCCAGACCCCACTTGTAGCTCAAATAAGTGGAGGACGCCAGCCTTGAGCCTCACAGTTTTATTTTCACCTCAGTATCCATCCTTCCTTTCAGCACCAATAAAGGAAAACAAAACAAAACAAAAGACCTCTCTTTTCAAAATATTTTATCAGGTGTAAAGATTGTTTTTCTTCTAGGGAAGAGTCATCTGGATATATATTTGATAATGTGTTTACCAAAACCTTGGGTGTGCTTACCATAGAAAACCCCTAATGTTCCATGAGGATACAATACAGAAAAAAAATACAGAAATTTAAAAAGTGGGTTTTTTCTTTTTTATAACAGTATTTCTAAATCTCAGCAAGTTAATACAATAGTTAAAAAGCATCAAGATTAATATTCATACTTAAAACTTAAGGAGGTTTTGGACGAATGAAATGAACAGTGCCTTCCCAGCTGACCCCCACCTCATGGCTTCTCTTGAGATGGCCCAGGGCAGGCACAGAGCCTCAGTTAGGAGCTGGGTGACCCCTGTGTCCTCCTCCTCCCAGGCCTTAGATGCCACAGAATCTGAGATCCTGGCAGTGTTTTGTGTCTTTTTTTAAAAATCAAAATGGAAAAGCCTGGCTTGTACATAAGCCCCGGGAGGCCACAGGCACATCACGTGGAACACGTGGTTGGGTGGTCGTGGCCTTGGCGCTGAGGGAGGTGTGAGGGGAGCAGGGAGGCAGTACGTCCTTGCTCTGGACGCCAGGACCTGGATAGGCAGAGGCGACCTGTGATGACAGAGAATGACCGAGGCACAGGGCAGTGTGACTTGCCTAAGGCCGCCCTGTGAGCTGGGTGGAGAGAAGCATGTGGCTGACTCCCACACCTGCTGCTCCTGGGAGGGGAGGCCGCCCAGGGCAATGGGAGGTGTGCTGGAGTCTGGTCTAGGGGCCTGGCCACTCCCCTGTGCACGTAGCCGTGTGGGTGCAGAGTCCTGGCTGCCCTGGGGTGGGGGCCTCCACGCCACCAAGCCTAGCCGAGGCTCTGGGGTATGGCAGAGAGCCCGGGCAGGAGTGCCTTTGTTGTGAGCAGCCCCTTCCTGGCTCTGGACTCTGGGGGGCAGGAGCCTGGCACCAAGGGTTCTCCCTGGCCAGGTGGATTCAGACAAACCAGAGTCACCGTGGATGCACGTCCTCGCAAAGCTAACCAGGCTCTGCAGGATTGTCCTCCCCAGCACGGGGCCTGGCGTCTGGCTGGCTGCTTGGCCCCCTCAGTCCCTCTTGCAGCGGGGTGGGTGACAAGGCACAGCGTCAGTGCACCAGTGCCAGGAGGCTGACAGCAGGCCCTGGTGCTCCCTCCAGCCTCACCAGGCAGAGCTGGCTCTGAGCCAGGCTGGATACAAGTTCGGGGTGCTGCGAGGAGGGGAGACGGTGGGACTTGTCAAAAAGTCCCTCAAGTTGGAGCCTTACACCTTGAAACAGACGAAACCCTCACCGTGTGACCGGGAAACAGCCCCCGTTGTCTGTTAAAGGCAGGTGGGCAGAGGCAGTGCTGCCGAGGGGGCCTGAGAGCTGCAGGCCTCCCCCAGGCCTGGAGGCAGATGGGGGACCGTGGGCTGTTGGCCAGCTCTGCCACGCTGAGCCGGGAGGCACAGTAGCAGGGTGGCTTTGTGCCTGGATGCCAACCAGTACCACTCCCTGCCCGGGCAAGCAGTGGCTGTCGGCCTTGCCACCCCAGCCTGCACACTGGTGAGGGGACAGGCCCTCTCCACACCTTGGCATCCTGCGCTTTCAGAGCCTTGGCGTTGGCTGGGGTAGCTGTTGAGGATGGGCCTGGGGGGCCAGAGTTGCAGCCCCACCTGGGGGCAGGCAGGCGGTTCCTGAGCTCAGCCGGCACGTGGGTGGGGACAGTCCCCAGGGAAGGATTGGTCCCAAACCAGAGAGGTGTCCGGAGGGTAGAAAGAAGAGGATGTGTTGGTTTTGATAGAAGAGAAGTTACAAATCTGTCATTTTCAAAATGAGGCCCTCCCACCCCCCTTTATGCTGAGTCCCCTTCTTCCTGTAAAAAAAGCGGGTGCTCTCTCGGATTCCCCGTTTATGGCTCCGTTGCCCAGACCCGAGTCTCCCAGAGGAGGCTTTATGGCGGCCAGAGCCAGCTGGACCCTGGCATGCCTGGGCGGGAAGGGACCCTGTTTCAGGAAGAGCAAAGTTCTGTGAGTGACTTGCAGACCCTTTGAAGTGAAGGGTTGATTTTGTTTTTAACTTAACTGTTTTTCTTTTTAAAATGTAATCGCCCTTGAATGCAAGACCCTGGGAAGAGCCCTGGGCTGGCAGTAGAGAGACAGCCCTCAGGTCCTTGCGGTGAGCCATCCCAGGCTGGAGCGGGAGAGCTGGCGGCCGTGCCCAGGAAGTGCTTCTTTGGCTGGTTCTGATTGCGTTTGGAGTTTGGCCTTGGGTGAGGCCCGAGCAAGGGGTCTGTGTGGCTACAGCGTGGCACGTGGCATGCAGGCAGCGTGCATGCGAGGGTGCAGGCATGCGAGACAACATTGGCAGCAGACAAAAATAATGAACCCTGGACGAAGCTTAAGAAGAGATACAAAGAGTACATAAACCCGGTCCTTATACTAACCCCCGGGTTACAAACTAGATTG
The DNA here is from genome assembly GCF_000956105.1 of Propithecus coquereli. NCBI lineage: Eukaryota > Metazoa > Chordata > Mammalia > Primates > Indriidae > Propithecus > Propithecus coquereli. The sequence continues at coordinate 3,593,369 of NW_012152729.1, read as the reverse complement.
TGCTGTAGATTTGTAGAAAATCACGTTTTGAAAGAATGGCACTGGTTAGGCAGCTGGGGGGCTCCCCGGGCCAGCCTGACTCCTCTGTCCGCAGCGAGGGCCCAGAGCAGCGCTGCTTCCAGGCTCCCGGTCCCTGACCGGCTCCCTCCTGGTTCCTGCCCTCCTCCCCGCAGCACTGAGGGGACGTGGCCCAGGGATGGGCTGCGGCTCAGAGGGCTGGCAGAGGCCTCGCAGCTCCGGATGCCGGCGGGCGGCGATGTGGCTGGTCTACGCCTCTTCCTCCCCTGCAGACACCATCAGCCGCATGGCCACTGGGAGGTGGTCGGTCAGGCCGGACAGCTGAGTGACGAAACTGAATTCTTCCACCTCCTGGGTTGCGTGGGGGAGGGGAGAAGCATCCTGATTAGGCCCAGAGGGTGTCCTAAAAGGGGGGGCCTTGAGGGGAGGGGTGGCAGCCTGGGGGTCCCGGGTGTGATGCCTCTGGTCTGGGGTTGGCACGGGTCTTCCCGAAGGTGGGGTGGGGAGACCTGGAGGATCCCGGGGCCCTACAGGTCTGAGGGACGAGGGACGACAGGTCTCGTTTTCAAAGAGAGTAGCCTGGGGGGTGGGGTCTCAAGGGAGACTCGGTGCCATGGTGAGCTGCAGGCTCAGGGTTCCGCCATTCCCGGGCACAGCCCTGGCCGCCTGGGCCCCGTCCCAGACTCACCGCCTTCCAGTCCAGACACAGCCCCTCCTCGGTGTGCAGCATGTAGTCGATGCGCCTGCCGTTGCCCTTCAGCAGGTCCTTCCGCCCCTTCTGGCCCGGGCTTTTGCTGGTGGGAAACGCCAGGTACTCCCTGCGGCCTTCCTCGCTCTCCAAGACCCTGTGCACACAGACGCGCAGCCAGGTGAGCCCCCAACGCCAGCCCCGGGGCCTGGCAAGTCCTGAATGTGGGGCTCTGGTCTCTTCCCAAAGTGGGGGAGGGTGGGTCAGGCCAGACCTCTGGGTTTAAGATCTGTCCTCCCCGTGGGTCCAAAAGGGCCCAGCCGGAGAGAAGCCGAGTCAGAGCCTGCAAGTTCCTGGCTGAGTCGGGCACTCCGGGGCCAATCACATGTTGTCCCGTGTCCACCTTGGGCTGGCCAGCACTCAGTTTCCCTTTCTGAACTCTCCTGGCTGTGGCTGGATCAGACACGACAGCCCCTGCCTGCTCTCCAGAACGGCCTTCTGCTCTGAGCCAACAGGGGCCTGTTTTGGGGAACTTGGTCTTTGCTGTGAGGTTCGGGGACCCTTCGCTCCTGGAATCCCCTGAACACCCCCTATGACTGTTGTTTCCTCCTGGCGGCGGGTGAGGGAGCCAGGGGAGTGCCCACGCCCCATCCGAGGACTCAACTCTCGTGTGGTTTTGTCCCTCAGTGGCTGTGCGACCCTGTCCCAAGCCTCCATTCTCTCCTCAGAAACTAAAATGGTTGTTGTGGGCCTCAAGACACGTCAGGGAACAGGCTGTCCCATTCTCAGAGCAAGCAGTCTCACGTGGGTGCTGAGAGCCGTGCAAGGCTCTGCAAGGAGGTGAGGCGCTGGCTGGGGCATGTGACACTCTGAATCCTGGTCTTCTGATGCTCTTTCTGGCATCGTTGCCCTGGGACACACAGTGCGTCCATCTCCCTCCAGCTGGCCTGTCCCCTGGGGTCTGAGCACCACTGGGCAGGCGGCTAAGGCCCCCTTGGGACCCCCCATCACAGAGGGCAGGCTTGCGCTGGTGTCTGGGGCAGGAGGTGCAGCCACCAGAGTCACCGCGCAGGCCGCCAGATGGGTTAAGGCCTGGACAGACCAAAAGGGGCGCCCAGAGGGCGAGGCCAGCAAACATGGTTTCTACAAGGTTTTTATCAGCGTTAAGATAAATACACTAATGACATTCAGACGTTGTTATAGCCCAGAAGTATAATCCATTACTGTCTTTTGCCTTTGATAATTAATTCCAGCATCAATGATCTGAGACTTACTGATAGTCATTTTTTAATCATCTCATAAAAAGATAATTTTCTCGGCATAGGATGATGTTTCAAATTTAGTCTATAATCTAATTAATTGGCTTAGATTAGCTGCAAAGAACCATCACCGTGACTCTGTGCAATCTTGGGCTGTGAATTATAAATTGGTTCTGCTATTGGGCTCAAATATGTCCTTTATGGAAGTCTCATTGGGCTCAGAATGAAGTGTGGCTGGAATGGAACTGTCTCTACTTCGAGAATGATTGGCTTGTGTTATCTCTGCTGGTATTTTATTTGCCTAATTGGTACAAACTGCTGGGCTCCCTTCGGCAGAAGCCATACCCCACGGCTTATCTGCAGGGATTGACCCTTGGGCTGGCTCTGGGAAATTCTGGTCCCTTCCCTGTACCCGGCAGGGCCCAAAGGCAGGCCGGGCCTAGGGCAGGGGGGGCTCCAGCATAGTGACCCAGACTGACTGCTGGCTTAGGACATGCCCCCTGGAGACCCCTGGCTGCTTGGAGAAGTCTTAGCAAAGCCAGTGCCCTAGGTGTGGGGGCGTGAGGTCCACCCACCGGCCCAGCTCCCAGCTCTCCCAGCTCTCCCAGCTCTCCCAGGCAGGATGAGGAGCAGGTTCCCACCCAGCAGAGGCTCTCACTGGCTCCCGCCCCAGCCCCTGTCTCTCCACTGCCTGGGGGGCTTCGGTTCCTTGTCCCCAACCTGGGAGCTGATCTGGATTGGAGGCCCCCCACCCGCCTGCAGCAGCGCGGTACTTACTTCTGAAGATTCTCAGGGGTGCACACATCCTCATCGTAGAGGCCATTGGTGTCCAGCAGGGTACCTGGGGAGGAGGGGACGAGAGGGGTCACTGCAGGCAGGACCCAGGCAACCTCCAGGTTGGTGGCTCCCGTGGGGTGGGCAAGGGCTTCCGCTAGCCTGGGCGGCTGACTGGGCCTTCCCCAGTGGTGGGGCCTTGGGGCAGGTCCTGGTGGCCTTCAAGGGAAGCCCGTGCAGAGCGCAGCCTCCACTCCACCCTCCCCAGCCCCAGCTTACCGATGGCCCACGGCTTCTCCTCTCCCGGCCCCAGGCGGCAGGGGTCCTTGTAGCGTGTAAACAGGGAGTGCTGCTGTTCCAGCTTGTCGTCTGTGCGGGGAGAAGACAATGCTGTGGCGGTCAGGGGGGCTGGGCTGTGCGAAGGGCCGACCACCCTGGTTCCAGTCAGTTACTCCTACAGAGCCCCCAGGGCCCTGTCCCTGAGCTAACTGCCTCTAGGTGGGGCCTGTGGCTCATCTCTCCCTGTGTTTCCACATCCTTGAGAAATGCCCCCCAGCACTCTAATCTTCACCTCTCCCTCTGGGGCTCCAGGGACAGTGACCTCGAGGCCTTCTCCAATCCTATGGAGCCCCTTGTGGGGGCCTCCTGCCCCCTTCACAGACCTGGGCGCCCCGGGCCCAAGAAGAGGGGACCCCACAAGGCTCAGAGAGGGAGGTCACCTGCCCTGGATTCCTGTTTGTCCGGTCAACTTATCGAGGAGGGTGGGAAGCAGAGGGCATTGGGTGGGGCCTGACTGGGTGGGACCCCCCTCCCCACAGCTTCTTCCTGTGAGTACTCGGTCCCCACTCTGCTGCAGGAGGATCCCGGAAGTGCCCAGTATTTGGAGTTGGCATCATGCATGGGACTGTGACGGGACCACAGGGACATGGTGCTGGGGCAGGAGCCAGCATGTGGGGACTGATGGCCTTGCGGCCCTGCACGGCTGCAGTGGAAGGTCTTCCTCACTCTGGTGGTCCTGCGTGTTCCAGGGTGGGAGCGCCGTTCTCCCTGCTCACCGTGGAGTCGCCACTGTTGTCAAGAAATGCCTCCCGGGTCGTGAACAGAACTGCTGCTACATGCTGCCCCCAGGTGAGGGCACCACCCTGTGCTCCAGGTGAGGCCTTCAAGTGTCCAGCCTTCGCTGGGGTCTAGGGCCTGAGCGAGGGCCCTGCATCGTCCCAGCCCACTCGCGGTCCCCTGGGGGCTGTGGCCGGTGTGGAAGGAGCACAGGAGCCATAGGCTGGGGTTTCCCTAACACCTGGCTCCTCAGGGTCACGGGAGGCTCAGAGCTGCTCAAACCCCCAGGAGGTCCCTGTAAGATCAGCATAGTCATCTGATTCACAGGCCAGTTATTTAAATCAAATATTCAAAATTGCACCAATGATGAACTTTATAGTCTTTTCGCCAAATGGTTTAAGGCATGGTGCCCATGATTCGGATCCCAGTTCAGACATCTACTGGCTGTGACGACCTTGGGCTGGGTATTCAACCTCTCTGGGTCTCAGCCTGCTCTTCCACATCACGTGGATGGTACAGCCCTACCTCTTAGGGCTGTTACCGGACTTAATGGAAGAGCAGTTAGAATCATGCCTGACAAAAATTAAGAGATGAATAAATATTTGCTGAGGGCCGGGTGTAGTGGCTCACGCCTGTAATCCTGGCACTCTGGGTGGCTGAGGTGGGAGAATTGCTTAAGGTCAGGAGTTCAGGACCAGCCTGAGCAAACCCTGTTTCTACCAAAAATAGAAAAAATTGGCCAGATATGGTGGCGCATGCCTGTAGTCCCAGCTACTCAGGAGGCTGAGGCAGGAGGATCGCTTGAGCCCGGGAGTTTGAGGTTGCTGTGAGCTAGGCTGATGCCACAGCACTCTAGCCCAGGTGACAGAGCAAGACTGTGTCTCAAAAAAAAAAAAAAACTTGCTGAGGATTGTTAGTGGACTCTCCCTCAGTCTGAGTGTCAGAGGCCCCAAGCCTTCCTTGGCAGAGGGTCATTTTTAGGGCATGTCTTTGTCTCCAGCAAGGAGGCCTCTGAGCTTTCTAGGCAGACTGTGGGCAATTCCTGTTCCAGGATTTTGGGGGGGGGGGGCAGAGAAATCATAGTCTTGCTAAATATCCCACCCACGCTCTCATGAACAGGAGGAAGTTCTTCGAGCTGCCTAACCCAGGTTTTCCTAGCTGTGACTGGAGCCCACGCCCTCCTGAGTAGCAGGCCGGAGTGGGGAGGAGCATGACCTCACCAGAGGAGCAGTTGTCAAAGTTTAAATCTCCACAGATGACGTCAAACACCACCAGCTCCTCGGGGTTGGCTGCGCTGGACGAGGAGGTAGATTTTCGGAAATCAGCCAGCCAGTCCTGAAGCAGGTCCAGCTGCTCACACCGGATGGCACTGTCCTCTGTAGGGCAGAAGCACAGGGACCGGCCGATGATGCTCACGGCCAGATCCCAGCCAGGCCCCACCCCCAGAAAACTGTGGGCCGGCCACCCTACCTGGCAGGGCATGCAGGTGTGTGCAGGCGATGTACCCGACAATTCTTTGGTCCTGAGGTGTGCTTCCCACCTGCACCTGGAGGAAGGGGAGGTGTCAGTGCCACCACCCACCAGTGACCACTGCCCTGAGTGCAAAGGGACACTGGCAACTCCCACCCGCTCACCAGGTCAAACCCTCACAAGCCCTGCTCTGTGCCAGGCTCCTGGCTAGACTCGGGCCCTGGTAAGGACAGGACGTGTCCTGCTTCTAGGAGCTGACAGCCCACTGTGGGAGGCAGAGGCATTAAAAACAAACGAACAGGCCGGGTGCGGTGGCTCATGCCTGTAATCCTAGCACTCTGGGAGGCCGAGGCGGGTGGATTGTTTGAGCTCAGGAGTTCGAAACCAGCCTGAGCAAGAGCGAGACCCCGTCTCTACTAAAAATAGAAAGAAATTAATTGGACAACTAAAAATATATAGAAAAAATTAGCCGGGCATGGTGGCGCATGCCTGTAGTCCCAGCTACTTGGGAGGCTGAGGCAGGAGGATCGCTTGAGCCCAGGAGTTTGAGGTTGCTGTGAGTTAGGATGATGCCACGGCACTCTAGCCCGGGCAACACAGTGAGACTCTGTCTCAAAAAAAAAAAAAAAAAAAAACAAACAAAAAAAGCAGCCTATGGCATGGTGAGTGCCAATGGCGACCCATGCAAGGCCTCGTGGGGGGAAATGCAGAATCCACGGCAGAGTTCCTCCCCACCCCTGCCATCTCCGGGTGACCAGAGTGTCCACATGTGTGACCCTCAGTTCCTGTCCACTCCTGCCTGGCGACTCTTTCCTCCCTCCCCGCTCTGTTACAGCCTAGACCTGGTCATGCCCTGGTACACCTTCCCTCTGAAACCTCAGTGGGACGACCTCCCTCCAGACCCCGCGGCCCTCTGCTATGCCCCCACCCTGGCCCCTCTGGCTCTGTGGTAAATCACACGCATGATAAGTCGCCTCATCTGCTTGCTAGGCTGTGGGCCTTGTAGTCCCGAGTCTTGGGCGAGAGCTGTGGCCTGTGTCTTTGGGGCTCCAGGCCCCGTGCCTTGGGCTGGCCCTGTGCACACCCACGGCCCCCATCCTGAGCCCAGCCTCCATCCTCCCCTGTCCTCAGACTCTGTCCTCCCTCTCTGCTCACCTCTTCCCCAAAGAGGGTGCTCCTACCCCTGGCAGCCCCAACAGGTAGCCCTGGCAGGCTGTCTCCAAAGGTTGGCTTAACACAAACAAGCAACTCAACTGTACCCCACAGACAACTCTAAACTGGCCCCACAGGGTGGGACCCCCAGGGCAGGGCTTAGCCCTTGTCAGCACTGCAGTTGGGGGAGCTGGGGGTGGTCACAAAGCGATGGCCCCGGGCGTGGGGGGCTTTCCTGGGCCCTCTGGTTGTCACACAGCTGCTGGAGATCCTTGCTGGGCCCTCGTCCCCTCATCTGTAGGCTTTCTTCCCCAAACCTTGCTAATCCATCCCAGACTGGATTTTCTGTGACGCTAAGACCCTAGACCCAGGGTGCTCTCGGGGGAGGTGGCCTGTGAGGCCAGGCTGCCTGTCCCAGTTGTTGGCCGAGGGCCACACAGGAGGTGGCAGCCCCACACGTGTGGACTCACAGCGGCCTGGACAGCAGCAGCTGCGCACAACCCATCTGCTCCAGGGAGCCTCAGTCGCCTCTTTCTTTTTGCTGCTGCAGTCGGCTGGTGTTATTCACCACCCGGACTTTCTCATCGCAAACACTCCCGGCTCTCCAGCCCTTCCTCCTGCCCTTCCAGGCCCAGGTGTGCACCTCGCCTTCCCCAGACCACGGGGATGAATGTCTGGCTATTTGACAACGGGCTGTTTGGCCTGCATTTGGGGCTGTTTCTAAGCCCACGGGTTCGCCATTCACTCCTTGCCCATATACCAGACCCAAATTTCAGGCTAATGATATCCGCCACCCCCAGAATGGTGCTGTGACGTCACAGACCATCGCTGCATCCCGCTGCAAAAACATTTTTAGAACCACAATGCTCACGAAGGCCACATGATGGCGCTCTCACCCGCTGTGCTCCTCAGGCAGCCGGCCTGTTTCCTCTTCAATAATAATAATAATATTCACACGGGAGCACTTATGTATGCTTCATGCTTCAGGGACATTACCTCACTGGGTCCTTACGACGACTGAGATTATGCTCAATTTATGCCATTTTTATAGATGCACACATTGGGGCCACAAGAAAAGTCATGGCCAGTGTCACAAGGCCGATGGTACCAAAGGCAGGTTCAGATCGGATCTGTCTGTCTGTGCCACGTGGTGTCCGACCCGCTGGCATCTTTGCTTCTCCCCAGCCGCCCATTTGTTGGTCTTAATGTGTCACCCTCTCACTCAGTACTTAGTGTCACCTCCCTGTGCTGAGTTCTGGGCAGGGACGGGGATGCGTGTGGACTCTGCCCTGCAGCGAGGAGGACCTGCCCGAGGGAGACACACAGGCCGGAGCTGCCTCTTGTCACCCCCACCTCTCCCTCCTAATCGGCATGTGATCTCGCCAAGAGCCACTTTATTATTTGCTGGAACTTATCGATTCCTGGCTCGTGGGCTCAGGAGCCGCAGAGGCCTGTGTTTCTCTTGCGAAAACAAACAATCACACCGAGAGGTTGTGCCTTTCAGTCCTGGTGGGCAAAGACTGTCAACAAAGCAGGTGCCTGCAATTAGGCTGCACGTGGGGCAGAAGGGATTCCAGCTCCTTCCTGCGCAGAGTCGCATTTCCTAAAGGACCCGAAGTACCACACAGTGACCAGGGGGGCAGGGACCGCTGCCTTCCACACACAGCGAGTGAGCAGTGGCAGCGTTCTCGCCGCGTCCTGGACCCTCTCTGGCTGGGCCTGTCCCTGCTGTGGCCTCCTGTAGTCCCTCCTCCTTGGCAGGAGAAACAGTCATGCACTCGGCCAACAGAGACGCACTGGGGTCAGCGCTGCTCTCGAGGAGCTCTGTCTGATGGGACAGACGGGCAGCAAGACTCCCGGGCACTGGGCCGAGGAGCCCGTGAAGCAAAGACCGGCTCATGCTGGGCGGCGCTGAGGAGAGTTCCACGGGGTGGCTCGCCCAAGCCCAGGGTGAGACCAAGACAAGCAGGGGCCTGGGGTGTGGGGGCCCTGGCGGGGGTGTGTGGCTGGTGCAGGGCTCAGGCTGAGGGTGGAGGGGAGCTGGACCTGGCATGGGAGGAGGCCAGAGGCAGGGGCAGGACACTGAAACCACAGTTGGGCTGATGCAGAGGAATGGTGCAGTTGGAGAGGTGGGTGCAGGTGGACCCTGGGTGACCGGAGAGTGACATGAAAGGCTGGGATGGACAGGCTGGGCCTGGGCCACAGAGCAGCCAAGGTGTCCTTCTGGCTTAGGGTTGGCGGAACGGGGAGAGGGGCAGGTCGGGGCAGATGGTGACTTTGGTTTGGAGCGAGTGGGGGACGTGTCCAGGAGGCAGCAGATGCAGGGCTGGGGGTCAGGGGAGGGATCTGGGCGGGGACAGGCTGAGGGCCATCGGCAGGGGCAGACGTGGGGGCTATGGAGTTGCACTCACTGGGGCCATGATGGCCACCTGCACATGAAGAGAGCTGGCTGAGTGGGGTGGCCAACCCCCAGCTCGGGGTCACTGTGGGATGCAGCAGGGCTGGAGCTGCCAAGAGAAGCTACAAACTGGGTTTTATGTGAAATATCTTGATTTTGAAATATTGGCCCATACAAAGAAAAGTGTTTAATGGCATGCACCAAATTAAACATAGCTGCAGACCAGTTTGAGATCCAAGAGGTAGAAGATGAAAAAGAACGTCCAGGGCAGAGCTGGAGAGGAGGGGCTATCCCAAGGAGACTGTCGCTGACCTTGGTGGGAACAGTGGTCAGGGTGCCAGGAAGGGAGGGGGACATGTGGATTGGCCTGCACAGGGGGGTGGGGGGCCCAGGGAGGTCCCTGGCCTCTGAGCAGTCAGCAATGGGGTGGGAGTTAGAAGCCGCACCCTCCCACCCTGGGCCTCATAACACATCCCCTTCTTCCCCAGAAAGGCACTGCCGCTGCCGAGACGAAAATATATCCATGGAACAGAACACCAACGAACCATATGCCAAAATAGGAAGGCTGGATCTATCTGTCACAGGAGTTAATTCAGTGTCAGCGTCTCTTGCTGTGAATGAAGAGCCAGGGCCCCAACTCTGGGCCTGGCAGAGCCATCGAGCGACCCGGAGCAGGGGGCCGGGGCCCTCAGGAGCCTGCCCGGTGTCTCGGAGGAGACACCAGCCCTTACTCCTGGCGGGCGCTGGGCGCACACGCCAGCATTTCCCCAGGGCAGCTGAGCACGGCCGCTCCTGGAGGGGAGCTGAGAAGTGAGGGAAACCCCCCAGGTGGGCCCTGGAGCCACAGCCCTCCCTGCTGAGCCCCCTTTTTGTGTCTCACCTCCAAGGGAGAGAACCCCCACCCGAAGCAGCTGCTGCCTCTGGGAGCAGAAGGCCCTGTTCTGCATCCACTGGCCAAACGATGCTTCAGAAAACTCTGGAAGCACCAAGAGCGGCTTTTGGATAGAGAACAAAAGTCGACGCTCAGCGTCTCAGGCTCAATGTGTAATGACCAAATTACCACGGTCTAAAAACTCCTCCAGTTGCATCCAAATTAGCAGAAATAATTATGATTCACTTTAATTAGTGACTATGGAAGTGAAGCCACAGGCTGGTGGGCAGAGAGCCTGGCATGGCAGCTGCATGACAGCCAGGAGGGAGGGGCGTCCAGGCCAGTGAAGCTGATGGCCTCAGTGACACAAGCGCGGGAATGGGCCTGGGGACTGGGAGTCCCATCTCTGCCTACTGTGCTTGCTCCACACTAGTCTCACTGCCTCCTATGAACTGAGAAGGCCCCTTCCTCCTCCTCTTCCTCCCCTTATCACTGCCACCATCGCCACGGCCACCATTGCCACCTGCACTATCAGAGGCCTCACGGCTCTGGTCCACTCCCACCCTGTCCCCATTTTGCAGATGGGGAAATGGTGGCTCAGAGATCTGAGGAACTGGTCCATGATCACCCCGCTTGTTCTGTCTGTGCCCAGAGTCGTGGTTCTTGTCCCTACGTTTGTGTTTCCCTTGTCCCCGAGCGGGGGCCTCCTGCGCAGCTCCCTGCAAGGCCTTGTTGGCCTCCCACTCCAGCCCCACCCCCGAGGGTGAGGACTCCCTACAGGGCTCTGGGACTGTCTGGCGCGTGGTCCTCAGGCCAGGCCGAGGCCTCCTACCTTGAGAAACAGAGCTCCCTTGGAGGCCAGGGCATCGGAGTTCCGCCCGTTGGGGTAACAGTGATAGGCCACGTCCATGACGGGGTAGCGGCTGGCAAAGAAGAGGCCGCTGTTGAGACACTTGAAGCTGCAGCAGCCTTGGCAGCCGTAGACCCCGACATCGTACAGGATGTACTCGAAGTAGCCGTGCAGCTGGTCTTTCAACTTGGTGGCCGCCCGCTTGTCGAACACCTCCTGCAGGCACAGGAAGTCCAGGTTGGCGGGGAAGAAGGCTGAGACCTCATGGTCAAAGGCCTCGTCCGGGTGCCGCCTCTTGCGTGCGGCCGCCTTCTTCACCACCGAGGCCTTGTACAGGAGCTTGCTGTTGGCACCCGGCTCCCCATTGCCGCCGTCCGGACCGGCTCGCGCCTTCACCAGGGACTCCCTGGAGGCTGAGGGGCTGCCCAGGCTCCCCGAGTCCCCGTCCCGCTGACTGTGGTTGGGTGTCTGGCCCTTCGGGCCCCCGCCAGCCCCGTTTCGGGCCTGGCTCCCAGGGGCAGGGTCATCGCCTTCAGGTGGCCGGCCCCCATCCTCGCCACCGCCACCGATGCGCACGATGCAGGCGTCCTCGAGGCCGCAGCCGTCAGCCGGCTCCCCGGAGGCCGGGCCGTTGGCAGCCTCGTCACTGGGGTGCCGCCCGCCATCACCCTTGTATTCCACAGAGGCCGTCCTCTTGATGGTCCCGGGGACGGCCCGGGCCACTCCGTCTCCGCCCTGCGGAGACACCAGGCTGCTGAAGCTGGCCGCGCTGATGGAGGTGTTGGTGGGCGAGTCGATGTAGATTTTGATCTGGGGCCGGGCGGCCCCGTTGCGGATTCTCTGCCCTATCTCTTTGGCCCGTGCTTGGGTGTTAAAAAGGTTGTTATGCCTGGCGAGCGAGTCGGGCAGGAGGCAGAGGTTGGCGGTGGCGAAGCAGAAGCTTTTGCCGGCCCCTGTTCCCTTCCATTCACCAAGCAGGGCTGCCCCGCCGGCCAGGCCCTTGTCTTCCAGCCGTGAGTAGACGTAGGGCCGGCGGGCGGACTGCAGGGGCGACCAGAAGAGGAACCCGACCAACGCGAAGGGCAGTGCGGCCACCAGGAGGGCCAGGTAGACGGGCGTGAAGAGGATGGTGCAGAGCAGGTGCAGGCAGCACGGGTCGTCCGCCTGCTGGCGCTTCTCGTAGGTGGTGGGTTTGAAGGAGGCCAGGAGCCGGTCCAGCAGCCAGTAACATGGGAAGATGAGGGCCCAGGACACACAGTGCAGGGCGGACAGACAGCTGTTAGGAAAGGGGGTCGTGTACAAAACCATCGCAGCTCACTGGGCGCCGCGGCCAGCCCTCCTACATGGTGTCCGTGGCAGGTGCGGGCACTTTCCTGGCGGGGGTGGGCGAGTTGGGGGGACAGCCGGAGGAGGGTCACCTCCTGGTGAGATGTGACTCTGGATGGTCAGCGGCGCGTGGGGGCCAGCCCGTCATGGTTCACCTCAGTGGGCCATGCTGGGCCGCCAACGCCTGCGGGAGAACCTGCGGAGACAGAAAGTGAGGGGCTTTGGTGACCTTCGGAGAAGCAGGTAGGACACTGGGGCTGTTGTCCCAGCTCACCCCGTTCCTGCTTCCTACGACATGAGCAGTGCTGTTCTGAGACCAGGCCAGAGCCAGTGGGCTCCCACTGGCGTTTGGGGGCCCGGAGACAGCACCAGCTCACTCTGTTTCCTGTGTGTGTTTTGTTCTCTTGGAGTAAACAGCTTGGTGGCATGACTGTCCCTGACTGACCATCTTCACCTTATAACCTAACTTCTTGGAAAATTGCTCTGGTTTTCAGAGGGGCACAGCTTTGTGGACACATGGGGGCCGGGCTGGGGACCCTAGAGACTGCCCATCAGGAGCCAGAGCTATGTTTGGAATGGGCAGGCAGGTGACCTTGGGTCAGAGGGGCCACGATCACAGCCACCTGTCACTGAGTGCCAACCAGGTCAGGACAGAGCGTGAACAAACAGCAGAGTAAAGGGGCCAGAGAGTCCTGGAGCAAAGGGCAGTGTGGCTGTCAGGGCCCCAGGGCGCACACGTCCCCCACGCAGCCTGGCTTTGGCTGTGGCCCTGCCTGTAGCGGCAAGCCCGGCACTCCCACCCCTCTGCCTCCCGCCCCCCAGAGAGGATCCAGGCAGAGTTGCCCGAACAATCCTTGTGACTTTTGGAGAAGCTCCCTGGGGCTGTGCGGGTCTGAGCCAAGCTGTAACCACTCTCCCGCGTGACCTCCAAGATGCAGCCCAAGCGAGGCCCACCTGAGCAAGTCCACCCTGGGTCCCCGTCCCTGGCTGTGCAGGAGCCACAGTGGGTCTCAGAGCAGGCACAGAGCTCTGCTCAGGTGAGGCCACCAGGTGCCTTTATTGTGCTGAACGTAAAATCAGTAAAGACAAGAGTCTGGAGTGTTTGCCCTGCCTCTGGGGACTGTGGGGGTCACTCTGTGGAAGCGTGTATGAGCGTAACTAGATTTTTCCTGCCCCAGGGAGTGGGCTGCTTATTTCCCGCCCACCATCTGGACACAGCCCCGCTCCTGCCCCGGCACCTGCCCCACACCCTTCCTCCTCCTCCCCCCATCAGTCCCTGCTGCCCCGTGCTGGCCCGGGCCTGTGGCACGCTTCACGAACTTTGTCAGCCGCCCGCCTCCACGACGGCTGGAGGGGTGTCCATCCTCTGTCTGCCACATCCAGGCCGCCTCAAACCCTCTGGTACCCCTGGCCCTTCCCCGGGTGCTCGCCTCTCACACACTGTCCTGTCCTCGTCTGCCGTTTCTGGCCCTCTGCCCTCTGCGGCCTTGCTCACCCTTTCTCTTTTAAGACTCGGCTTAGAAGTCACCTCCTCAGAGAGGAACTTGGGCCTCCCCCTTGCCCAGGTGGCTTAGGTGCCTCCACCACGGGCCCGTCCCCTTGGGAGTGGCCCACTGGTCTATATCCCAGATGCTTCGGACCATGTCTGCCTGCCCAGCAGGCTGGGAGCATCTGGCAAGAAGGGGCAGCAGAGGTGCCCTGCAGGGGGAGGGAGGGGAGGTGGGGCTGGTGCCTCTGGCCAGAGAGGAGGTGGCTATTTTCCTGCCAGCCCGAGCTGTGAGGCATGTCATGGCCCGAGCACACCCCTGCAGCCACCATCTTCCGGGCTCAGTGTGTAAAGATGAACCTAAGCTGAGGCTGTGTCTGGCTGATGAACGCGTTTCACAAGGATCTTGCTTTCTCCAGGGGAGATCACTTTGACGCGAGTACTGGAAGGTCACCAGTTCCAGGCAGCGGTGTGCCTATGCAGACCCCAGCGAGCCACCTAGACGGAGCCCAGGGGACTGAACTCTTTGCTGGGCCTTGGTGAAATCTGGGACCTGTGCCGTCTCACTCCGTGGCCAGCGCTCATGGCTCGGTGCTCAGCAGGGATGGGGAGTCCAGGCCCTCCCCGCCTGCCCTCCGGCTCGGGAGACTCCAGGACGTCTGCTCCCTCGTTCTTTCTATCAAACCCCAGCGATTGCTGTGAGAGCATCAAGCCTGCAGTGGGAGTGACAGCGACTCACTCTCCCACCCAGGCTGGGGGCTTGGCCGCCCTCAGCAGGCTCGCAGGCCTCGTGTGTGGTGCTGGTGCAGTGAGAGGACATGGGGCAGCCCACAGGGACCTGTGTCTCTGCCAGGCCAGCTGGGACCAGGCCAGTGGGGGCAGGGGGGACAGGATAGGGTCTCTCAAGGCTCCCTAGCCCCCAGTAGTCCCTGCAGTTGGCACCAAGGTCCTAAAGCAGGGGTCCAGGCCAGATACCTGGGCCACCTGGATGTCGCCCCAGTGTCATAGGGCGGGCCCTCTCCCGAGTCTCCCTCATCTCTGCAGACTGAGGTCACCAGCCTGGCCTGCCAGCACTGTCTTCCCCTGAGGTCCCCCTACCCAGCGCCGTGCTGCTGTCCTCAGTGTCAGCCACAGCCCCGAACCCGCTGCCCAGTGCTCAGAAGGAGCTTCCTAAACACGTTTGATTCTTTCTCTCTGGTGGTCCCACTGTCCCAGGGGACAGAGTCCAGTCTCCCGATCTCTGTGCAGGGGCCCTTTGTGCTCCCGCCCCACCAGCTCGTCCCTCATCCCCCCACTGCACTCCACTGGCAGAAGGGGCTCCGGCACCCCGGTGGCCTGTGCACCTGCCGGGCTCTCTGCCGGACGCTCCTCATGGCTCGGGGCTCAGCCAAGGTGCCTCCTCTTCAGGGAGGTCTTCCTTGACCCCATCCAAGGCAGCTTGTGACCCCCGAAAGCCTCTCCACACTGTGCTGTCATCCTGCCAAGAGCTGGGGCTGTTTAACGTCTGGGCCTCCTAATGGGCCGTGGGTGCCAATAGGACACATGTCGGTTTATGGCTGAGCCCAGGGTGTGGCCCCCGTCTTGGGACGGGAAAGAGCAAATGAACAAGTGACCGGCTGAGGAATGAATGGACCCTGCTGCCTCAGGGGTGACAGAGGCTGGGCAGGTGGAGCAGGTGGGGCTGTGTGGCCCCGAGGAGCTCCGCCACTGCGTCGGGAGTCAGGCCCGATCTAAGGCAGTGGCGTGGGCTGCGCAGGCTGAGCCCTGGCTGTGACATCTCTGGAGAAAGGGTTTGGAGGGGTGGGTCTGTCCTGTTTGCACCATGCTGCCCTCCAAGCAGACCTGACCCGGGTCCCACAGGGCAGCTGGGCTTTGTCATGGGTCAGAGGCGGATGTGGCCTCACTTCATCAAAGGGTCCCTGAGAGGAAGTCCTCAAACCTTCCATTCTCTTGTGTGGCTTGTCCCCAACACTAGCTGATGAGGGTTGGGGTCTACTATTAGCTGGGACAGGGCTACTGGGGAGCGTAGGAGAGAGACTCCCTCCTCAGCTGCCCCGTGTGCCCCTCACTCCTGCTGTGACCCCAGAAACCCTCTGGGCAAGCTCCTGTTTGTCCTGCCTGCAGTGGCAGCGAGTGGCCAGGCCGGAGCTTTCTGCCTCTCCTGGGCTGGGCAGAGGAATGTCTCTGGTCCCCATCCAGGCGTTGATGGGATTTGAGGTGGCCCCACAGTGATCCTCTAGAGTGTGGCAGACCCAAGCATCCCGGCCCTTCCTGCTGCCCCCGTGTCCCTGTCCAGACCCCCTGGACAGGAGGTGCCCTCCCAGGTGCTGCCCACCTGCTCTGCTCCCACGTATGGCCCCCACAACTCCGCACAGAAGCTGCTGACACAGGAGACACAAAAGGGATTGCCACCGATGGGGCCAGTTTCTAAAGCTCTGTGGTTAATTATTTTGTCTCAGCGAAATGGAAGGAGGGTAAACAGTCAACAACACATTAATTACTTTCCCCATGAAAGAGGAGAGCTAGACATTAGAGGCTGGCAACTGCTCAGGGAATCCTTGAGTCCTCAGAGAGGTGGCCAGGGCAGGATGTGCTTCCTCGGGGCCCAGGCTCTGGCACCCACACAACCCTAAGTCTAGATGGGAGGGGAAGAGGTGGACAAGTCCTAGGCAGGACCCAGGAGGCCAGAACCCCGGCCACCCTGGTAGGCGTGGGGCAGTGCCAGGAAGCAGCTCTGCGTGGCGCCCCTCCACCACTTACTGATGGCTGCAGTTAAGCCGCCAGCACCGAGACACCTGGTTGCTGGTCTGGGTCCTGCAGGCACCACAGCGTGGGAAGGGGAGGGGGGCCACTGTGTTGCCCAGAGGCCTGAGCTGAGGGCCCAGGGCTGATCTGCCATGACCGGGGGAGGGCACCCTCAGGAATCGGGCCTGGCCAGGCTGGGGTGCTCAGCACTGCTGCTACTGGATGCCAAATACCACTGGCATCAAGACAGACATCTCCACCCCAGCTCCCTGGGAAACGGACCTGGCAGGCGTGTGGTGCGCAGGCCCTGCCTGCGCAGAGGCTCCAAGGGTCCTAGGTGGACACTGGTTTTGAATTTGAATTTCTCCTGTGGCGGGAAAGTGAGCAAACCAGACCACTTAGTTCTGCTGGCCGAGGCAAGCTCCAGCCCCACTGAGGAAGCCTGCACCGTCTTCTAGGGATCGCTGGGCCTGGGGGCTTCTGCAAAGTGATGCAGGTTGGGGCTTGCCGTGGCGTGAGGCCAGGAGGGGCTGTCCCTCCTGTACTGTCCTTTGCTCTGCCCTCGTGCCTGCTGGACCTGCTCTAGGAGTCCTGGAGCAAAGACCCCCTCCGCGTCCTTGCCGTGCCCACAGGCCCACGTCTACACCGGAGCTGGGCCAAGCCTCAGGTTTCCGCAGGAAAGGCCACGTGGATTGCTCCAATCCAATTACCTGAGCGTGCCTGCATCCACCAGCGGCACCTGCATCGGGCCGGCCCATTTCTGCCTGGATGCCTGCGGAGGAGGAGTTGGCATGGCAACGCGAGCCCTGAGCTGCTGAAACTTAGAGGCAACTTGTCGCCGGGAGGATGGAAAGAAAGGCTGAAGAGGATGCCTTTCTGAGTGATGTGGGTGAGACAAACCCCGGCGAATCCCTGGAAGTCACATCCCAGGCAGAATTGGGGCCGAGGGCCTGGCATGAACACGTGTGCTGTCGCGGTGACTCCCACAGACACGGTGTGTGGCGGCTGAATGCCTGTTCATCCTCCCAGGTCCAAAGCACCTGCCTCTTTCTCCCTGAAGCCCTCCCTGCCCTGCGCGCCCCCGACTGTCACCCTTATCGCGTCTGTTGGCACCACACAGGCCCAAGGACCACCCTGCTGCACTCCCCGGGAAGGGCAGCGAGCCGGGCCAGGCCCCTGACCCCAAGCTGGATGGCCGCACAACCCGACTGGTCTAAACTCTCCTTGGAACTCTCTGGACCCCTCAGGAAAGAGGCCTGCATTTTCTCTAGATGAAAGCACTAAGAGCCTGAAGCTTCTGGAGCTTTCCTTGAGAGTGAATCCAAGGTCTCAAAATAGACGTTGGGACTGAGGAAAGAGATCAAGTCCTAGTGACATCTTTGAGCTCTAATCTCTCTGTGCCTGAAGCCCACACAACCCACAGACTTTCTAATTAATGATTCAGCAAGTTCCCCTTTTCTTTGCTCCAGTCACTTTGAGTTGGGTTTCTGTGACTTGCTACTGAAGGGATCCTGTCTAACGTGAACTAGCTACGTGATCTTTCTAAACCTCCGTTCTGTCAGCTCCTCTCCTGCGCAAACCTCCTGGGGCTCCCCTGGGCTTCCCCCTGGGGTTCCTCCTGGGCACAGTGGAGGCTCCCTCCTGAGTCCCGGGGGGGGCTTGCGGGCCTTGTTGCTTCCGGGTTGGGCTTCTTGGGCGGGCGGCGTTTGGGGGCCGAACTTTTGGGTTCGGTTTTTGGGGTTCAGTTCTTCTTGTTGGGGCTTGGCCAGTTTGTTCACCTTGTTTTTTGGGCTTTGTTTTCTTCCCCGTTCAGGGGGGGGCGGTGCCGGTGTCTCAGAGGAGCCAGAGAAACCCTGTGAACCTGTGCAGCACCGAGTGCGGTGCCCGCCTCATCGCGAGGACGACCCCTGTTGTCACTGCTGCTACTGTGAATCCCTGTGCCGCACAGGGCCTCGGGATACAGCCGGAGCCTTCGAAGTTTCCTCCTCAGGAGGCTGGTTTGCCTTACGAACAGGGCCCCCTGCTCTCCCGGACGAAGGGCAAAGACGGTGCCGGGGACGTTGGGGCCTCCGTCTCCTGGCAGGACTTGATCAGAGCTGTCTGTGTGGGCTGTTTGTGCAAACCCGAGCGACAGGCCTCTGCAGAATCCAAGTGCCGGCAAAGGGGCCATAAAATTTTCAAAAAGAAACTTTCCACAGGTGCTATGACTGCATCGCGTGGTTTCTGAGAATAGGAACAAGCTGTGAGCAGCTCTGGGGCGCTCCCTCAGCCAGCCGGCCTCGGCGTTCTCGTGGCAGGACTCAGGAAGCCCAGTTGAAGCTGATTTGGGCGTGATTGGAAAGCAAATCTCAAGGCAGAATGGGGGTGCACGTGCCGGGGATGGTGCAGGAGCCAATCTGACGTCTAAAACAGCAGGAACCCTGTCCGGGCCGTTGTGCTGCCGTAACACAGGCAGTGGCCCCATCCCAGGGGGGCAGCTGAGTTTTGAAGACCCGGTTTACTGCCTGCACCCCAGAGTCATCTATTAGTGACCACAAAGGGCGCCATCAAGGAGAAGGCTGGATGGAGGCTGGCACCTAGCCCCACGCCTGAGCCACCCTGAGTTGTACCTCCCCTCATTCTGACTGTCCCTTACATTTTGCTCAAGAACCTGCCTGCGACCAGGTCTGCCTGCCTAGCGTGTGCTGGAGCAGAAGGCCATGGGGCTCCCACCGTCCTGTGCCCTCACGGAGGCTGAGCCCGGGACAGGAGAGGAGGCCGGGGGTGAAGGCTCTCTCCAGGATGAAGCTGGGGCCTGAGGTCTCCACCCTGTTCACAGGGCCATCTCTGCATGGGGGCGCTGCAGGTGGAACTGGAGCGGCCCGAACCAGGAGGCCACCAGCCAACAGCTGAGCACCTAGCCGGGCAAGGCCTCCAACCTCAAGTGCTCTGAGCTTGCCTGGGTGCCGAAGTCTGTGCCTGGACTGGGCCTTCGAATAGTCCTGGCAGCTCATGTGACCTGCAGCAGGTGAGTTCTGTGGTGTCTGCTGTGTGAGCGGGGGGGCCCAGCACGCTCACGGCTGGCCAGCGCCACCTCCACCCTCAGGAGACCCTCCCCAGCATGGAGGCCAGAGGAGTCTTGCTTCTCTCGGGTTCCTTTCATGTGGCTTCTGTCCCAGCAAAGTCCCCGCTTCCCTGACACCAAGGCTGACGTTAATGGTTCATGAGCCGAACACGGCTCGGAACATCCTTTGCTCAAGGAGGAATGACAACATACTTTCTGTGGGAGCAGAATTTGAAACACAAGTCCACACAAAAGCGGGGTTAGGCAGACCCCGTGCCGCCTGTGTCTCGAGCACAGCGCTTCCTCCCGGGACGGGTTGGCCGGCTGAGCAGTGTGGGGGCATTTCAAGGCACCAGAGCACACGGATTAAGACGACAAACCTTCCTAAGACAGAACAGACTTGCTAGCTTTCCTCTGAAGGGAATCATTTCACATTCAGCCTAAAGTTTTCTAAGCAAAGAACATTGAGCAAACTGAGTCCTAGAGGGAAAGGTACGCAGAGCTTAGAAAGCAAATGAGTGGGAACTAGTAAATGACATCAGCTGTCAGCGCCTCGCCCGCCCTCCTTGCGGCCCTGGGCGGCCGGGCCTCAGGGCTGGTCTCACCGCTGAGGGTCAAGGCCCCTGTCCCTCTGTCCTGAGCCCTTTCAGAGACCTCCGACCCCAGGCCACTTCTATACTCGGGTCCTCCCTCTGCACGCGGCACTGTGGGAGCCATTGGCTCTGAGAGAACCAGCCAGAACCCCGCCTGAGAGAGGACGCCACAGCCCAGGCTGAACCGAGGGCCACTTGCTTTTGAAGGCCTCTGACCTGCCCGTGTGGCCGTCCAGCGCC
Source organism: Propithecus coquereli (assembly GCF_000956105.1). Lineage (NCBI taxonomy): Eukaryota > Metazoa > Chordata > Mammalia > Primates > Indriidae > Propithecus > Propithecus coquereli. The sequence continues at coordinate 3,573,400 of NW_012152729.1, read as the reverse complement.
GCAGGCAGCGGGCTCCTCGCCCCGTGAACGCGGACTGAGAAAGTCCATTCCTGCCTGTGCCCAAGGTCGGCCTTCATTTTCAGTGGAAACTGTTTCTGCTCGAAAAGAGGTGCTCTGGGGCCAGGGGCAGCACAGGGAAGCCACAGACGCGGGGAAGGAGGTCCTCTGTTGGTTGGTGCACGGTCCCGGGGCTGAGCGGGGCCTGCAGCGGGTGGACAGCAGGCGGTGTGGGGGTCCCCTGAGAGGGAAGCCGGCGCCGGCTGACAGGCACGCCCAGGGCTGGACGGGGCAGGGCCTGGGCAGCAGCATTAAGCAGGGAGGCTGGGGCGCTAGGGGTGTTTCAGGCAAGGGCCTAGGGATTTCTGGCGGCAGAGACTTTGCCTTTATTTGAGGTGGGGGTGTCCTCCAGAGAGGGTGGGAGCTGGAAGGGAGGGGCATGGGGTGGAGTTAGCAGCGAGCAGGGGGAGGCAGGTGAGGCTCAGGGCCAGGGAGAGCTGAGACAGGGCTTGAGGGAGTGCCGGTGCTCAGGGGGTCCTGCCCGCCAGGTGCCAACCTGACTGTGGGCAAGAAAGAGACAGCCGTGGAGGGAGCTGGGGACCTCGGGCCTGAGGGGAGGACCCGATGATTCACTCAGTTCGCCCCTAGGTAGGTTTGTTTAACTTAGGTGCTTGGACTGTGCCGATAGCATCCCACCTACCCACGCCGAGCAAGCTAGCGTGATGACCCTTCTGCTCAGATCATGCTGCCGTGTCTGTCCTGCACTCCAGGAGGGCTCGGTGGCCCTCGGGGAGGTCTGGGTGGTGACCCAGCTTGAGGCTGCCTGTGCCCCACCACGAGAGGAGGAGGACAAGAGGAGGAGGACTGGGCTTTCTGGGAGTCTTGGAAAGACAATGTCCAGGGCAAAGGTCAGCACCGACAAGGAAGTCCCTGCAGCTTTAACCACATTCGCTTTAAGAAATAGGCCCAACCAGAGGTCTAAGCTGCTTGATCCCTCATCTGTTTCTCCTCTCTCTGCCCTAAGTCCCAGGCCACCACCCTCTTGCTCCCCTCCTGCTCGTGGGACTGTCCTTCTCAGAGCCCTCTGGTGTCCCTCCTCCCCTGCCCACCCCCCAGGACCCGGACTTTCACTGCCTCTTCCCTCCTCTCTCGGTTGATCCCCTAAGGGTCACCTGTTCCCAGGTGACAGCCAATCCAGGCGCCTCCTGACTTCTGACCCCTCAAAGATCATCATTCCTCCTCCCACTTCCCCATTCCAGCTGTGTCTCCCAAGTAGCCTGGGGCCCTGGACCTCCTCCATGCCTGCCCCTCTCACCCGCCCCCCCTTCTGCCTCCCTAACCCTTGCATCTGTACCTAAGCCCACCCTCTCCCACCCAGATGCTGCAACAGCCTCTGCCTGGTCTCCCTGTGTCTGGCCTCCCTCCTCTGGCCACCTGGTGGGATCTTTCTAAATTACACATCAGACCACATTGCTCCCCTGTGACCCTTCAGTGGCTTCCACTGGCCGACCCTAGGAGGCTGCCTGAGCATGTGGGCAGGGAAGGGCAGGCTCTGCCCAGTGGCCTTATTGCCCTGTGACTCCTGCTCCTGGAGGCCCGGACCTGAACAGCTGCCCACCAGGCCCTTCCTGGCCTACACGCCTTTGCTATTTCTCGAACTCCTGACCTCACGTGAATCTCAGCCTCCCAGAATGCTAGGATTACGAGCGTGAGCCACTGCGCCCAGCTGCCTTTGCTATTCTTTCGTGGCCCTCATCTGTGCATGTGAAGGGGCATGGCCTCAGCAGAGAAGCCGGGGGTTCAGGAGCCATGATCCCTTCCTCAGACCCCAGCCAGCCTACCCATGGCCCCAGGAATAGCTAGAGGACCTTTGGCCTAGGTCAAACAGGCCATTTCTCTCTCTACAACTGATTGTTTCTGGGCATGTATTGTACAAGTTTGCAATCTGCATGCCAGAAAGGTGACCAGCCCCTGTTGGATCTGACACCTTCAGATCTGTCAAGCTGGAAACAGAACTGAAAGACAGGAGGCTCGAGCTAGGCCAGCAAATTCCATCCATCAAAGCAGGAGGGAGGGCCTTGCAAGTGTGGCGGTGTGGGTTGCCTCAGTAGGACCAGGGACGCTGCGACATGGAGCTCTGGGGGTGGGGGCCGTGGTGTTCACCCACCCACCCTACCTCCAGTCCCAGGGAGTGGGGGTTCTGTTTCCTAACTGAGGCCAGATGAGGACAAGGCCTGTGCCCCTCTGCACCCGCCGTGGGCACTCAGTATTTCATCACCTGACCCAAGCCGTGTATGAAGTACTAGGAACCCTTGCTAGCTAACAGACAAGTGGCAGCCCTGCCCCCTGCAGTCCAGCTCATCCAAGGCCACCCGCAGCCCGCTCAGGACTCAAACTCATTCCCTCCCTTCCTTTCTTCCTCTTTCCCTGCTGAGTTGTGAGCCAGTCTCCGCTCAGAGATGAGGGAGATTGGAAATGAGCATCAGAAAGGCAACAATATTGGACTCACCTCTTGGGGACATCCCAGCTCATGTGACACAGTGCACACCTGTGAACATGCTCTTCACACTGAGAGTGTGTCTACACTGTACAACCACCCCAAATGGGTATAGTTGGCCCTACTTATAGATGAAGAAACTGAGACTCAGAGACGTAAATAACAGTCCCTGAGAGGTACAGCCAGGTCACTTGATGCCAATGTCCCTTTTCTCTCTACCTTTCTCGCCAAGGCTGAATATAAATGATACGTAAGCATACTTGAAAATATGTAAACGAGCACCATCCAGCACCAATCCCTGCTTACCTCCAGGACAAGTTCCTGGGGAGGGGTTATGCAGCCCCTACTCTGTCCCCCCTCCCTGTGTCCTTCCCCCTCAATCCCCACAAAACAAGATCACTGCCCCGTGACCCCCACTGAGCCTTAGTGAAGATGC
>NW_012152729.1:3548466-3570420 GCF_000956105.1 Propithecus coquereli | reverse complement strand
GGCGCATGCCTGTAGTCCCAGCTACTCGGGAGGCTGAGGCAGGAGAATCGCTTGAGCCCAGGAGTTTGAGGTTGCTGTGAGCTAGGATGACGCCAAGGCACTCTAGCCCGGGCAACGCAGTGAGACTCTGTCTCAAAAAAAAAAAGAAAGGCAGCAATATTGGACCCACCTCTTGGGGACATCCCAGCTCATGTGACACAGTGCACACCTGTGAACATGCCTTCACACTGAGAGTGCGTCTACACTGTACAACCACCCCAAATGGGTATAGTTGGCCCTACTTATAGATGAGGAAACTGAGACTCAGAGAGGTAAATGACAGTCTCTGAGAGGTACAGCCAGGTCACTTGACACCAATGTCTTTTTTCTCTCTACCTTTCTCACCAAGGCTGAATATAAATGATACGTAAGCATACTTGAAAATATGTAAACGAGCACCATCCAGCACCAATCCCCTCTTACCTCCAGGACGAGTTCCTAGGGAGGGGTTATGCAGTCCCTACTCTGTCCCCCCTCCCTGTGTCCTTCCCCCTCAATCCCCACAAAACAAGATCACTGCCCCGTGACCCCCACTGAGCCTTAGTGAAGATGCCAGCGATCTTCCCATCCTGCAGCCTCATCTACCTCCTGTTCTTCCATTCCACCACCACCTGGACCCCTAAATCTCCCTGCTCCCAGTCTGGTGACCTCCTTGGCAACCCTGAAAACATTTAATTTACCAATATTTGGGAAGGGGTGGGTTCTCATAATGGTCTTGCTGTTCTGGCTCCTGGTCTGAAGTTCCTGACTGTCAGGGGGTCACTGGTTTCTGCTTTTGTTCCTGAGAATGGCCCAGTAGTGTGAATTATTTCTCTGGGATGGATTCAAGAGTAGAATTACTCAGTAAACTTTAAAGCTCCTGATACATATTGCTAAACTGCTTTCTACCAAGGTTATGTCAATTTACCGATTGTTTGAGAATGCTTGTTTCACAACATCTTTACCAGCTCTCGGTTTTCGCATTAAAAAAAATTTTTTTTTGATAGTTTAGTAGGCAACGATATCTGGGTACATTTTCCAGGACACTTAATTTATATCACTTCACTTTTGTGAAGTGCTGCTTCAGTCCTTTTCCGATGTATTGAAGGAGCAGGAGTTTGTATTTTCTGCCCAGATTTGAGTGGCAGACACACCCCTTTGTGCTGGCATTGTGCTCCTCCTGAGGGCAAGTTTAGGATGGGATGCCAGGCTGCTTACCCCAGAGCTGCGTTTTTCAAACTTTCTAACCAAGCAGTAAAACCTTTTCTTAAACAATCTCACACAAAGCATCTCTTTATATAAAAACATTAACCAGTGGTCCATGAGGATAGGCTTGGTGCAGCGCCCCACCCCCACCCCTCTCCCTGTGGTTCCAGAAGCCTTGGTTTTACCTGAGGAGGGGCCGCTCGGACCTTGTAGTCCTTCTCTCTGAAGAGGGGAAGTCACCGCAGAGTCAAGACCTGAAAGGAGATGAGCAATTCAGAGGTGCCCGGAACAATCTCCGGAACTCAACGACTGCCACCAAGCAGCCCAGAACAGGTGAGCCAGGTACAAAGACCAAGGGGCCCCACCTGCGCTGGAGGCACTGCCACACCCTCCATGTCGCCAGGGTGAGGGTGTGGGCGCCGGCAGTCCTGCGGACGAAGTGCAGCCGGAGGGGGTGGGGGCGGGGTTCGTGTGACCAGGACGGAGGGGGGCGGGGCGAGGAGAGTTGACAGGTGGGGAGGACTCCGTGGGTGGGACGGTGAGCCCTCCAAGTGGACGGGGGACCCAGGCCGGGCTGGCGCTGGGCGGTGTTGGGGTGGGTGCGGGGAAGAGGCGAATTCAAAGCTCCAGCCGCAGGGCCTGGGTTTGATCTGATAGGAGAACCAGAACAATCAGAGCTCCAGGAGCCTTGTGTGTAATCTCTGCCTCACAAGATAGCTGGGGGTGGGGAGAGCTGAACTCAGGCCTGGGAAGAGGGTCAGTGGCCTCTGCGACGGGGGCGGGTTGGGGGAGAAAGCGACGTCCAGAGGAAGAACCAGAAGGGTTTGGCAGCAGATAAGGGGGAGGGTAGACAGGCCGGTGAGGGGAGGCTCTGCCGGGACACTTCATGAACCCAGCAGGGTCTTCGGAAGGGACAGTTGGGAGGGCACCGGTGTGAGCGGAGGCCTTTGGACACGATGCCACCGGCTCCCCGCACCCCTTGCTAACCCAGGTCAGGGATCCTGGCTCTACGCCCTGGGGACACTGCCTTCCACACTTGGGCCCCAGTCCCAGTTCGCAGGCCCTGCCCCTATAGCCCCGCCCCTGGCCTCAGTGCTGGCCCCGCCCCCGATCTCTGGCCCAGTGCCTGTCTCTGGTCCCGCCCCTGGCCACGCCCCCAGCTGACCAGCCGCGTCCTTGGCTCGCGGCTCGGGTCCCTGGTCCTCGCCTAGTCTCGGCTTCCAAGTTCAGCCCCCTCTCTGCCCAGCGCGGCCCCATGCGGCTCTCCTTGCACCCTCCACCTTCTCAAACCAGTCCTGCGGCCTGGCCCAAAGCCCTTTTACCACCCCTACATCCCACGTAGGGCGACCATCACTCCTCAGGGTCCTTCTGGAACATACCCCATCCTTTAGATACACTTATTTTGCAAACTACCCCAAACCAAGTGTTTCGGAAGAATCCGTGAACTGAGTCCCAATCCATTCTCCGTGCCCTAACCAAATATGTCCCAGAGGCGCTGGCAGTAGTGTCTTCTCCATGGCAAACAGGTGGCTCCATTGTCATTAGGAATCCACAGGGAAGAGGTGTGGGCTCCAGTGAGACCTGAGTCCAGGCCAGGCCAGCCTTCCAGCAGATGAACAGTCCTGGGCAAGTCCCTTAACCTCTGAGCCTCAGATGCCCCTCCCTGCAACACCGGGGCCCCTGCAGGGTCTCGGATGGCCATGCCCAGGACCAAATGAGCATCAGTACTTGATGTTGCCAGATCAGGGTAGGAAGAAGGAAGCCAGAGCCTCCAGGTCCATGCTCTGGCCTGGATTCCCCAGGGGCCCGTGTTTCCATGTGGACACCCTGGCTTGTGCCCTCTCAGCTAAGTGCCTGGCAAGTATCCCTTCCCACCCATAGCCTGGGGAGTCCAGCCTGCCGGGAAGTCAGAGAGTGGTCTGCTGTCCTGGCCTGTCCCCATGTCCCTGGAACACCTGCCTCCTTACTCACAGTGGGCTGACAACCTGCAATGCGCCTCTGTCCTTCACCCTCTTGCTGGGCTCACCTGAGCCTAGACCACGGGCTAGCAAGCATCTGGAACTGTAGAGGAGGGAGGCAGGCCTCTCCTGAGCCACCTATGCGACTCCCAGCCCCCACCGCCCTCTCTCGGAGTGGGGAGGCGCTCACGTCTCACCTCTCAGTGAGAAGGTTGCCAAACAGGGTCTCTGGCCTGCGACATTTCCCAGACCGTCCCCCGCCAGCTGCACAGCCCCTCACGGCCCCACGTGCTGCCAAGTCTTTTGAAAACTCCCCTGCATGTTTTTTCAAAATAGAATTAAATGACAAGAACTGACTATTCAGGGAGGGGTTCCTGAGGGGAAATGGAATCTACAACCTTGAAATTATAGGCCCTTCTCTTTTCTCGAAAGAAAAGAAAAACATGTCAGATCATTGGTATTCTGAGCCAGACCTTGTTTTGAAATATGTTCTCCCCCATCCTTTCACAAACTACAGCCTTTCTCCCTCTTTGAAAATAAGATCACATCAAGTCAGGGATTAGAAATGGGAAAAATCCAGTCGGAGCCTCCCTCTGCAAGCTACGCATCTCAACACACTCCCAGGCGAGCGGCATCGCTCCCGCGCCTATCCCACTCAGCATCGTCATTCAGAACGCACCGGTAGGAAATGGTGAGACAGAAGGACCTTTCATCCCCGGCCGAGTGGGGACTGCAGTGCTGCTTTCCTGGCTCTGGCAGCTGCTGTGCCTGCGCCCAGTCGGGCCTCTGGCTTAAGTAGGCAGTGGGAGCTGGGCGGGCGGGCCTGGGGGCCGGGCATGGAAAGTGGGCTGTTTACCCAGCCCAGCAAGGCAGTCTCCGTGGAGCCAGCAGTGGTCCCAAGCACGCGCCCGCCTGCCTGCCTGTCCACCAGGAGACCTCAAGCCCACAGGCCCCGAGACCGCAGACCAGCACCTGGAGTGACCCCTGAGGGACGTGCAGTTCCAGGTGAGACCATGTCCCTGGATGCACTGAGCTTGGTCAGGTTCCTGATGCCTCTGCATCTCCTGGTAGCAAAACCTGCTGCAGAGTTGGATGGACCTGCTCGCCAGAACCAGCAGTGGTCTCAGGCAGGGCACCACTCTAAGCCTCAGTTTCTGCCTTCTCAAAATGAGGATAACACTGACTTCATAGGTCCAGAAAGAATGTTTGCAAAGGGCCTGGCACCCAGGAGGTTGATTTACTTGTCCACATAGTGATACTGGGACCAGGTACCTTCAATGAGGCTCAAGCCCATAGAGGTTTGGTAATATAACCAAAGTCACACAGCCTTTCAGCTGAGCATCAGGGTCAGACTTAGTGCAGACCTGAGAACACCCAGCCTCATTCTTCAGTTGAAGCTTGAGGTGAGGGTGGGAAGCAGCTGCTTTCCTTGGGGAAAGGTCTTGACTGAACCCTGGTGAAAGAATCACCTCTGAGCCCCCAACACCAAGGCAAGGGGAGAGGCATGGATGGAGAGGTGTGCCAGGTAGCCTATCTGCGTTTGGCTGAGACCTTGGGAGGAAGCTACAGAGTAACTACTAAGGATGGCTGGTGAGAGGAACACTGTAGGGAGGTGAATATCTCACCTGGTTGGTTCAGCTTGATCTTTCAGGGAGTGGGGCAGTGCCCCCACCTCAGTGAGCAAAGATTAGGAATTAAGACAAAGCAGTAGTTACTTTGTCATTTTATGCTTGTAAAATTTCTACCCTTAAAAGTGCAATTAAATCTGCTAGTAAATAACTGAAGTCACATGCAAGAACCTGTCCTTACGGGAAAAGCACGCATTTTTAGTTTGATGAACAAAATGCTAACTCTCATTTCTACCAGAGGCAGCAAAACAAAGGGCCAAGATCTCTGTAGCTGAAATCAGAAGGTGGATCAACTTTACCATGAATGCTGATGAAGGAGAGGCTGAAGTTAGGGTTATGTATAAACCCCGTTCATCTGCCAGTCATTAATTGCTGTGTATATTGTGGGCCAGACACCCTTGCAGGAGTTTGGACTGCAACAGCAGAGACATGCGTGGAAGGAGCCCAATTCGGGCATAAATGCGACTCTGGGCAACACTGGCCCTTCAATTGGCCTCTCTGAGCCATGGGTTTCTACCACTTTGCAGGCTTGTTGGGAGAATTAGATGAGATGATATTGGTGAAAACCCTCAGCAGGCATTCAGTGATCAGTTGTCCATTTGGAAAGATAATTCTATAGGAGCATGGGGCGAGCAGCGGGGGACTGGAGCAGGAAGGCCAATGCAGTGGCTAAAGCAGGGAGATGACAGGGCCAAAGCAGTGGGAAGAGAGGGGTCATGTACCTGGGGGACATCTAAGACCACAGGATGGTGTTGTGGACTGAATGGTTGTGCACCCTCCCAAATTTACATGTGGGGGCCCTAATTCTCAGCATGGTTATCTTTGGAGATGAGGGTCTATAAGGAAGTACAGAAGGTTCCAAAACTTATGATGGTTTGATTTAAGGTTTTTCAACTTGATGATGGTGTGAAAGCCATAGGCATTCAATAGAAACCATACCTCCAATTTTGAATTTTGATCTTTTATTTTATTATAAATTTTTTCATTATTAATATTATAAAATAGGCTTTGTGTTAGATGATTTTGCCCAATCATAAGCATTCTGAGCACGTTTATTTTATTTATTTATTTATCTTTTGAGACAGAGTCCTCCTGCCTCACCCTCCCGAGCAGCTGGGACTACAGGCATGCACCACCACGCCCAGCTAATTTTTTCTATTTTTAGTAGAGATGGGGGTCTCCCTCTTGCTTAGGCTGGTCTTGAACTCCGGACCTCAAGCGATCCTCCTGCCTCAGCCTCCCAGAGTGCTAGGATTACAGGCGTGAGCCACCACGCCTGGCCTCAGCACATTAAGTTAGGTTAGGCTAAGCTATGATATCTGGTAGGTTAGGCATATTAAATGCATTTCGGCTCATGATATTTCCAACTTACAGTGGGTTTATAGGGATGTAATTCCATTGTAAATTGAGGAACATCTATAATTAAAATTAAAAGAGATCATAGGGTGAGGCCCTGATCTGATAAAATTAGTGTTTTTATAAGAAGAGATGTCAGAGAGTGCTCACAGGCACCAAGGAAAGGCCACATGAAGAGCCGAGAAGGTGGCCGTCTGTAAGCCAGGAAGAGAGCCCTTACCAGGAACTGACTGTGAGAAAGTAAATTTCTGTTGTTTAAGCCACCCCATCTGTGGTATTTTGTTATGGTGGCCCCAGCATACTAATACCAATAGCTGGGACCGAGGGGTGGTTGGGTAGCATGAAAATGGACCAGGAATGAATTCAGAAGTTTTCCAGTTCAGGCAACAGTGTGAAGTTGCTCGCTGGCTAGGGGGTGGGGTGGGTGAAGGCAGGGTTTGTAGTGTTGTGTGACATTTGCATGGATGTGTTCAGGTGGCACAATGGGATATTCAGATGCAGAGCTCAGAGTTGATATCTGGGCTGGAGCAGGATTTGGGAATTATTAGAGTGTAGGTGAAGTCTTGGAATGACTATATTTTGTCAGATCACTTTTTCTTTATTCTTCAACTGGTCCATTCTAATTCTAATTTCTTGTTATATAAGATAGCTTTTGTCTTTTATATTTTTATAAAAAGTCAGACATTCTCCTTTGCTTTTAAAAAGTATAATTATGCACAACTTCTTCCCCTACCCCAATTTTTACATGACTTTGTTTTCTCCTACTTGTACAGAATGAGTCTTGTTTAGGAGCATAACTGATATGTGGTTAGAATCCACTGTGTAGTTAGAATTACGCTTTTTTTCCTGAGGCTCATTTTGTCTTCAATATTTTGTGATGTCAGTTCTCCTGTCATTCTTATCCAATTTCAGAAGAAGTTATCTCCCTTCACTTCGGCTTGCTGGATAATTTATATTAATTTAACTAGCAAATGCTTATTTCTTTCCCTCAGAGTTAAACTTGAAAGGCACAGTGTGGTCCTTTAGTTCTAGGCTGAGCTGTTTTTTCAAACCTGGAAACTTTTCTTGTATTATTTCTTTCCTGATGTCTCCTTCCTGTGTGCCTCATCCCATTCATCTCTCTTGCCTAGGCTTATTTTAGGGCTTTGATATCATTTCCCATTTTCCAAATCTGTTATTTGTTCCTCTGTTTGTTTTCTTTGTCTATATTTTTGGTTTGATGTCTTACTTTATCCTCAACATCACTGATTTCTTTGTTCTTTTGTTTCTGTTATATCAATTACAACTTCCAGGTGTTTCTCAATTTTTTTTTTTTTTTTAAAATTTTCACTATGGGATTACAGCTATTATTTTGTTTGATGTCTTACTTTATCCTCAACATCACTGATTTCTTTGTTCTTTTGTTTCTGTTATATCAATTACAACTTCCAGGTGTTTCTAAATTTTTTTTTTTTTAATAATTTTCACTATGGGATTACAGCTATTATTTTGTCTGATCTGTTCCTGTTAGTATCTTTTTTTGGTCATTTGTTGCTTTCAAAGGAGTTACTGTCCAGTTTGTCTTATTTGTTCTTGAGGCCTTTCAGATGCCATCATTTAGGAAAACAAATGAGTTGACGTTTATCGAGTGCCCACTGTGTGCAGACACTGCTGCTCGCGATTGAGCATTTGTAGCTCTCTGCTTCCCTTCTAAGTTTAGTGCAGCAGGATTCAGAATTCTTCAGTTAGAGCTACTTTGGGGCAGGTTCTTGTTAACTAATTCATTTATTCCATCTTGTTCCGAAAAAGATTTGAGATAAACTATATTCTCTGTACAATATGAGACTTTTTTTTTTTTTTTTTTTAAACAGCAAGGGAATTAGAGCTAAGGGAAAATAAAGGAAGAATAAACAAGAAGCAGCCAGGCGGAGCTTTTTTTTTTTTTTTTTTTAAACAGCAAGGGAATTAGAGCTAAGGGAAAATAAAGGAAGAATAAACAAGAAGCAGCCAGGCGGAGCTCAAGATAAAAAGAGGGAGTAAGGTGAGTGTCTCATTATTTTGATGGTGGCCTCAAGTGGGCACAGAGGGGATGTGTCTTATGACTGAGGCTTGTCAGTCAAAATGAAATGACCCTTTGTTTTAAGGTCTCGATTGGAGGACTACAGCACAGAAGAGGCCCCCATGGCATGACTTTCTTGGCCAGACCCCCCCTCCTCAGGTGGGAAATGCTTTTTTTTTTTTTTTTTTTTGCCCAATGGGGATAGAATTGGGGAAAAAAACAAAACAGAGGCGAGATTATAGATGACGGTGTGGGCTGGTGGCTTTAGTGTAACAGTCATCCCTCTCCCTCCCCGCTCCCAGCTCACCTTCCAAGAGTCAGTATTGATTGAGCAACTAATTAGCCGCGTATTTCCTGTGCGCTGAGTCAGAGACATGCCCGTCTGGGGTGGCGAGTGTAATCTGGTCAGGAGGACGGCTTCTCGGGGGCTTTCCGTTCCCACAGAACTCCAGAGTGGCCTCATTTCACACTTCCAGGGAGCCAGTTTTTCGAGTGACAGATTGATTGGTGTATGGGTGGTTACCAAAAAAGAATCTATTTTATTAGCTGTTTGTCTTGCAAAGTGAAATCGTTTTTTAAAACTTTATCAAAATGTCATTGTCCCGGGGTTTAGAATGTGCCCTCTGAGGGAAGATCTTGGTCCCACAGGTAAAGAGCTGCCATGTCCCAGTTTAACTTGAGCCCTTGAGTGACACACCTGGGACAGAACAAGTGAGTTCAGACCCTCCGGCCTCAGTTTCTACCCTCTCAGTGGCACCAAGGGGACATCTCCAAATTTCACCCTGGTGCGTATGCTTTTTTTTTTTTTTTTTTACAACATCAAAGGAAAATAAAAATCTAGAGATTCATATACATGAGAGACCACGTATAGGTAATTTTGCCTTTCTGTTTGAGAAGGAAGTAGAAAACATTCCACTTACTTTTAAGATTGAAAACAAGGAAATATATTAAACATTTTAAAAGTATTTGGTTGCCTATTGTGGCAGTTAAAAAAGAGAGAAAAACCTAGAGAGACTGAAAGTGCTCTGCCCTCCCAGCCACAGCGGGCACAGCCCCCCAGCAGGCGGCTCTGTCCTCGGCCCCTCCCTCACCGTCACCCTGTCCTGTCCAGAGTCAAGGCCAATCACTTCCCAGCTCCTGAGTCCATTTCCAGCCCCTGCTCCCACCCCTCCCTGGTGTCACCTCGCTCCAGACCTCCTCATGTCGCACCTGCACCGCTGGTTGCCCAACCGCCAAGCCTGCATTCGGCCCCTTCCCCCATACTCCAGGTCCAGGGCCCTGATCCCCGCCACAAGCAGCTCTGCGTTCATTTTGCCCTTGTCTAGCACGTCCACGGTCACAGGGTCAATCCCTCTAGCTGGCCTGGTTTGAGGGCCCTCAGTGACCAGGCCCTGCCCTCCCCAGCCTCATTTTTGCCCTCCTCCCCCAAACACTGATTCGTTCTGACAGCCCCAACCTCTAGCTCTCAGCGTTCCTGGAACATGCCATGCTCTTTCATACCTCCGAGCCTTTGCACATGCTGCCCCCTGGGTCTGGAACACCCTCCCCAGTTGGTCCACTTGGCACTCATCCTCCAAGGCTCGGCTCTAAAGCTACCACCTCTTCCCTTCAGTCGCACACCCCGGGCTTTGCACAGGCAGCCCAAGGCCCCCCGAGCACCAAGCACAGCACCCAGTCCCTGAAGAACATGCGGGGAACCTTGGTTGGATTAATAACTTGCTTTCTAGCCACACCGGAATGTCCATCACCAGAAGGTTTGATTCCCTTTGTTCACACCAGGGGGCACAGTGGGAGCTGGGAGAAGCTGCTCCCCATTGTTTGAACTAGTCCAGCAATTAGGCTACCTTGTCATAAAGGAAAATACACAAACATGGAGGCTTAAAGGTTAAAAGACTGTGAACTCACATGTGTGGTGTGAGCACCTACACTTTGCTCAGATCACCATCATCATCATCATCATCATCAATGTTCTGGGGCACCCACTGGGTGCTGGGCACTGCGCTAAGAGCATTGCACACACCATCTCTGCTTTCATCCTCTGAACAGCCTAAGAAGATCAGGCATTATTGTCCCCATACTAAGAGAGGGAAACTGAGGCTCAGAGGGGCTTAAGGGACTTGTCCAGAGCCACACAGCTAAAGAGAGGCACAGATTCTGTGGCCCCATCCTGGTTGGGATGGCGATGACGGGCTCCCTAATGCACAGAGGGCGCCCACAGCAAGGGGACAGCACCCCAGGAGCTGGGAGGGCTTGCTAGTTACCACCCTCTCTCGGCCACCCTCCTCTGCCCCGCAGGGATTCGAGGTGGATGCCGCCATTATTTGTCCTTAACACCTGAGTGTGAATTCGTCCCTCAGCTGTTGTCCTGGATGGCCTCAGCCAAAAAGTCTCTTTCTCAGGGAAGCTTCCAGATCTCCCCTGGTGTTTAGTCTTGGGGCCCCTGCAGTGAGCATCCGTTGCTCCCAGCACCACCCCAGAGGCAGGCTCTGGAAGGACTGGGAGCTGGCTCACACGTCAGACAGTCCTGGCCACCTGCAAACAGGCAAGGCCATGGGGAATGACAACCGTGGGGAGGAACATGCCCCAAACCGACACTCCAGAGGGAGACTCAAATCTGGTTCTGGGATGTTGGGGCCTCCCAGGGAGAAGAGGGCAGGCCAAGAGGTACACGGGTGCTTGGAATGTGGGTGTCTGCCCTCGGGGACGGCAGGCGGAGGGGAAAGGGGTCAAGGACAGAAGCTTGGGCCTCACCCCACTTTTGGCTCCGTGAGGAAGGAGGAGCCCAAACGAGCCCTTGGGAAAGGAGGAAGATCACAGCGAAGGTGGCGAAAATATAGCACTGTTTTTATTTAGTTCTCGGATAGTCTTACTTTTTTCTTTTTCACTTAGACTAGCTGGAAAAGGAGGGCCCTACGTGGCAGTCCCTGGGACGAGAAAAGCATGTGTCAAAGCTGGTGCCAAACCCCTCGCTCTATTTTTGCCTTCCTGACACTGCCTCTTTGAGCGCCGAGGAGGGCTCCTGGCCTGAGGTGGCCTGAGCCGGCGTCTTCGAGGCAGATGTGGCCAGCCCTCACCTCGCTCCCCAGAAACCACCAGAAAGCAGGCTATTCACTTCTCTTGGCCAGAAATAAATGCATCCGACAAACGTTCTCAGGCAATCTTGAGGGATGTGGACACAAAATTGCCCCATAAATTTCTCTTGTTTCCTTTCCTCAGTTCAAAGTTGTTTTGTTCACGCTAGTTTCATTAACATTGGACGGTAATTAATGTTCTTAAAATAGCGTCTCCACGTTCCTCAGTTTAGAAAGAAAAGCCGCGGAGGAATGAAAGAACGCGGGCCCGTGTGAAACGCCTTCCATTAGCCACGGGGTCCTGGAGCGCTGTCAAGTGGGGTTTGTGGCAGAGCCGTCTGCGGTCGCTTTGCATTCTGCTCCCGCTCCAGGTCAAGGAAGCCTTTGACATCCGTGGCCAGGAGCTCTGGGGGATCGCTAACCTCTAATTACGTTTCTTTTTTTTAAAATTGATAAACAGTTCCTCTGTCGATTCAAACGTCTTTAAACCCTGAGCCTGTAGTTGTCGGCTTTGAGCGGAGAGAGCCCGTCCTGCAGCCCCACGCGGGCCCACAGGGCCTCTGCCTGCTCCGTTGGGTTCTCGGACTCATTCAAATGCTGAAGCCAGGAACTGTCTCTCTGGAGGGCGATGGAGGAGGTCACTTCAGGATTCAAAATCAGGCCTGGCCCTCCCCAGATGGGGACTTCTGGCCTCTCCACTACCCGGCTCTGGGTTCCAGGTGGACGTCAGGGGTGAGGCAGGAGGAGTCACCATCCAGCTCCCACTGTCCCACAGCCTGACACCCCTGGCACATCCAGTCACCACTTTGCTTCATTTATGAATGTCAGTCCCTGGTCCCACAGGCCTTGGATGTAAACAGAACAACAACAGTGCTGTCCCCACTGCCCCCCAATATGTCTGCTGCCTGGAATGGGAGTGGGGACCCCTTCTAGGCCCTTGGGGTCCAAAGAGCTAAGCGCCTTCCATCCCATCTTGTGCACACCCACACAGAAGGACCCTGCAGCCCAGGCTCCCCCAGGGACAGCTGATGCGATGTGGCGGGTGGGTGTGGGGGTGAAGGGTGGTGGCCAGACCCCCCATTGACCATTCTGCCCTACAGACTCAGAGCCCAATCAGCTGCTGCTTGCCCAGACCGCTGGGTGGCCCTGTCCTCATCAACTGCAAGGCTTGGCCAGTGGCCAGGTATCAACACTGCTTCTGTAGTGACCATGTCCAGAGAGGAGCCCCTTCTTACAAATGCGGTGCACCAGTGACATACAGGATAAAACCAGTGTTCTTCTCAATCCACCTGGCCACAGAGGCTCCTGGTCCTGCTTCCTGCCTTTGGCAAGGAGACAGCCTCAGATACATGCATCAGGGGTGACATGATCCTGGGTATGGGTCACGGACTCTGTGGAGGGGCCAGAGGCTGTGGTGCGTCTTGTCGAGTCCTGCCCAGCTCTGCTGGAGTGTCCCCCTTAGCTAGGAGATCTCATCAGCCTGACCCATTTGGACTATAATTATAAACAATAATTAAAGATTAGTTTGGTGACCATCAGGCCCTTCTGCTACATGCCAGGAAATAGACCTAACCCTGTTACAGGGTAAATCAAATATAATCGGCTCCTAATTCAATATGGTGGCTCTAAGTCACATTTATCAAGGTACAGAAGCTGGTCCATGGGTTAGACAACAGTGGTGGTTGGATTAGACTCAGACAAGACTCAACTTGCACTTTCTGGCAGTTTTCTAAAAATTAAATGGAAGAGGAACTTTTTCAGTACCACCCACTCCAGGTACACAAACTCGTATGTCCCAGACACAGGTTGGGGCATCTTTCAGTGTGGCCATGTGCACACCTGCAGCCTCATCTGCCAGGCTTGTGTCTCTCAAGCCCTGATGAAGCTTCCTAGATACATCTGCCCTGTTTAAAGCCAAACCTGGGTGATCAGCCAGTGTGCAGGGCTGGAGCCTGAGGATTGCAACTGGGTGCAGGTCTGCGGCAAACTTTTGGCCAGCTCTGAGTGAGGGGAAACTTCTCTTCTAACTGGTGTAGGCCAAATAATCATCAGATTATTGGATCTGTTGCTTTTGCACTGGATTGAACTTTTTGCCCCCCTTCAGAGCACTGCCAGGACCACCTCTGTGAGGTGCTGGGACCCGGAGCTAGGATCGCAGAAGTTTAGTTCAGCCCAGGGCAGCCGGCACCAGGTGGCTGCTGCACCAGGGTGGAAGTTCAGAGAACCGGGAGCAGGGTCTTTGGGTCTAGGGAAGCTCCTGGAAGCGGTGCTGAGGGTGGAAGGGGAAGAGGTTCTGGGAGGGGCAGGTGGGCCGAGCAGAGAGGTGGGTGGAGAGGCCTGGCCCTGGGCCTCTGTCCAGCACCTTTGTCTCCTCTCCCTGACAGCCACAGTCGCCTAGTCTGCGTCGCTGACAGTGAATCCTTGCAACCCTCCTGCATCACACAGACGAGAAAACAGATATTCAGTCTCGAGGGAACCACCCAGGCCAGCATCGGTGAGTGTCCGAGCTGGGACTTGAACTCTGATTTGTCATGCTCCAGAGCCTGGGTACTTTCCACAGCACCCCTGGGTCTCACCCCTTTTCTGGCCCAGCCACCCTGTGGGGGACACAGTGGCCGGGGAGGGGCGGGGGCAATGTATCCTGTTGGCGGGGGACACTCTAGCATGTAGCCCGCACATTCGGACTGGGTGTCACCGGCAGCCAGTAGCCAGTGGGGGTTTTCTGAGCCAACTCCTTAGGTTTTTGCTGCACGCACCGTGGCAACACCCAGCGGAGAGGGGAAAACACAACGCCTGAGTTTGGGCAGCTGGGGCCAGAAATGGTGTTGGGCGTGCTCAGGGGACAGGAGGCAGCAGGGGGTATCAGGGGTCCCCAATTTTTTTGGCACCAGGGACCATTTTCATGGAAGACAATTTTTCCACGGACCGAGGTTGGGGGGTGGGGATGGTTTTGGGATGATTCAAGCCCATTACATCTGTTGTGCACTTTGTTTCTATTATTATTACATTGTAATATATAATGAAATAATTATACAACTCAGCATAGGTTGGGGACCCCTGGAGTAAGTGACATATCACCTGGACTGAGTTTGAAGACAGGGCCCTGGGGACGGGGACTCTTTGGGGACAGGGTGGACGTGGGGTGGGGTGGTGAGGGAAGATGTGGGCAGCGCAGGCCAAGCAGGCTACAGGACTCTGGCCTCAAACCTTCCGGCCTCGGCTCTGTCTGTCCGTGCTCTTGAATTTAGGCCTCACCTGAAAGGTCGTTGTCTGGGACTCCCACGCCTGGTACGGGGAACTACAGTATTCTTATTCAAGGGGAAGTTTCAGGGCAGTGTGCTGGCCAGGACAGGGCGATTTTGCAGGGCCAAGGCAGGCTGCCAAGCCAGGTTTTCTGGGAACCTTCTTTAGAGCATCCAGCACCATATGAACGCTTTCCCCAAAGACCTTTAGATTCCTAGCGAGGCAAACATGCCAAATGGCCAAGAGGCTGGCAGGTTCCAATTTGTCCCTGCTTGTCGTGGATTTATGTCTAGCTGTCCTTCCTGGCTGCCAGCCCAGATGACTAACAGTGATCCCAGGCCCACATTAGATAATTCTCTGCAAACTCACGGAGGTGGTAGCCACAGTCTCCCACCCTGGCCTCCCTTAGCAGGACATGCCACCTTCCAGACCTCCCTGCAAGTTTCGACTGTCCTCCCACACCGGGGCCGGCTGGTGACCTTCCTCTGATCTGCCACGTCTTCCTCTCAGACCCTCGTTTCCCTAGCTCTCCCTGTGATTAATATGGTCTAATTCTTAGAATAAATACCTTGTTCCATCATGCTGTAGTGGTTCTGCCTCCCCGACTAAACCCCGAGTGATACAGCACCCCACCTCTCCAGGCCTCAGTTTCTCTCCCCTGTAAAATTGGCATGGTGTGAGACATACAGCCCCAGGAAGGGGGTTGCATCCAAGAGCCATTGGTTCTGTGCTGTGCACATTTGTCATAATCTGATGTCAAGCTTTAGGCTAGATCACGACTCAGTGTGGCTTTTCATCTTGGCACCAGCTGTAGGAGTCCCACGAGTTCAGTGGACACATTTATGCTGGCGAGGGAAGGAGTGGGGCGTCCTTCCAGTGGTCTGACTGGTAGGGGCTGGTTATACGGCATGGTGGGTGCCGTGACCGAGTGTTGCAGCTGACGGCTGGTCAGAGCCTTTCCCGATTGCATGCTCGTATCTCAGTCAGGAGCGCAACATCCAACCACAATGTCATTCCCCTGGGAAACTGGAGTGTGCTGAATTAGAAACTTCCAGGAAGATGGTGAGAAGGGCTCGTTGTGACCGAGACGCGCTCTGCTGACTTGCTGGAGAGGAGGCTTTGTGTCTGCAATGGTGATGAGCTAGTCTCGCCTTTTGCGTCTGTAGAATGGCTTTGTAGACCCTGCGTCAGGGTGCGGCACACCGACGCCATGCCCCCTCCGGCCCGGGGCCTGTGTTCCTACTGCAGCGCTCTGCCCGCAGATGGCCATGTGGCTCACTCTTTCACTTTGTTCGGGTCCGTGCTGAAACATCACCTCCTCGGAATACCCTTTCCTGACCACGCTGTACAAATACCACCCCCTTCCGTCACACTCTATCCACTTCCCTGCTTCATTTTTTTTTTTTGAGATGGAGTCCCGCCCTGTCACCTGGGCTAGAGTGCCGGGGGGTCATCATGGCTCACAGCAATCTCAAACTCCTGAGCTCAAGTGATCCTCCTGCCTGCCTCAGCCTCCCGAGTAGCTGGGACTACAGGCATGCGCCACCATGCCCGGCTAATTTTTTATATATATATATTTTTAGTTATCCAGCTAATTTCTTTCTATTTTTAGTAGAGACGGGTTCTCGCTCTTGCTCAGGCTGGTCTCGAACTCCTGAGCTCAAAGGATCCGCCCGCCTCGGCCTCCCAGAGAGCTAGGATTACAGGTGTGAGCCACTGTGCCCGGCCCCCTGCTTCATTTTTCTTTCCAAAATGTCACCGCCTAACACATTATACATTTCTATATTTTCTTTCTTCTTCCACTGGAACATAAAGCTCCGTGAGGGCAGGCATTCTGTCTGTTGTGTTCATCGTTGGATCTGTGACACCCAGAACAGTGCCCTGCTCAGAACAGACACCATCACAAATTTTTTGCAGGTCAGAACTGACCTCTGTATAAAGAGAAGTGGCCTGACCTGGCCTTACCTCTACCCCTGTCTTCCGTCATGCCTGGAAACGCTGCAGACGGCTGCCCTGGTCCTGGAAGACGGCTACTTCTTGGTGTCAGAAAGGTGAGTCTGATCAATTAAATACCAAACATGGGTTCTCAACAGCCAGGGGTTTTTCGTCTTTTCTTCTAATCGTTCCTCTTGATCGTGGGACCTGTAACCGTTTTCGAAGTGGATTTGGTGTGATTAAATTCTTTCCTAGCCTAATCCTTTATGGAAAACACAAGTTTTAAATGAAGTGTATTAGAATGGATTTGCTGAGGTTTGAGTGCGCGATAATTTTACCCCAGCTTGTTTCAAAACCAGGACTGGGCATCAGGCCTTGAAGAGGACTCCGACAAACCTTCCTGTAGTGGAAGGCAGCAGATCTCACTCTGTGTGACCGCCTCACTGGGACTGTGTGCCTAGAGGGGGTGACCGCCACCTAGGAGTCAGAGGGCTCAGGCCCTTGAAGAGAAGAGCTTTCTGGAAGCCCATGAGCTTTATTTTGCAGGGAACGCCAAGGCCCAGGGAGGCTGCGGTGCGGCGGGGTGGTGGGCAGAGCCACAACCTTGGCCTTGACTCTGTTTTCTCCTGGAATCCCCCGACATTAGCCAGGAGTGGGCCTCAGCTTAGCCACGAGGGCGGGTGTGGAGGGGTGGGGGACGAGGAGGGTCGGGAAAGCAACCTTTAGTAGCAGGACTGAAGGGACATGTCGAGGGTCCCCCAGGGAGGAGATGGGGGCTCCCCCGTGCCCCTGGCCCACCTGCCATCGAGGCACTGCCCCTCAGAGGCCGTCGTCTTTGTAGCGCAGCCCAACCCAGTACAGAATCTGAGGGCATCACGCACGACAGCCCAAAACACTGTTTCCGAGAGTGCAACAAGGGAAAGGAAGCTTCCCATCCAAACCGGAAATGAAGGGGCACTGGGACCTGACGGCTCCACTCCAGCGACTTGGAACGCTGCGTGGGAGACCTTGTTCTTGGCCAAGCCGGAAGTGGGGCAGCCCCGAGTTTCCTCTCTGTGACCCTAGTCACGTGTGTCCAGACTCGCCAGGCCTGTGGGCCAAGCGGGGGTAGAATCTGGCTCCGACCCAGACATTTGGTAACTCCGGGGAGATGGGATTTTCCTCTTCTGCCGATTTGATTTTTAATGCTGAGGTTTCATCATTTGTGAAATCTGCTCCCTAGAATCTCCTGCTTGTAGGGCTGCTGGTGGAGACCTGTTCCTGAGTCGGGCGGCAGGGTTCCTTCCCCCAAGGCAGGTGTTTCGAGGAGGGTTTGGGGTCACAGCCTCAGGACTCAGGGCTTCCCTGCGTCTTCTGTCCTGCTGGCCTGGACCACACGGGTCATGCGACTCTGCCAGCTTCCTCGACAGGTTTCCTTAAGAGAGAGGCACAGAATCACTTTGTCTGGGAGAACTTATGTTCCTCACCCATCATGAACCCAGCTTCACTCAGGTGCAAATGATGACTTCTTGGGGCAAAAATCGCAGCCTGACAGCCCTTTTCCTCTCTCAGAAATGTAAGTTACCACGGCATGCCACTGTCACTGCCCTTTCACGGCGAAGACCACTCCTCGCTGGGTACAATGGGGAGGCAGGTGCCCCTCACTCAGCTGGGCCTGACCTCCAGCGTGGGAATCCAGACTCGTCATCTGCTCCTAACTTAGTGAGCAGGAACACAGGTGGACACATCCTCTATGCCCACACAGTGCCAAGCAGTTTGTCTAGATCATCTCACTTCGTTGTCAACCCTGTCCCCTCTGAGAGGCCCTTGGCCCTCATTCCTTTTGCCGTCGTCAGCAGCAGGGCTGGGATTTGAACCCCAAAGGGTCTGACTCTCCAGCCTATGCTTTTAACCAGCCCGTCTTCCCGCGGGGCCTGCGTGATGATTCATTTCTCATTCTAGACCCAGAGACAATGAGGCGTAAACCAGAGTAAAAGGGGGCTATTATGATATCACTATTTGCCTTTATCTAAATTAGATAATAAATCATGGAGCTACTTGAAACAATATACATGTCAACCTCCTGAACATTTAGTTATCACTTAGTACCATTTGATGGTGTCTACGGTATAATTAACACTTTCTTGTAGAAAATAGGATGCTTTTGTGAAATAAAAAGTGAATGAGAAAATAAATTAACCTGGCCCTCCTCTTCCTTGGGGATGGGACAGGAGACCTTTCCTGCCCTCTCCGGGCCAGGACTGTGCCTGGCAAGCGGGGAGCCTGTCGCCTGTGGTGGCAGCAGGCCCAGCTGAGCGATGCCACTGAGCCCACACAACTTGGCGCCCATTCATTAGGCTCAGCATAATTGGGCATCTGCCACTGGCATCTCCAGATGTTTGCCTTTATCAGACGCCGACGTGGTTCAGAGTTTTCATTGAGAGCCTCGTAAAAAAAGCTCTAGCTGGTTGGGGACGCTTATTGTTCATTTTATTTGAGTTCCTTATCATGTGCAAAATGTTCCAGGCACCATTAGGAGACACAAAAGACTCAGAAAACACAGTTTCAGGGGGCGGAAGCTCACCGTAGCGTGGAGGAGACATGGCCACCGACATTTACAAACATTTGCTCAACACAATCAGCTGGCGGGAATGAAAAAGCTCTCTCAGCAGCGCATCAGGGCGTGGGGGTGGGGCGGTGCACACTGAGGATTGAATGCCTGCCTGGGGGAGTCTTGTGAGATCAGATGAGTGTTCCAGGCTGTTCGCTCTTTAATGCGGTCTTCAGATTACTGCCCAGGAAGATTGGGAGGTGTGGGGGCCAGAAATAGGGCAGGAGCTTAATCAGGAGACTATTAAAGGGGAAACACATCTTGTTGAGCTGAACATTGGAGGTCTCCATCTAGGCACACTGTAATTGTGGCTTAACCATAAATGAAGCTTGGCAAGCTCCATTGATCTATACGTAGGCCGCTAAGGGCATTTAGCGAAAACCAAACGTAGGAAATGAGAACTGTCCCCATCAATATATAAAATTCCTGTCTGAGCGTCATGGAGGGGCAGATAACCCTGTTCATAGGCACAAATTAAAGCTATATTCTTTGGGAAAGGATAATTTAAATGATCAATAACCTCTTTTGAAAGACTAAGAGTATTTTTTTAAATTAACTTCATTTATTCCCCTCTTATCACAAAATGATTGGTGAAGCTTATAACAAAAGCTATGACAGTGAAGTGATTGAAGTAGAAATGGGAAATTAGAACCCAGTCAGAAAAGAATATAAATTTTCTAACCACAGATGGCTAATCTTACGTCTGTGACCAAGTTCTCAATCTATCTTTGAGCTTCCTGGAATCCAAAGTGAAACGGGAAACAACCAATTACACAGCTCCAGCTACTAACATGGACAGAGTATGCCAATTCATGAGTATTTAATTATTTGTGAATTCATCAAAGTAAGAGAGGCAGGGGCAACTTCTGGGAAAATGGAGGAGATATTTTTTAAAATATTTAGAAAAGAAAAGATTGATTTCGAAATTTTTTGGTGGGAGACAAAGCCTGAGTAATGAGGACAGACACACCCACTAAGATCTGGGTGAACGGGGCATGGCTCCAATTCGGTCGGTTTGTTGCTGAATGAATGGTCAAGGCCACAGACCTGGACATAGGCATTTGGCAATCTGACCTGCCCCTAGGTAGAGGATGTGTTCAGTTTATCTGGGCTGCCCAGACGGTGCCTGGTACGCTGCAGCTGGGCAGTTACGAAGCGTTGGGTGAGTGGCTACAATTGCAACTTCGCTTTTGAAGGACCTGTCGTGGCCCCTCCGATGGATGGAGCACCCACGGAGGGGCTCTGCTCAGGCGGCTGTGTCAGGTCTCACAAGGGCCCTATAGGTGGCTGAGTCTTGATGGTGCAGTGGAGGAAGGACCCTCAGTGACAATGCTGGCCTATCTCTACCTGTCCTCCCAGCAGGCTTCAAGGGTAGGATTCCAGCAGGTGCTGCGTTTTCCCAGCTGATTTGCAGCCGCCTTTCATCCTCAGTTACTCAGTGTGATTCCTTTGCTGCTCTACAGCTCTTTCAGGTTTCACCATTTTGCTTAAAACCCCCCTAGAGGGCTGGTTTTGGCCCCAGCAGAGAGTGCCTTTCCTGAGAGGTCAGGACGCTGGGAGAGGGGTGCTGGGAGGGCAGAGGGCCTGACCATCGAGCCCCCAGGGGAGGGCACGTCTACGAGCAGGACATTGCCTGTGGTCGAGGCAGGGCCAGGAGAGTCTCGTGTGCCTGACACAGGCTGGGTCTATGCGGGGGGCAGTTATGTCCCAAGAAAGGAGCTCGGAGTAGGGATGCAGCCTCTGGACCCAGCTGCAGGTCTGATAAGATGGTGCCATTGAGGGGACAGGCAGGACGAGGCGGGGGTGGGGGCTGGGGGCTGCTGGGGAAGCGCAGTGCCCAGCCCGGGGCAACTTCCTGGGAAAGGAACAGGAGGGGAGGGCCTGAGGTGCAGATGACAAGGATCGAAGGGGTGGTGAGGACATGGAAGCAAATCTCACTGTCAAGGTCCCTGCAGCAGCCAATGCCCAGTTCCAAGCTACACGGCCATGCCTGCTTGCCAGATACAGGGTTGTATCCGAGGAAGCCCCCAGCCGGGACAACAGCCCCCAAGACCCTCAAGTGACCAAACCACCTAACATCAAACATAAAAGGTCCAGATCAGGAAATTCAACAGATTTCCAGCCACGTCTACCTCCCAAAACACAGCCTTGAACCTGGGAGCCAGCAGGAAGCTTCTCCGAGGAGTCTAAGTGGCCGCCCCGGCACCCGCGGTTCCATCGCCGGCTCTGCCAGCGCGGCCTCGTCACGGCCTCCCTGCTTTACTTAACACGTAGTTTCGATGAGCACTGTTCCCTGGTCTTAATTTTTAAAAAAATCAAACCCAAGAGAAAAACCACAAGGTAAGTGGCGGTGCCAATCTCAAATGTGCGAGATCGTCACGGCGAGGAATCGGCCTGGACGGGCTCTCAACCCCACTCAACAGAGTCTGCGACGCCCGTGTTTTCATAACGAGGCTCTGCGCGTTATCGAGACATTGCAAAATAATATCCCATCTCCTCTGCCTAAGAACGAAGTGTATATGTCGGGAAGTTGTGCTTTTGAAAGTTAGGCATTTGGAGAAGGATGGAGGCACGTCATCTTAAACACATTAACAATCCTGCAGGTAACTATGATCTTTACCATTTTATAGAAAAGAAAATAGATGGAGAGTGGAAGTGATGTATCCCAGCTCACACTGCTAATGCTTTTCCTTTTCTTTCTTTTTTTTTTTTTTTTTGAGACAGAGTCTCACCTAGCTCACAGCAACCTCAAACTCCTGGGCTCAAGCGATCCTCCTGCCTCAGCCTCCCGAGTAGCTGGGACTACAGGCAGGTGCAACCATGCCCGGCTAATTTTTTCTATATATTTTTAGTTGTCTGATTAATTTCTTTCTATTTTTAGTAGAGACAGGGTCTCGCTCTTGCTCAGGCT
>NW_012152729.1:3486367-3548416 GCF_000956105.1 Propithecus coquereli | reverse complement strand
TAGTTGTCTGATTAATTTCTTTCTATTTTTAGTAGAGACAGGGTCTCGCTCTTGCTCAGGCTGGTCTCGAACTCCTGAGCTCAAACAATCCACCCGCCTCAGCCTCCCAGAGAGCTAGGATTACAGGCGTGAGCCACCGCGCCTGGCCTGTTTTTCATTCTTGAATCATCCAGAAAAGCACATCCATTTCAGTTTATTCAAAATAGTGGAAAATCATTGAGGTTTTTCCTGGCTAAAGGTCAAACTATGAAAAGATAAGTGGACTCAGAGAACTCTAGGCTACTCATGAAAACGTGGCAATGCATTAAAATGGATCCAAAAAAGGGTTTAATCCTCCTTTGGAAACAGCTCGTAATAATGCCCTCTCTACTCTCCCCTGTGTGTGTTAAATTCCTGTTTTTAGGTTTAAGGACACAAAGTCAGTGACTTTTAATGAGTAGAGCATTCCTGTCCAGATCGGGAGTCCTGGATCAGAATCTCCGCACAGCTGCTATGAAACCACAAGCACCCTGACCTCCTGAGCCTCAGTGCCCCTCTCTGCAAAATGGGTGAGCTCCACCCACCTTGGTGCGCTCCTCAAGGGCCCGGTACACCTTCTGTCAAGGTCTGGGGGCGGACAGTGAGAACCTTCCCCCATCCTACCTGTGACTTTCCACCCGAGGTGTGGACAGATGAGGCCGGCTCGGCCTGCTGGCTCTACAGGTTCTGAGGAGGCACTGCCAGACGGTCCCCTGCCCTGGCCTCCTTCCCTGCCTCGGCCACCTGACTACGTTCCTGGTCTGACGGGGCTCTGCCAAGCATGGACTTGGGTGACCTGTGAAGCCCTTGCAGCTGGAAGATAAACAAGTCCCTGTGAGATCCCCATTGCGGGGACATTTTAAAAGGGCACGTGGGAACTTCACTGCGTTTGTGAAGCAGAGTAAGTGAAGGGGGGATGATAGAGTATTTTGAAAATGCAGTATGGACAGTAAAGGCCTCACTTTCCTGTTTATTAATTAAGAACTCGGAGAAAATCTTCGAGAGTGGCTCTGGGAAGATAAGGAACAGCTGTGTCCCCTCCTCTTTACCAAATCAAGGCTCAGCTGTGAGCACCCCAGCCTGGTCTCTCCCACGTCAGCCTGCACGCTGGTGGGGAGGGGAGGGGTCTGGGGATGGAGTCGGTCCTGATGCCGGGTCTGGCAGCCAGGATTCCTGGTGGCGTCTCTGGGCCAGGTGGGAGCTGGCCTTCATTTCCTGATTTGGTCCAAGTAGGAACAGGAGTGGCGTGTGCAAAGACTTGTAGGGCAAATGCTGTCTGTTGGGTCTGGCTCACAGGGCATGGCACGAGATGAGGAGGCAGCCAGATCCTACAGACATCAGATGAGTGCCACGCTCTGACTTGTGTCCTTCGTAGGTCACATGGCTGCTGGGAGGGGAAGGCTCAGAGGCAGAGGGGGCCAGGTCACCCAGGGAGGTGGTGGTGGGATCTGGAAGATGACGGATCTGGAAGACTGATGGGCCAGTGCTGGTGTGACAGGGCGAGAGAGGGGTGGGCCCAGCTGGAGGCCCCTCAGGCCTCCTGCCCAGGCAGTTCAGGGGGATGCTGGGACCTCATCTGAGATGGGATGGGTGCTGCAGGTTTGGGCATCTAGGACATGGCAAAAACGGGCAGGTGACAAATGAGGTGCCTGAGGGACATCCAGGTGGGCCCATCCATGAGAGTGCGGGACGTGAAATGCGCAGTTAGGGAGTCAAGCCAGAGATGGAAAAGCGAACGAAGCCAGCCCATAGGCGGCTGGTGACCCGAACCCAGAGAGTGGACGCAATCCCACAGGGACAGTTCAGGGTGACACCCAAAGAGAGGCAGGACGAAGCTCGTGGCATCACTGACATTTGACTTTGAGGAAATGGACTGCGTGGAGACGCCCCAGGAGTGGGCAGGGGGCTGGCTGGAGGGCGTGCAGGGGGCTCTGGGACAGGCCCGCAGGATTTAGATAGCAGGAGGATGCTGAGAGACAGGGCTCGCCACGGGCTCAGCTGCGGGGGCTGACAGGGACTCGCCACCGCCACCGAGGTTCTAGCTGCCGCT
This sequence comes from Propithecus coquereli, assembly GCF_000956105.1. Lineage (NCBI taxonomy): Eukaryota > Metazoa > Chordata > Mammalia > Primates > Indriidae > Propithecus > Propithecus coquereli. The sequence continues at coordinate 3,546,348 of NW_012152729.1, read as the reverse complement.
TGAGCCAGCTCTGCGGCTCAGCAGACAGCTTGTGTTCCTGGAGAGAAGGTTCAAAGTGGGCTTCCTAAGGGGTTTCCAGGAGATCCGTCTGTGGAAACCTGAACCTACGGCTTAAATGTTCCCCCTGCCAGTACCTTTTTAATTTAGGTAACCTGACAAGTGTAACCATGACAACTGCGCTCATATTATTTTAATATTGACTTTAAAAATATAGCAAAAAATATATATAGCAGATGCTTATTTTAAATGTTAGCATGAGGTTCTATTTTACTATCCTTTATACTATTCAAATGAAGAGCCTCATTTAAAAATTACATATGTAATTTGCAGACTCTTAGAGAATCTACCTCTTCAGCTTTTGTTTTTAGGTCACAAGAGACCTGTCCTAGACCATTAGGTATTTAATGTGACATGCTCTGCTTCATAAAGGAAAAGGGCAGTTTTTGGCTCAGATACAAACAGCTTTGCCCCCAAATGTGTCCAACAGCCTGATTTAGTATTAAAGCTCTGAAATGATTGATTATCCATTAGGGTAGCTATTTAAAGAGTTCATCGCATCAGATTCAAACCAGCAACATCTGCGCTACCGCTGGGCAGTTAGGCGAGCTGGGAATCTGGATGCAGCCGGGGGTTCTGCCTTCCTTGAGACTCCGAGACCAGACCTCTGCTAAGGAAAGAAACAGGATGCTGCTGCCACCACCTGTGACCAGGCTTGTGCCCGCACTTCCTGCCCTGTCCGGGCCAGGGAGAACTCGCTGCGCATGAGAACTGCCGTGGGGCCTGGCTCAGAGCCATACCCTTTCCCCCGCTCCAGGGCTCGTGGCCCTGCTCTCTCCCCCCGTCCCCTGCCAGCCCCTTCCGATCTCTCCACCCCACTCTTCCGGCCACAAGTCATTGCTGCTGCCCGGCTGGGTTTGTCCCGATGCTTCCTGACTATCTCTGGCAAACTGCACAAAATCGAAGTCTAAGGCCATTGTGGTCTTCTCCCGAGCCTGGCAGGATCCCTCTTCACTGCACCACCCAACTCATCCCCTTGTTCTGGCCCGTCCTTGTATGCTCAGCAAACAGTTTACCTTGGCAGGCTCATCAGGAAGTAATAATACTGCTACAGCCAGGTGCTTTACGGAGTTTTCATTTCTAAAGTTGTGTGAGTGTAGGTAGGTGTGTATTAGGCGGGTGTTTACAGTTTCCAGGCTGAAGTTATTGTTTCCAATGCTAAGAGGGGCAGCCTTTGAGGCTTCAGGCCCCGTGTGCGAGAGCACAGGTGTGTCAGAGCACAGGTGATGCTGTATACCAGGGGTGCCTCGGCTGGTCCTGGGGCCCGTCATTTCCAGGTGGGAGGCCTGTGTCTTTGGAGGATGCCTCAGTCCCCCTAAGAGCTCTGTGGCTGGAAGCCTGCCACACTCTACCAGCACGGTACCCAAAGGCTCTTTGTAGTGGCTGCTGTAGTTTCTGCTTAGACCCCATCTTCAGGGCTGGTGTAGCCGTCCCTGGATACTGGGCACATCTCACAGCTATGTCCCTCCCTGGGCACTGCCTTGAGCCAAGGGAAACTGCCTTAATCAAGATTAAGCCCCCTCCCAGAGTTGGTCAGTGGTCGATGGCTGGTGGTTGGGGAGGGGGTACCAAGGCCAGGCCATGGCCTCCACTGGGGACAACTCTGAGGGGCCAGCTCAGCTCCTGAGCTCCCTGTAGAACTGCCGAGGCCTCAGATGCAACCACTGTCGGGTCTGTTTCTCCCTCTGCGTGATCCTGCCTTCTTCACCTCCTTGCACTCCCCAGCAAATGTGCACACACTCGGGGAACCCACCGCCAGGCTCAGCTGCCAGGGCTCTTCCCCCACCTCCAGAGCCGGCCTGGCCATGCTGTGCTGGGGCGGCTGACAAAGCCCCCTCAGCTGTTCTATTGCTACACTCTTTTATTGCATTCAAGTCTCCCTAAGAGGTCATTTGGGAGACATTTGTTTGTTTTTGGACTTGGACTTAGGAAAAATTGTGCTTCTTTACGCTTTTGGTCTGTGTTTGGTTTGTGCTTATGCTACAAACACCAATAATTGGGGAAGAGATTGGGCTTTCTTCGCTTTGGCTGCTAGGAAGCTTGGAGCCCAGTCCAAGACTTATGTGCTGCTAGTGAAAGGCCCTGGCACCTTCTTATTTTCCTCCATGTGTCTTTCTGGCTATTCTTCTTTGTGTTGTTTTGCTGTGTCACACGGCTCACTCTGAGCTGCCTCAAACCCTATGTGGACTGTGGTAGGGTATAAACAAGGGAACACACACATGCAGCCATGGGGGTGTGGTGTCAGACAGACCTGTCTGCCGGATACTGGCTCTGGGACATGTGCCAAGGCACAACTTCTCTGAACCATAGTTTATTCAGCCAAGGAGTGGGCCTGGTACCTGCATCACAGAATTATCTTGAATGCAGATATAATAAGCACGTGTCTGGTGCATATCAAGTGCTCAATAAATGGCAGACATTCATAACAATTTTTCATCAAATCATGTTGCTCTCAAGACACTGCCCTATCCTGTGGTCAGATCTGTTCCCTGTTCCCTTCCTGTTGTGTGCTGGCTGTCAGCCCCGGTGCATTTCTGGCATGTTGGGTTTCACTTTCTTGTGGGAGGAAGATGCCTACCCAGGCCCCACAGCTCGCAGCAGGCAGTGTGGCGCAGCAGAGGGGCTTACGGAGATGCCCGCCGAGTGTCCGTCCAGGCAGGTGGATGCCCAACTCAAATACCCACGAGAGAAACGAGCACCTACTTGGCTGGAGGAAAACTAAAACTCTTTATGTAAACGAAGCCTTCATCAAATGAAAAACAGGTTGTAGATGAGAGATGGGTGATGAGTAATTTAACTAAGACGATGCAAATCTAGGCCTTTGAATACTTTAAATATAACCAGCTGATATAAAAAGAATTGCACTAAATTTTTTAAAGCTGAGCACTTTCCTGGGGTGAGAGACTCACTTTCCTGGTAGGGACGTGTTCCCCAAAAGGCACGTGGGGAAGGCAAACAACATCCACGTTGGCATCACATCCCCTGCGGGCGGCTGAGGAGGACTCTATGCATTTTGTGGTCTACACGAGCTCCCCATATACCACACGTTACCTTGCAAACCAGTTTGGAACCCGTATGGAAACAGAGACCCCCATTTCAAAGAGGAAGAGGCTTGGGCAAGTCTTTCTTTTGTTCAATCCTAAAGTCAACCTGACCCTGGCCCTGGCCCCTCATAAATGCCAGATGGGCCTGAACCGTAGTCTTGCACTTGTCCAAAAGTGGGTCTGAAATGGGACTTCCTTGTCCCATCCCTGTGCTGGGTCGAGAGTGGGCCAGCTGGGTGCATTCTCCCAGGAAGGAGGGAAGGCTGGCGTGAGTGCAGGAGGCTGAGGAGGGGGCACGAGGGCAGGGTGGAGAGGGAGTGGGTCGAGGGCAAAGCTGGGCACAGGCTCCAGCACAGTCTGTTTGTGTTTGGAGGAGGCGACCTCAGGAGGGGTGAGAGGAGTGAAGTAGGGGTGGCTGGGGTCACAGCAAGTATCTGGCTGAGCCATCCAGTCCTGGAGGGGTGAGGGATGCTGGGCCCCCGCCCTCTGGGGCTGGGAGAGTCTTGGAGGACGTGGCCCAACAGCTGCTGAGGCCTCCAGTGAGACAGGGACAGGCTCGGTTAATGGCCCTTGAGCCAAGGTCCTGCTCAGGGACTGGCTGAAGTTCTGGGACATGGACTAAGCGTATTAGCCAGAGTGAGGATTTGGGGTCTGGCCTCAGGAACCTTCCTTTGGAGGACTGACCAGGATAAGCGGGACAGCCATGCCTGGGTGACCAGGAACCTCCTGCTCTATCACCCACAGGGAGCTCCTTGTCTACTGCATGTGAAGACGAAGTGCCCTCAATATATAGCCTGAGGGAGGGGGCAGGGCAGGGCTGCAGTTTTAGTTTCTTCCGGCATCTATTGACTATTTTTCCTAAAAACATATTAGCTACATATTTCCTTGCATCTCTGAGTTTTGATGAGTGAGAAAACCCACACACTTCACCTCCATCTTGACAACAATCACTTTCTCTCCTTCCTATGGAAGACAGAGCGACCCCAACATTGCACGGACGCCCCAGGGCCCAGCTTCCTTTACCCCTTGTGATGATGAGGATGATGATGCTGATGATGACAGTCATAACGAGGCCTCACTCCTAAAATGAGCTAATGATGAAAAGCAGCATCAGAGAGAGGACAGACTTTGGAGCCAGCCTGCCCGGGCCCCAGCTCCACCTTTCACTAGCTGTGGGAACTTGGAGGTCACCTGCTTTGTTCCTGGGCTCGCTCATCTGTAAAATGGGGATCAGAGCAGTTAGTCATTAGAACACGTTTAGAAGAGTACCTGGCATGTACGTGGTCGATTCCTTACTGCTGTTGCTATTACTATTCTTACTACTTCTACCATTACTACGGGCACCAAGGCCTTTTCATGACTACAACATTTGAATCTCACAATCCTATAAGGGAAAAGGTACGATTATTATCTCACTTTGCAGATGAGGAAATTGAGGCCCAGAGAGGTCAAGGGACTTGCCCATAGACACCCAGCCTAATGCGGGGCCCGTATGATGCTCTGCTTGGCTCCCCACTGCAAGGCTGGGTTGCCCAGGATTAAAAGGGACGCGTCACCATTGCCCGGCAGATCTCCCATTAACCCTGCCTGGCAGGGAGGGAGGTTTGATTTCTCAGCTTAACGCATGGGAGGTAAGGCCAGGGGAGTGAGGTGGCTCCCGGGTGGGCCTGCCTCCTCCGGCTACCCTGCTGCTGAGCCAGCTGGTCAGGACCACTTCAAAGTCACAGTTGAACTGCTAGGCTGCATCCATTGTTCCGTGCGTGGCGGCAACTGCCCCATAGGCCACCTCACTTGGTGCTGTCACAGTGATTAATAAGGATATTCTGTGTTCACATGAGGCCTCTCAGTCAAGGCCTCGGAGCACTTTACAAGCATTAATTATGCTTCATGATGGTGACTCGGGTAGGTGGGGGCCCTGGACCCACTTTACATGTCTTCAGCTGATGCAGAAAGAGACCAAATCACTCCCTCAGCAAGCCACGGCCTTTAGCCCAGCCGGGTCCCAGTGGGCAGTCCCCGTCCTTGGAGTCTGGCCAGGATCGTTTGCAGAGGAAAGACTTCCCCTCTCATCCTTCCAGACTTCAAAGTCATAACCAGCACTCAGAAACCATTTGAGTCAGGACCTGGCCGATGGCTCAGTGGCTGGGCCCTACCTGGTGCCCACCCGGGCTAACTGGGGGCTGACGCAGCTCCTGGTCCGTGCCCACCAGCGGGTCAGGGCTGACTGCATCTGCACCCGGGGCCTCTGGAGTCAGGCCTGCCCTTGCAGCCCCATCTGCACAGGCCCCCCATCCTCCTTCCCTCGCCTGCTTCACCCCGTCCCCAGCTCTGCCCTCGCACATCTGCCACCTGCTTGCTGAGGCTCTGACTGCCTGCAGTTTGTGGGGAGCTGGGCAGAGAATGCATAGCTCAGGGTAAAGAGCTTGGACCTCCCCCCAAGATGAGGGGGAGCCACCGAAGGGAGGGACATGGTCACATGTGTGCTTTGGGGATGACAGTACAGGAAGATATGTGTGGATGGGGGAGGTCTAAAGCAGAGGGGCCAAGAGCCAGCATGGCAGTGAGCCAGGGGGACAGATGGGGCCCAGCTGGGCTGTGGCAGTGGGGTGGGGAGAAACGGCTTGAGGGACATTTGGAAAGGAGATCGCAGCACTTGGTGACTACATGGAGGCGGGTGTGAAGGAGAAGGAGGAGCTCGCTAACTCCTGGCCATTAGAGGGATCCACTCTGCGGTGCATTTGTGTCCTCTGCTCAGGCACCGGGCTTGGGAAACTCAGGACCAACTTGGTAAAGCGAGTGCAAATCTGCTCCCCTGGAGAAGCCATGTCACTTAAAACAACCAAGTCCAAACCCTACTCCCTCTACTCTGCCACCTTCCGGGCACACCTTCCTGGCTTGGCCTCATAGCTCAGTCTCTATTCCTGGGCCAACATTCCAGGGCACCATTGAGTTTGACCCACGCAACAGTCTGGGGGTGGGGGTGGCATTTGTTTCTGAAACCAAGTCTCAGGGCTTCAGGGACCTGTCTATGGGACGCTGAATAGTGGCCCCTGAAAGATGTCCACACCCTAATCCCCAGAACTTGTCCATGTGTTACTTTATGCGGCAAAAGGAACTTTGCAATTGTGATTGAGTTAAGGATCTTGGGGCGGGGAGGCAGGGTTACCCAGGTGGGCCCAATGCAGTGATAAGGGTCCTTAAGCGAGGGCAGCAGGAACGCCACAGGTGGGAGAAGGAAGGACGTGCTTTGAAGATGGGGGCGGAGCCGCAAACCCAGGAATACAGGCAGCCCCTAGGAGTTAGAAAAAGAAATGGATTCTCCCCTAGAGCTTCCAGAAGGAACACCAGCCAGCCTGCTGACACTTTGATTTAGCCCAGTGAAACTGATTTTGGACTTCTGACCTCCAAAACTCTAAGGTAACAAATGCCTCTACATCATCTAACTACAGTGGAAATCCTCAGTAAGAGGTGGAATGTGCTCTGAGCGAGGGAAGAGGTTCTCACAGAATCAGAACCAAAGGCTTCCTTTACTCAGAGCCAGGGAAACAACAGACGCTGGGCCTGGTCCTTGTTTGAGCTGTGACCTGGGCCAGGGGCTTGGGCAAGGCAGAGGGATGAGCCTCCCGAAGGGCAGCTGGGAGAGTGTGCAGGAAGAGAATAAGAACATGCTTAGAGGAGGAAGGTAGCGTTTCACTGTTGCAAAAATAGGAAACAGTCCGGGCCCAGCTGCTTGAGGGCTTCTGGGCAGAAGTGCCGGAGAGGAATCCCACCTCCTACTGAGGGGTTCTGTTGTAGTTTGAGGATGCTGAGGGTTTGAGGAGAAAGGGGAAGGAATTTTCTCCTTAGCCACAGATCTGAGATGACTACAAATTGCTTCCTCTGTTGTCTCCTTATTTTAACCTCCAGGGAAGAGTGGGTGAGTTTCTGCCTTCTGTGGGTGCACCTGCCACAGGGAGGGAGGTGGTGCGGGGGCTGCCGGGAGAGCCTGGGCTGGACTGCACTGGTTTCTTCGTTAAATGGAGGATCTCTGAGGTCCCTTTCAGCGAAAATGTGGGAATCTCCTCAAAAAGGGCCAATTTCCTTAACCATTGTATGTATGGAGGGCCCCAGCCCAGCTTATGGGATTTTAGTTTTAACGGTTAAACCTTCACTCAGCGGGGCTTCACAGTCATTTTCAGAGTTATTAGCTCATCCATCGTCATAACAACCTAAGAGGAAGGTACTGGTATCTCCCCATTTTACAGCTGAGAAAACTAAGGGTCGGAGAGGTGAAGTAATTGGTTCAAGTTGGTATCACAGTCAGGATTTTGACTCAGGTTTTCTGGTCTCCTTGTCACCTCCTATGGCACAGAAGGGATCTCCAAGATCATTCTGTTCATCCCTGTCCTGGGATCTTGCTCTGCGAGGCTGAAGTCTCTTCCCGGGATTCCTCAGGGAGTTACCAGCTGCTATGGTTGGAGTGTGTCCCCCAAATTTCATGTGTTGGAAACTTAATCCTCAAGTTCATGCTGATGGCATTTGGAGGTAGGGCCTTTGGGTGGTAATTAGGGTTAGATAAGGTGATCAGGGTCAGGCCCTGTGATGGGACCTGTGGCTTTATAAAAAGAGGAGGAGAGACCTGAGCTGGCACAGTCCCCATCTCTCACTGTGGGATTCCTTCTGCCATGCGTGACACAGCACAAAGGCCCTCACCAGATGCAGCCCCTCCGCCTTAAACTTCTCAGTCTCCGGAACTGTAAGAGATCTTGCTCTTTTCTTTTAAATTACCCGGTCTAAGGTATTCTGTTATAGCAACAGAGACCGGACTAAGGCACCGGCAAACTGGGTTGGGTCTCCTTCCTATTGGTCTCGTTCCTGCACCCAGACCTGTGCTTCAGGCTTAGACAGGGGGCCTTGGGCTACCTCACTGTTTGCCCACTGACAGGTATGTCCTAAGCTTGGCACTATTCCAGACCCTGTGGGGTGCTCTGAGCCTGGAGAACAGATTGGCACAGGTGGAGCAAGCCACAGAGGCCAATAGGGGTGGCTCTGGAGCCTGGCAGTGGCCGAGGGGGCGGTGATGTCACCCGGCGGAGCAGTGCTGGTGAGAGGGCTGGAGGCCTCAGTAGGGGTGCGCAGCTTACGCCGAGGGTGGACATGGTGCAAGGTGAGAGGCCCGAGGTGACCAAGGGCGTGGTTGGGAGGTGGCCTGCCCAGTCCAGGCCCTCCCTGCATAAGGCCAGAGGGGCTGGTTCTGTACTTTCTGGGTGTTGCTGCCCTCACTAGCCCTTCTTTCTGCTTCATCAGAGGGACAGCAGCAGAGCCCCGGCTGCCAGGCGTGCTGGGCCAGCACACACAGAAGCATGGCAGGTGGTGTCTGGGGCCAGGGCGACCGCGGCCCTCCCTGTCCTGGCCATTGGCTGTGGGGATGACGGTCTCTCCTGGATCCTATTCTCGGCCAGGAGGACTGCTGTGTCGTTACACCTGTGTGTGCACGACAGGATGTAATTACCCTAAAGATGCTGTCGGGAGGCGTTGAATCCTGAGCGCTTCCCCAGGGCACTGAGCCTGCTCTTCTGCCCACTTCACTCACGAATCCCCCACGGGGGGCTGGGGGTGGGGGGGCCACGGGAGGAATGAACCTCTCCAGAGGCCCTTGTGACCCCTGGGCACTGCCCGCAGAGCTTTGGTCCTGTGCGCCGGGGCATGTGGCTCCGCGGCTAAGCAGTCGGGACCTCAAGTCAAGCTGGGGCTGACTCCACCGTGACCTGGGTAAAGTAACTTAACTTCTGAACCCAAGTGTGTCATCAGTAAAATGGAGGTGATCACAGTAGCCGCATCATGAGACAGCTGAGGGGGTGAAATGACAAAATCCAGACAGAACGTTTCAGCGCCGGGCCAGGCACCAGCATGCTCCGTGGATGCCGTGGTGACTCTGTTATAAACCAGAAGAACGTTCTTAAGGAGACAGTGCAGAGACCTTCCCGCAGGTGTGGGAGAGAGGCCGAGGCCTCAGCTGAGGGAATGGTGCCCAGTGACCAGACAGGGGCTTGCAAGGGCCGGAATCAGAACCTCTGGCTTCAGACCTGTGGCTGTCAATTCTTTGCACGTGGGAAATAAAAAGCGCACCCCACGGATGTCTGTGGAGGTGCAGTCAAGGCTGGAACTGGTGAGGGAGGACCTCTCCCATTCCAAAGAAATAGACCGCTTGGGGCGGGCCAAGGGGGCAAGAGCCCTCTGTGCCAAGACGGCCCCCTCCAGCCGGTGGCGCTAAGATTCCACATGGAGAGTCGGTGGCCAGGTCTGCCCCGGGCGGGGAGGGAAAGGCCCAGCTTCCTCAGAGCGTCCTTGGCTTCCGGGGTGTGGGGGCCACCGGAGACAAACTCCACTGGATGCCGTGAGGACAAGGGGAGGTCCCTGAGAAACCAGAGTGCCTCTGGTGGCCTGTGGAGCAGGTCCAGCATGGGAAGGAGGAAGGACAGAAACCGTGGAGGCTGTGGGGACAGGCTGGAGGGTGGCGGCTCCCTGGGAAGCATCGGAGCTGACCCCACGCCCCTCGGGGCATTGTTAGTGCTGCGAGGCGATGAGGACGGGGACTCTGCAGGCTGGGGGGCTGGCGGGGTGCTCAACAAGCTATGTGGCTTCGGCCCAGCCCAGGCTGGTGCCGGGAGGTGGGCAGTAGGAGGGCCAGCAGTCCCTCTGAGAGGGAGGAAGAGTCACACCACCCAGAAGGGACAGCACCTGGGTCTGCCAGCCCCCCTCCCTCATGCTGTGCTGCAGGATGTCAATCACGGTGTGCCCCTTCGGTGACAATGTACCCGCAGCCCCGAGCCTGGCGTGTGAAGGGTGCTCAGGGGATGCTGAGTGAGTGGGTTTGATCAAAAGGAGCAGACACCCCAGGTGCTGACCGTGGGCCAGACTTAAGACGGAACAAAGGTGGAAAGAAAATAGAGGCTCCATTTTGGACCATCTCATCTCTTGCAGTGTTAATAATCCTTCCTGCTTTTGCAAAGTGAATAGCATAGTTCTAAATAGCATGTTTGCATGTCCGGGCATCCAGTGAACATGTATACTGAGCATACACTAGGTTTAGTGCAGAACCAGGCCCCGTGGATGCCAGACACAGGTGCGCCCACAAGGAAATGGATGTTGATTCAATAACCTCATTTGATCTTTGACAACACCATTCATTATGTCACTATGGGGACTGGACAATAGAAGAAGAGGAAACAAAGAGTGGTGAGCTGGCTGACCCAGGTCACACTGACAGCCAGTCCCTGACCATGCCAAGAAGCTCCTGTGGGTCTCCTACGGCAGCCTGGAGCTGACCCCCGGCGGGTCTGGCAGCTCACCCCTACTGCTTGGCTTCTATGCAAGTGACTCACTGAAGGAATTTGCCAGGGGTGGCTACCGAATATCTGAGGGAGAGACATGCTTCTGAAAGCTGTGAAACAATGAAAAGTTCTTAACAATTGATTTAAAATCAATATGCTGAGGAAGTAGCACTCAAAATAGAAATATCCCCAAGTGGTCAAGGGACAGATCTATTATTCTTCATGTCTGTTTCTGTCACTGTACTCACTTTCCAACCCTGAGAGTGTGCACACATATTTAATCCTCCTGTCAAGCCACCTAGGTCAATACAATTATTCCCATTTTACAGACGAGGAGGTTGAGGCTTCCCAGGTTCACTCAGCAAACCAAATTTCAAATCAGATTTAAACTTAGGTCTGTCTGATTTTAAAAATGGTCTGTATCGCCAAGCTTGCAACTGGCAGGGAAGAGCTGGAAGGAATAGTGAATGCATTTAGTGGAAGAATCAGGACCCTAAAATATCTCAAGGTCCTGGATAGTGCTGTCCGGTAGAATGATCTACAATCATGGAAATGTTCCATTTCTGTGCTGTCCAATACGGTAGCCACTGGCCACACATGGCCATCAGGCACTTGAAATGTGGCTGGGGTGACTGAGAAATGAATTTTTAATTTTCTTTAACGTAAATAGCTACACGTTGCTAGTGGCACCCATATTGGACAGCACAACCCTAGGACTATGGGCAGAAGTTAGCAGGATGATTCTGGGTTGGGATCTATGTGACATCTTGCATTTGGGTCATAGGAGTGGGAAGGGGGGTTGAAAATGGGGGGTGCAGATGCACTGTGAGCAGAAACCTCCAAATGTGGGAGCTGAGACATTAAATCAGAAAGGAAGGAGGGAGGGAGTGGGCAGGACAGAGGGAAGGGGAGGGACTTGGAAAGCGGGGGCAGGTACAAGCCAGGTTCACCTGAGGATCCGGTCCCTTGTTCCCTGCGCTAGAGGCCCAGAAAAGGAAAGGAAAGAGGAGGCCTTGGGAGAGGGGAGGGTTCCATGCCAGTTAGTGGATTTGCCCACAGGAAAGCACCTTCCTGTGCCTCTGCCAGGCGTCCCAGACTTCCCGTGAGCTGTGTCCACCTCCCTCCGCCTCCCATTTCTTTGTTTGTTTTGGAGCGTCTCAGCAGCCTATGTCTCTTTCCCGGAGCAGGGAAGTAAACATCACCGTGGAGACAAACTCACTTGACTCCACTTATAGCAGCTAACGGCCCAAGATTTTCCAACTCAAAGGCCCTTTTGCTTCTGCGAGTATCTCCCGAGGAGATTTGGCCGTGGAAAAAGACATTAGGAAGCAGAGGCCAATAAACTGTGTATGAGCCAAAAGCTACTAGGACAAATCCTCGTCGGGTGTGTCACAGGCAACACTTCAAACAGAAAAGCCACACAGGCTGCCTCAAACAGCCACTCTGCCTCCGGTTTGCAAATTGAATGTGCCCCATTCCCAGCCCACCCTGCACATCTGGGGGAGCAGCTGCAGCAGCAGCAAGGCCTGAACAGCTGGCTCCAGAGGGGACTCTTCACCCAGGGCTTTCAAAGGGGAGGGTGGGTTTATCCTTTTGTCCTCATGCTGTCTTGAGTCTGGACTTCAAAGGGCAGGAGGTAAATAGCAGAACTGGTCTCAGGGAAAAAAAGGGCTTCCCAGGAAGTCATGCTGGGAATTAGAACATCTAACTCTTTTTTTTTTTTTTTTTTTTTTTTGAGACAGGGTCTCACCCTATTGCCCGAAGTAGAGTGTAGTGGTGTCATCATAGCTCACAGCAACCTTAAACTCCAGGCTCAAGCGATCCTCCTGCCTCAGTCTTCCCAGTAGCTGGGACTATAGGAGCACCACCATACCCAGCTAATTTTTTTATTTTTATTTTTTTACAGACGGGATCTTGCTATGTTCCCCAGGCGACTCTTAAACTCCTGGCTTCAAGCAATCCTCCCACCTTAGCCTCCCAAAATGCTGGGATTACAGGTGTGAGCCACTGTGCCCGGCCTAACCCTTTCTTTTCCATGTCTGATTATGGAAGGGAGAGAAAAGGTAAGCTTGGGAGGTTTGTAAGGGGCAGTTCCTGAGGTCCCCATATCTTAGAACCTTTCATCTACACCTAAACCTGGATTAGGAGCTGAAGGGGTCACACTTGGTCCCTGCCCTGGAGGATACAGGCAGACTTGGGCACAGGTGGTCATGCCATAGCAAGGTGTGCAGAAAGCCAAGAGGAGACCATGACTAATTAGGTCCTGGAGTCTGGAAACTATGGTCACATCAAAAAATCCCAGCAGACAGTGGTGACTATGGTCAGGGCAGGCCAGCCTGACCAAACCAGGGGAGTGTCTCAGTGATATGACCAAACCTGGCTGCCCCATGGGAGGTGACTGATGGCTGCACACTGGCTGCCGTAGATGGGGCAGATGTGGGTAAGGGGCTGGGTCACTGCAGGGTTATAGATTTGGAGTGGGTCCTGCCCACCAGGCTGAGGTGGGGTGTGTAGAAACCCCAGGGCTGGAGTGTTGGTGGCCTAGGTTCTAACGTGGGCAAAGCCGAGACCTGTCTGCCTTTTTGCTGGACACCATGGGCTCCAGTCCAGCGCAGTGGCCTGCCAGACCCTGCAAACCTCAGTGCAATCGGGGCTGCCGGAGCCACGCACCTGACAGGGCTGCGTGAGGGCTGGTTAGCGCTCTGTGCTTGAGAAGGTTTGTTCGCTCTGCTCAGTGACAAGGGGACTCTGACTGCCACAGAAAGCTTGGTGCTGGGCTGGATTTCCCTAGAAGGATCTGGGTAGGTTTAGGGGCACTGGGCCTCAAGGAGTCTGTGTTGATTCCAGGAGAACAGTTGTTTCTGCTCTCAGCAAGAGCTTAGGGGCAGAAGAAAGGAGCCGGGGGCACATGCGCTGGGCACCCAGGCCCTTCCTCCCTGACCTGCAGTGTAGCGTGATCAGTTGTAGCCCGGCTGGGAAGGAGCGGGGCTGTGTCGCCCAGGGCTGACACCGGCCTGTCCTAGTTATCCTCATCAGCAATGAGTCTCTACGAGCCCTTTGGGCTGTGCCCTTCCCTGTTCTATTGCAAATGAAGGACTTGTGGACCAAGCGAGGGACCTGTTCCAGGACTAAGCAGTGGATCCTGTCTCAGAGAGGGGACTGGAGTTTAGGTCTGCAGCAAGGAAAGGAAGGGTTTAGATGTTCCAGTTCCCAGCATAACTTCCCGGGAAGCCCTTTTCTTCCTGTGACCAGTTCTACTATCCACCTCCTGCCCTTTGAAGTCCAACCTCAAGACAGGATGAGGACAAAAGGATAAACCCATAAAACCACCCTCCCCTTTGAAAGCCCAGGGCAAGGAGTCCCCTCTGGAGCAAGCTGTCCAGGCCCTTCAGCTGCTGCTGCTGCTCCAACCCAGATCTGCAGGGGGGAGTGGCAGTGGGGAGAGGGGCACATTCAGTTAAAGTGGGGCAGGCTTCCAGCATGAGCGTAGACGGGCAGCACCCAAGGCCAGCTTTGACCTGATGGCAGCAGAAGCTGCCCTTCCTCCCTATCCCCCTGCCCCTGCCACCAATATCCTCCCCTTTTCTCCTCCTCTCCCCCGACCACAACTTCTCTTGCTCTCCAGGAATGCCTAGGCTAATGCACAAGCCTTGGCAAAGCCCACCACTGTGCCCCTCTGTGAATATTGGCATAGATGCTGCCTCCCCGGTCACACTTTTTATCGACTGCGATGCCAGGGCCGCGAGTTGTTATTCTGTGGTGAGAATCAATTTCATAGATGTCAATAAACTAAGAGGGGGATTAATTCAGACTCCAAGGCTGGGCATGACAGCTATTTTGGGTCAAGTCCACATTTCATTCCTGTATGGACTCTGGCTCACCCATCCTTTCCCCTGGTCTGGCTCCTCAGCCTTCATTCTGAGTTCAGCACGCTGAGTTTGGCCACGTGCCTGGGAAGCAGCCCTGGGCTAATTTCCAACCTTGGGGGCCTTTCTCCCCCCATCACCCTACTGTTCATTGTAAAAACCAAACAACATGGAAGAGAATTTGGAAACACATCATGCAGAATCGCGCCCATGACATAGCAACGAATTCTGTTTAGCCTTCCCCTCCGGTCTGGGTCCATGCGTGTGATGGCTGAACCAGGACACTCTCTTTATGGTCTGTTTATTCAATTAATGTTAGATGCATCTCCATGTGGCCTTTGAGTCTTCGAGAGCATCATTTCCAGTGGCTGCAGAATGTCGTGTCAAGTGGATAGACGCGCATTACTTAATCATTTGCCTTCTGTGCGCGTTATTGCTGGGAGTCAGGTCACCTGACCTGACTTTGGCCTCTAATGCACATTTGCGGGTCGCACTGCAGGGAGGTGCAAAAGCGAGGGCAGAATTCACGTGCACTTATTCATGAAGCGTTTATGAACTGTTAGCTAAAGGCACCCTACCAGTGAGAGGACAGGGTTTAAGGGAGTAAGAAAATGTGGCCCAAGATATCCAGTTGCTTGGGAGTCTGACCAACGCAAGAAGCCAGGCCCCCAGGTCCCACATGATGAAGGGGCTGTTGGGGGTGCTGACTCCCAGGGAAGTTATGCCATGCCTGGTTCTGAGAAAATAGGCTCTCCGCTAATTGAGACTTGTCTTTTAGACATTAGTGCATCCCGCTTTATTTGTAAATACTGATAAAACAATAAAGTTCAGGATTAATTTTCTTAAAAAATAAATAAGCAAAGAGTCTAGGGACTTTTCCTATAATCACCTCAATTGCAGTCACAATCAGTGCCTTCTGATGTTTCTTGAGTGAGAGGAGGGACGTGGAGTTATAGCTGTCCTGCCGGGACGTGTACGAAACCTGGGAATTTTCCTACACGGGTTCTCGTTTATCATGTGCGCGGGGCAGGAGCAGGGAGCTTGCAAACCACTGTCTGATGTGAGAGTAATAATGACTGCTGTGTTTACTGAGCTGCTGCTGCGAGACAGACACTGTACTCGGCATTCAGAAACAGGGTTTTCTTTATATCAGTCTTTTATGGTAGGTATTATTTTCTTCACTTTTAAAAAGAGGAGGTTGTGAATGAGAAACATTAAGTGACTTGCTAGAGCTTACTTAGCAGCATCTTTTATTTCTCCAAAACCAGATAGCTGCATAGTATTTCATGAAACCGTTTTTCCAAGGAGTGGCTTCGTGCATGTTTGCCTTTCAAAGTAAAATGGTAACTAGATAGCAATTCAGACCTAGGAATATAAGAGAAATTATATGTAATAATTTTAGAAAGCTCTCTTAAAGTAATTTACTTTCCAATGAGAGTATGTACTTAGAGCTGGAATTGATAAGAGTATACATTTAGAATTAGTACTTAAGTTTATTTTTGCCCTTTTCAAAAGAGACTGACTGTACCTTGTACTTATAAAAGCCTTTAAATTAACAAACCACATCAGTGGGCTAAAAACCTGATCTCATCCTCACTCATTTTACTGGTAGATTGAAAACTTTCGGGAATTTATAGACTTTCTGTTCTGCCCCGAGAAGTCAGGAGGCCAGACCAGAAACCACTGACCAGCAGATCTCAGTGGTGGAGCAGAGCCTGTCCACCAAACTGGCGGAGGGCTGGCTGTAGTGGGCAGAAGAAAATTTGGGGAGTACTGGGTGAGCATTCCAAGTGCCAGAAAAGCCTGGGCCTGGTTCTTAAAATTTGACTTTGTTGTTTTTCTTGACTGCTGCAATAACCACAGTTCCTAATCCTGTATGTCAGAGACAGCCGTAGGTTTCATTTTCAGATGGCACAGAGTGAGCCATACTCAAGGTGATGATTTATTCTGATTCTTTCATGGGAACCTTCTTCTACATCGGACTGTGAATGCCCACATGCTCTCATCACCACCCTCTGGGACATCCCTGGTTCACACCCAGTCCCTTTGTCCCACCCTCATGTGCTCCGAGGGGCTTGACTGCAGGCACGTCCACCATTCCTGCCCCACATCTATGGGGTGTTGTCCAGTCTGCAGGCCGATGTGCACCTTTGAAGCTCTGAGATGAGTTTTGGGCCAGAGATGAGTTTGGGAGTCCTTAGCTTATAGAGGGGAGCTATGTCCATGTATAAGAGTAGCTGAGGGGCAAGCAAAGAGACCCAGGAATGTCTCAGAACAACCACGTTGGAGCTGCCAGTAGAGGATGGAAGGGAAGAAAATGTACACCAGGAGGGGTGGGAGCTGAGTTGGGAGAATGTACTACCCTGGGGCAAACAGAGGGTTTCAGGCAGGGATTGATCTAGAAGGCCCTGGAAGAGCCAGCAGGTCTCAGCTATGTGGGCCTGCTGGGATTCCTGTCTGCTGCCCTTGTTTGTGAAATTTCACACGAGTCCCCCATGAATATATGGTCTCAAATCTTGGAAATTCTAAACCCTGTGCTATGGGGATGAGTCTTACTCTTTTTCTTTTTTTCAGTTCATTTTTTAAGTCATAGAATATATATGATCATTAAAGACCATTGGAAGAAAATGTGGGAAGAAAAATTTTAAAGACCTAAATTTCAACCTTTCTAAACACACCAAATGTTAACATTTTGGTATATTTTCTTTCAGTGGCTTTTCAGTGGTTTAGGGGTTTAAAAATGCAATTATAATTATACCGTATATATAAATGTGTACTAAATTTAACATTTATAGCACAAGCATCAATTTACGGCTTTTAAAACATGGCAAACATCATTCAGACTGGCACAACATTTAGTACCCACCTTTTAATTCAATCTTCACTCTATTAGTCCTCTCTGTTGTATATGCTTTGGCTACTTGACATCAGAGACTGAAACTAGTATGTAAATTTATGCCCACAACTGTCGTTTGGCCAGATTCTTCTTGTATTTCTAATGGTAACGGATTTTGCCTCCTGTATTTCCATGCTAAAGTACTGAGTGTACAAATGTTCGGAACAGTTATGCTTTCACAATTGCTTCTATGAATATAAAATTACCCTTTTTATCTTGCTTGACGCTTATTGCCTTAAATTGTGCTTTGTCTGATATAGCCACTCACGCTTTTTCTTTTGTTTGCATTTACCTGTGATAGCTTTGCCTACCTGGGAGCCATTTAATTTTGGGGGAGTCTCTTGTATTAATTTAATCTTGGAACCTTTGTCTTCTAACAAGGGAATGTCAGTGCTTACATTTATTGTCATAACCATTCCGGGTGGCCTCTTGTCATCTTGTTTTATGTTTTCTGCATTTCCTTTCTTTTCTGACTTTTGAGCCATAGCTCGTGATTTCTTTTCTTTTCTGCAGTGACTTGGAAGGGAGACATCTTGTTTCTCACTCCACTGATCTGCATTCTGTTGCCTCCAATGAATGTTTTAATTTGTCTTTGTTCGGTTTCTAAGTAGCTCTGCTTATCTCAGCCTGTCCTCATCTCCTTTGGTGGAGATATCCTCTGCAGAATGGTTTTTAAAGACCCTATGTTGATTTTTCTTTGTTTGCTAACTCCAGGAAGGGAGTCCTGCCTGCCTGGAGCAGGAGAGCTGGCAGGCCACTCCTGGGATGTGTCCTAGTGTTTCCTGCAAGATGAAGGGACCATCCAGGCCCTGGTCAGGGGGCGCTTGTGTTTGGTGGAGGTTGTGGTAGTGGTAGGCAAGGCAGGAAGTGTTGTCACCACCAGGCAGCCTCAGTAGATCTGGTCCTAGTTGGCAGGGGTGAGCTCTCTACAGAGAGAGGGGGTATGGGGGTAGGGGACCTGAGTTGGCTCTGACCTGGACAGGTGGCTCAGGGCCTATTAGTCTCAGGTGTGAAATTCCTGGGCACATGGATTATTTTCAAAGATCTGTTTTAAGACTTGTAAATGGACTTTCAGTGAGGGCTTTTTCAGTGCCTCCATTTGTCTGCTCTCTTAACCAGGTATTGCTCTAATATATCGTCTATTAAAACTCTCTGCAGGGCAATTAGCAGCTTTAAATGGTTTGTTTAAATTTAACACTCTGGTATTTTTTTCACTTATTCAAGATGGTTGCTCCTCTGTATCCTCTAACACAGAGCTGCCAATTCTGGGGAGGGCTGGGGCCTAGGAAAGGCAGGGAGGGGCTTGCTTGGGGGCTGGGGGGAGACAGCCTGCTAGGGCCCAAGAAGGTCTCCCGAGAGAGATACAGGCCAGGTAGGGCCTTGTCTTCTGAGGGGCCTGAGAGGCAGGGGTGGTACTGGCCTGCTACCAGCAGTCCTCTGCTCGACCGGGCCAAGAATTTCTGGAGAGTAGCCTCAGAGACAGGCTGCAGGTCAGAAGACCTGCTGGCGAAAAGGAGGCAGGGCAGTGTGTTCAGTGGTCGGCACTGTGGTTGGGCCAGCCTGGTGCCTGGGAAGGGCACTAAAACCAAACAGCTCCTCGGGAGAGCTAAACCCCTTCCACTGAACATCAAAGACGGACACCTCCCAAACACCAAGTTCCTCTGGGGCCAGAATCATAGCCGATCCTCTGTGATCCCTTGGAACATCTCAGTCATGATCAAGAGGTAGCATCAGCAGAGTCCAAACAGGTGCCAAGGAGGCCTTGTGGTGGGGGCAAGGCCAGGGCTGGTCTCTGGAGATTGAAGTCATCCCTCTAACTTTCATGCTGCTCCAGCTAACATGGTCAAGACGGCCACTGCCAAGCCGCAGGGCACCAGATTGGGAGACTGAAGTCTAGAGACATAAGTTATATGTCCAGTCACTTGACAGACCAATCTGAATTCCTTACAGCGTCTCAAAGTACTCCAACACGTTGGCTTTTCCCCTTCCGTGTGTGTTGGTGTAAATCCTCAGACTCAGGGGTCAATGTCTGAATCCAACACACAAGACGTGTGTGTGTGTGTGTGTGTGTGTGTGTGTGTGTGTGTGTGTGTTTTCCGTCCGGTAGAATTAGTCACCCCTCTATGTTCCTAGTGCTCTCTGCTCCTCCCTCCATTATACCACGTATCTTGCTGCACTGTAATCATCTGTCTCTGTCTTCCTTGGAGGACTGAGTACCTAAGGGCAGGGACTTTGTGTTTTTCTTTGTACGTAGTAGGCACACAATAGATTTTGTTACATGAATGTTGATGAATTCACAGCTCTCCACTCACTATGTATAGGTTACCATGGCTTGGCCCTATTAAGTGTGCAATTCCTTTATGATCAATTAATTTAAAATTATGTTCTTTTGAAGATTAACAACCGAAAAACTGTACTTTGCTCAGTGTACCACATGGCTGCTTGGACCACGCTGCTTCATGGCGCCCCTTGTGGCAGCGTGCTCTAATTGCAGGCAAATGGTTTCAAGTGCCCATCTTTCAAATAAAGCATGTAAAGGAAAACCGTTTTCACTGCAGGCAACAGGCTTCCGCAATACCTCAGCCTTTGCCTCCTTTGCGTTTACTCTGCTACCCCGGGTTCCACAGCTGGGCCTGCTCAGACCTGATGTGAGAAAAGGTTGGCAGCATTTATAAAATCCCTGTTTGCCTCACCCATTGGGTTATGTTATTCCAGAGGCATGAGGAAGCACCTAGAAGGGAATATCACGAGGTGGCCATATTCGCTTGCACATTTCCTACACTGCGCACCTTGTTCTAATGTAGAATTGACTAATTCTCTGAGGACAGGGACTATGTCTCATTCATTTCCATCTCTCCCCTGCCTGGCCCAGGGTTTACCACAGAGTGGGAGCCACGTGTGTGAGCAAGCTGTGAACACTGGCTGAACACCTACTGTGTGCCAGGCCCTGTGCTGGGGGCTCGTCACAGAAATGTCAAAGAATTGGTATGTCGGAGCCTTGGGATCAGAACAAACAGGTCAAAGAGGCCGGGCTCATGGAGTAGCTCTGAGGTAACCACCCTGCTTTCTGATGCCCAACCATTCCAAACTTCGGTGCCTTTACTATTGTTATTCTGACTGGTTGTTATTCCTAACTTGATTTTATTCTTCAGAAGTCACCATTCAACCCTGTTGAATTCAGTGTGTGTTGATACACATTAATTGTTACTGGGGTCAATGGCCAGATGAGCCATTTCTCATTTCTCATTAGTGATACGTTTACAATCACTAGCGACTTATCCCAGGACAACTTGTCAAAATCTTTGAGGCCTTGCCCACCCTTGTATTCGTCCTTCCAGAACTCTGGAGAGCATCTGGAATCCTAGCGTGACTCTTCAAAGAAAACACAGTGAGGCACCATGATCTCTTTCATCTTCTTTTATCATTTCGCACATCAAAACTCTTTCACTCATCAAGGGACTGTCTCACAGCTGTGAAAGTTACCTCCCCACTGCCTGCGTTCTCCACAGAATTGCCGGTGCCTCTTGGAAGAAGCGCTGTGTTCATGCCCCTCTCCCTTCCTGCCTTTGTTTTCCATTGTCATTACAAGCGTAGCCATGGAGAGAAATCTGGTGTAGATTGTGACTGCAGCCATTAGAAAAGATAGATTTTCCTTCTAACCAGCCTGAGGAGGGTGGGATTTGGTTTTCAGCCCCTGTAGCCTACAGAGAAATAAACAGAATGAATTCAATATGGCAAGTCCAGAAAAATCTCCTTTTGTGGAGCAAGCTCTCTGCCTGGGAGGCGGCCACTGACTGCCGGGTGCTACATCCAGAAAGGGCTATGGCATTTGCAATAACCTTGACTCACACCCTCACAGCAGCCACCCTGGGAGACAGCCACTCAGTGGTGTCACTGGGGAATCATGAACCAAAGGATAATACTGCCTGCCTCCCAGAGCACAGGGAAAAGGTCTCAGCCCAGGGAACAAATCTGCCTCCTCCCTCACCAAGAAGACCTCTCCTAAGCCTTTGCTTGGGTTTGGGCACTGTAGCTGTGTTTGGCATCTGCACTTGCTGGCAGTCTTTGCTGCCTGCCACTTGACAAGGCAGCAATCCTTGTAGCAGACCTGCCACCCTTCTTCTACCAAGGGCTTTTGTGAAGTCCAAACGAGAGAAAAGCGCATGCAAATTCTTTGAAAAGTAAAGAGTACTGGCAGGAATGCTGGACCCTGGTGCTATCTGGCCACGCCCTCCACAAGCTCTGGCTTTGAGATGCTTGGTGAGCACACTCAACACTGCAACAAAATGCCCCAATTCAGCGAGATGCCCCAAATTCATGGTTTCAGATTCATGGTTTCAGATCCCTTTCTTTGCCTATGAACATTTTTGGCACTCTAACACTTCTTAGCCTGACATTCAAGGCTTTCCAAACATCCATTTCCTGCAGCAACTCTCCTCCATTTCAGTACCCCCAGTGGCATTCCTACCCCTGTTCTTTTGATCATAGCTTTTTCCTGCCTTCCTTCCCTAACCCATTCACTGCTCAAAGCCCCTCCAATGTTGTACCCACATTTAAAGAACAGGCAGAAGACCTCTCCACAGGCTGAACCACAAATCATCTCTCCATCCTTCAAAGTAACAGTTGCTTGGTTCCTGCCGACCTTGAACCAGAGAGGCAGTGATCCCAGTGGTTAAGAACAAGCTCTGCAGTCAGATTGCCTGGGTTGGGGTCCTGGTCCTCTTACTGTCTATGCAAACTTGGGCAAGTTACCTAAAGTCCCTGAGCGTTGCTTTCCTCAGCTATAAAACAGGAATAATAATGGTGCTCATATACACATATAAATTGCTGAGCACAATGCCTGACCCACTGTAAGCACTCAATAAAGGAAGGTTAGTATTATCCTAAGCATTGTCCTATATGTTGCCATGTAATTGCCATGACAGACCAGGAGAAGTTGGTTTTATTGCCCCAGATGAAGAAAATGAGGCTCAGAAGGGTTAAAGCACTTGCCCAAGGCCACACATTCGGTGGTGAAAGTGAGATTGATTCAAACTCAAGTCTGTCTGGTTGGGATCCACAGTTTTGCCTCTGCCATAGCCAGCCCACCTCCTGTAGTTCCTTCAGCCCTTGTTCCTTGGTCCAGTTCGCTCGTGGGCATCTCTCCTCTCCCCAGCCAACCCCTGGCTCCTCCCAGCAAGGATTCTCAAAACAACCCAGCCCAGCTATACACCAGTCAGCATTTATTGAAGGAATAAAAGAATGAATGAGTGAAAAAATGTGCATTTCAAGGCCAGACTACCCCAAAAGAACTCGGCACTGGTACTTGGTTCCTAGAAGTCAGGGCCTGTCTACAGAACCAGGGGTGAGCCTACCTCCAGGCTCTTCCCCACCTCAGTCCCCCCATCACACTGGGAGCCAGGAAATCTGACCGAGTTTCTCTCCTGCTAAAACACTTCCTGTGGGACTAATCTAATATACATATATATGTATGTATACATATATATGTATGTATGTATATATATATATATTTCTTTGGTCTTCTTTCCAGAAGGCAAACTTTTGGAACAGGAGAAGATGGCCGAGGATAGCAACAATGTACCCCTCAGAGCTGGGCCTGCCCTGGGAGGCAGGAGAACACGGTCCTGGGCTTGGCTTCTAGATTTAGTTCCCCTCTTTTTAAAGCAAAGCTGCATGTAAAGTTGTCTAAACACAAGGGCAGAACTTGAGGATAAACATAATGGAGAACAATGCCCATTTTGCTGCTGGCCTCATTATCGCAGGGAAAGAACCTCATGTGTGTTAACTGGACAGCGAAGAACATGCAAGGTTGTATGGTGTGCCCGAAGCTACCAAGACCCTCCATTTTGGTGTAGACACACTTAATCAGGTGAAACTGTCCTTTCAACCCCTTCAGGGACTGACTGAAGCTGGGGAATGAAGCAGTGGAATTATAGGAAAGGCTCTAAAGATTCTGAACAGCAAATTGTCTATTAAAGAACGGAGAATTCTTTATTAAAAAACACCTGAAGGCCGGGCGCCGTGGCTCACGCCTGTAATCCTAGCACTCTGGGAGGCCGAGGCGGGCGGATTGTTTGAGCTCAGGAGTTTGAGACCAGCCTGAGCAAGACCAAGACCCCGTCTCTACTAAAAATAGAAAGAAATTAATTGGACAACTAAAAATATATAGAAAAAATTAGCCGGGCATGGTGGCGCATGCCTGTAGTCCCAGCTACTCAGGAGGCTGAGGCAGAAGGATTGCTTAAGCCCAGGAGTTTGAGGTTGCTGTGAGCTAAGCTAACGCCACGGCACTCACTCTAGCCTGGGCAACAGAGTGAGACTCTGTCTCAAAGAAAAAAAAAAAAAACACCTGAAATCTCATTTAGTCACGACTACTATTTGTTGAGTGTCTACTTTTTATCAGACTTTTTATTTTCAATATCTAATTTAATCTTCACTGCAAGCTGTGAGAGTTGGTACTATCTCCATTTTACAGAAGAGGAAACTGAGACTCAGTGTCCTGACCAAGGCCAATGAGTGGCTTTGACCTTGGGTATGTGTGATTCCTGTCCAGAATCTTTCTCCCAGAGCACAAGGCTCTCATTCCCCTGAGGAATCTCAGAGTCTAAGAGACTTAGAGCTTTTGAATTATCTGGTACAAGTATCCTCTAATCATCCTCTTCCTCCACCCATTAGCAGAAATCAAGACCTGTGCAGAATGCAGTTAGCTAATTTGTTTATTGTATGCTATACAAATGGCTTCATATCTTTCCTTAGCATCATTATCTGCCAGAAAATAGGGGCCACATCATGGTTACTACTGAGTTTATACTTAGCAAGTGTTTTTAGTCATGTTTTAACTAGTAATCTTTTTGCTTGATTTATCTGAAAATTGCCTGTTCTCTGGCCTTATTGCCCCATCTTGTAAAATTGTATAAGCCTCCTCTGTTGATAACAATAGTTAATGTTAAGTGAACACTCACTAGGAACCAGTCACTGTTCTAAGCGATTTAGCTCATAACCTAGGAAACAGGCTCTATTATCATCCCCATTTTGCAGGGGAGGAAACAGAAGCACAACTTGCTCAAGGTCACACGGCCCAAATGGCAGAGCCAGGATTCAATCCCAAGTTAATTGATTACAGACCTACTTTGCTAAATGCCTCAGTTTGTAAAGAAAATGTCACCCTAAATGGAAACACTCTAGAATAACACTGTCCAGTAGGAATATAATGTGAGTTATAAATGCAAGCCACATACACAGTTATAAATTTTCTAGTGGCCACATTAAAAAAGTAGAAAGAAATAAGTATAATTAATTTTAATAATATATTTTATTTAACTCAACATATCCAAAATATTATTTCAGACTGTAATTGATATTATCACTGAGATATTTTACATTCTTTTTTCATACTAATTTTTTGAAATCTGGTGTATGTTTTATACTTACAGCAGATCTCAGTTGGGACTAGCCACATTTCAAGCACTCAATGGTCACGTGTGGCCAATAGCTACCATATTTGACAACACAGATATAGATGGACATTCTACTTGTCCTATTTTATCTATTTGTTTCTACTTCAATTTTAAATTTGGGTTTGTGTTGGGATTGGATCAAAGAAGGCTATGTTAATGGAAATATGCCCGTTAGATAATTTAATGAACAGAACAACTGTTTAGGACGGTGGAAAGAACATGCTTTAGGCATTATAGAACATGGGTTCTAAGCCCCATCGTTGCTGCTAACCAGGGCTGTGGGCAAAGCAACCTCAACTTCCCTCATCCTCTTTCCTCATCTTACAAGAGACATCATGGATTATGATTATTAAGGTTTTTTTCATTTCTAAAACTCCGTTTATAGCACACACCCTTTTTAGGGTTTTTACATGTGTTTCCTAATTCCTTTCCAGATTTCTGTATGACAGGACTTATCTCACGTTGGGGTTGTGTCTCATGCCCAACTCTGTGAGTGGCACATTGCAGGCACAAGAAATGTTTGTTGAATGGCTGAAAATCCAGTCTTCCTTTGAGGGATCCCTGGGCCTCCCAGTTTTTGCCAGAATCACTATAGTAGCCTTAGCAATTAATTTTGTTTCCTTTCTCATATTGGACTAAAATCTTGACAATCTAAGCTTTTTGAAGGGTTATAGCCAGGATTAAAACCATTTCCTGATCCTATTAGCAAAGGAGATGGTACTCAGCCCCAGGCATGGCTGCAGAGAGACCCTCACAAATGGCCTCCCTCCTATTACATGCTGTTCTGATGCTGGGGAGAGTTAATTAATGACTCTAAATAAGAAAACAATCAAATCTGTCTGCGGTCATATGAGTCAGAGCAGACCCAGATGGGGAACCGGGTTCTTGGCCTGCAAGTGCCCTCGGGAAAAGCAATAGCAGCCTTTGCTCCTTTAGTCAGAGCTCTGCAAAGCCCCAGCCTGGAAGGGGAGGGAATCACTCAAAACGGAATGGAGACCCAGCTCAATGTGAGGCATTTTCTTAAAAGGCCAGGCTGCCTATCTGGGTGTTGTGCAGACTGAGGCCCAGGGAGAAGAGAAAAGGCACAAGTCTATTCCTCTCTAACCCCTTTAGATACCCAAACCTATGGTTACTGAATGGGGAGTTGTCAGGCACGGGGCCCTGTGTGTGTGGCAAGATTGGGGCAGATAGAACTGCCATCTTAGGAGGGCAAGAGGACATGCAGTCTGAAGTTCACCAAGCCCCAAACCTGTCCACCCTCAGGAGTCTTGCAGCCACATACGAAGGCAGAGCTTTGGCTGGGATGACATAAGGATAGGAATGTGATGCTTCCCTGATAGGCTAAGGCCCACAACAGTGAAACTTTTATTTAAGTGTTAGAGGTTTTGCTGTGAAAATCTGAGAGAGGGAATAGGTAGAGGGAATCTCTTAACAATATCCTGATGTCTTCAGCTTTGAAACAGGATGCTAGAAAATAATGATAAGCCCTGTTTCTTTAGCTCTATGTGCACTCTTTGTCAAATAATAACAGTCTCCTCATAGGGCATTTATTTTCTTCCTTTATTAAAAAGGGGGAAAAACACCCAACAACAATAATTTGCTGCCATCCAGGCTTGGCTTCCAGTGAAAATTTTCCACTCTGGAAAGAAAAACCCTGGGCTACTGGTTATGAGGATCATTATACTGCCCTCTTCCTTCTTTAGTAACCCAACTTGAGGTAACAAACCTTTTGCCAGGATAAGATGTAAAGTGGGTGGCACTATCCTTGCTGAGCTTGAAAAGACTTTGTGATTTGTGTCTGAATCCTAGTTGGTCCCAAATGCCTCTAGAATACTAGAACCTTATATAGGACAGTCCAATGCTTAAATTTTGTTTCTATAATAGCAATAGGGGGAAAATAGTGGTAAGGAGGAGGTTCTGGAGTTTAAGGATGGAACCTAAACTCTACCCTTTCTGTATGACCTTGGGAAATCCCTTTTCCTCTCAAAGCTTTGTTTCCTCATCTTGAAAGTGGGAATAACACCGCCACCTACTCATAGGACTGTGAAGATTAGATACGTTCTTGCATGTGAAGAGCCTGACTCAAGAAATTTTTCCTCTTATTATTAGCTCGTAATTCTTTGAACAGGATTGCCTCCACAGCTCTTTTCCTGTTGTTTTTTTCTGTGATCAGCTTTGGGGAAATTCTCACAGAGGCCATGGCCCTCAGCTCTTGCTTCTGCTCCATGCCCGAGAGTCCTCCCCACCAGGTGGGCCGAGGCCAGTGCTCCAGGACCTTGGACAGCTCCACTCCTTAGCCACTCGGTTGGCTGCCTGAGGAAGCAGGAGGGACTTGGGAAAATTTCCAGAAAGGCTGCATTAATGCGGGGATTTAGGAATCCCAGGGACTGCAGTCTCACTCCCAGCATGTTGCCACTTGCATGCATGTTCAGATTCTTCAACGTGACCAGCCCCCCTGGAAATTTCTAAGGGGCCTCTCCTCATAAAGCTGTAACTCCACCCACAAGATTTCCTGAATCTTAGGGCCCTTTTCTTCTTTCCTATGAACTCCAAGAATTTTTTTGAGCCCAAAAAGAACAGAAACACCACCCACATCTTCCTGTATCTGCTGATATTTAATTTGTTTGGCTTCAGTGCAAGGATTAAACATTCTTGATTAATTTCGAGTAAAAGTAATAATGGATGAACATGAGGAAATGTTTTACAAGACAAAGATTCAGGTATGAGTTAAAAGCAACATAAAATAATGTTATTGCCTGTAGGTGATGTTAAGCACCATTCTCTAATCAGAATAAGCAGGTAGTTCAATTTATGAGGTAATTTAGCTTTTCACTCTCCAGTGCAGAGCACAACACACCATATGCAGTCACCTTCCGAACAGGCGAGGAAGAGATTAAGTCCTATTTTTACTTTATGATACTGAGTCACATAGTTCAATGCAAATCACATGGATGCCAAAGTAAGAACAATACCAGGTATTTAAATACCCTTTTTTCCTTTGAGGAGCTCTAAAGATTTTGTGACTGCATGAAATCCCTTCAGAGTAACTCCAAGAGAAGAGACACATGTCACCAGGTGGGCATTTAGGACTGAGTATGTCTCATCCATCTCCCTCGCTCCTGTCGTTAGGATTGGAAGAGCCAGTGTTTGCCAGCTTTTTGCTTTTAGTAACAGCCTCCAGATGTCTGCACTTTCTGGGCCACGCTGTTATTGAGGAAAAGAGGACTGGTCTTTGAAAAATATGTTATTGACTAATATACAAAGGAGAAAGAGAAGACGATAAACATGGAATAGGAAAAGGGGGGAAGGGAATAGTAGAAGTAGAGGGAGAGACCTGAAAGATGCCTAAACTTCCCTGAGCTTGATAAATGTTTTCCATGCATTGCCTTCAAAAATGGATTTGATGCCCACCCTCAACTGGACAGAAACTTGAACAAAGGCCTTCAGGCCCTCTTTAAACATTTCCACAGGGGCGAGGACAGCAGCAGTTCCACCACTTGAACCAGCTTAAAGGAATTGCAGAGAAGAATGTCAACTCAGGACTCTGAAGGTAGGCAGGGAACCCCCAAATGCAAAGGTTTGTGGTTTTACCTAAAATGTCCACACCCACGCTGAGCCTCTACACCATGGGGGAGTGTTAGTTGCCAAATTGCACCTTGGCTTAAGTTCCTCCCAGCAGAGGTCGCTGTGGATACTGACAATGGATACTTTTGAGGACTGGACCAGGCAGGCTGGGCTGGGTGTTAGCTCCACTGTCTGGGACCTGCTCTGTCTGTTGTTCTGCTAGCTGCAATCGAGCCCCTCATCCTATGGGAAGGAGATATCTGTGGAGATGATCTCAAATCCACAGAGCACCTTTGCTATAAAAGAGCTGTGAAATTGGAGTCACTTGCTGGGGGTGGGCAGCTCTGGGAAGCTGTGCTCATCCTCCAGGGGTATTACCCTGTAATGCTATCTCGGTTACCCTCATGTCCTCTCTCTGAGTGTACTAGTATTTCTGAAACACCATCTGTACTGACCAGCAACCTTAGCCCCATGGCCCTTCCAGACATGGAGGCCGAAGTGACAAAAGTTGCCTTGCCACACCATCTTCGACTCATATCATAAATGATTCTGTCGATGATCCCCCCTAAAACTCACTTGGCAGACGGTGGGGAGGGGCAGAATTCTGGTCCTCAGGGCACCCCAGTATATCAGGATATGGTTTCTGAGGGCAGAGGAAGGCACTGGACAGTGTTTTAGGGTCAGACCTGAGGAAGGGCTGAAGAAAGCTCAACATACTTGTGAATTCCCACTTGCTGGGCCATACCCAGGTATGCAGGCTAAATGCAAGGCAGCCTGAAGCTGCCTCCACCCTGAGGACATCGACTCCGACCCTAGGGCATTGCTGTGGCTTGAGAGTTGAAGGGGTGACTACCCTGCTCCTCCCAACTTCCAAGCCCAGCAGCAAATGGTTGCTCTCCTCTCACACACACACAGCCATGGCACACACACGAACACTGGAGCACACATTCACACCCACACTCTGACCCGCACCATCACCCACGCAAACCCTCACACACTTAAACACATCCCTGTCCCAGAACCAAATTTGACCTAGTGTGGCTGATGGGGTGTGGGAAGGTCCAGTCAGCATGCCCCTCCAGTCCCTGGCCAACTCATGTCCCCGGGACCTCAATCCCCTCGCGCAAGGTGGAGCCCCCGCCTGTGCCCTGTCCTCGTGGTCACAGGTCCTGAATCCCCCTAGAAGGGGCCCTGGTCATCATAGTGCACACGGAACCCCGGGTGCTGGGTTAGCCTTAGGGTAGAGGGTTCGGGAAAAGAGAAGGGTGTGGGGCATAGTGCCCTGCTCCGGCTCAGCTGGCGCTTCCCCGGGATTTTCCATCCCAGCTTGCGCTGGCCAGTGAGGAGCAAGAGCGCTTTGTCTCCCGCCCTGCTCCTGACACGTTTCGGTGGAAGCCACCCGCGCCGCGCCCGAAACCCCCCCTCCCCTGGCCGCGCCCCCCGCCCAGCCCGCGGCGCAGGCCTGCCAGTGCGACGACCGCCGCTTTGTCCTCTCGCGGATGCCTGTGCCCAGCGCGAAAGCCCCGCGCCCAGAACTGCCTCCGCGCGTCCCAGACCCAGGTCCCCGTGCCCCGACTTGGGGCGTGCCCTGCACGTAGCGGAGCAGCACCCGAGGATGTGCGGGTGCGGGGGGCGTCTGCCTGGAGCTCCTGGGTGCTTGAGAGGGGACCTGCCCCGTCCCGCCCCGCCCATGCCCATCTGGGGCTGGTCTCCCGCTGCGGTCGGTCCCCGGGGCGTGGTGGGGTAGGGAGGGTCGTCTCGACTCATAAGTCGGATCTCCGGACCTGGATCCAGGCCCAGATGGCCTGGAAGATAAGGCCCGGGTGGAGAGAGGTGGGGAGGAGTCCCTCAGCTCCTCTTACTTCCCTCCACACCACCTCCCAGACCCAGGCCACTCCGGTCTTAGGCGCAGGCCGAGCGCAGAGGATTCCGAGCTCAGTCAGTGCTTTCCTCTACGGGTGACTCTGAGCAGGGTGGGGAGGGGTCTCCCAGCCTTTCCTCCTCACATTCCAGTCCCTTCCCCCAATAACCTAGGAGGGTCCAAGTGGGAGGTATGAGTCCTCCATCTCCATCCACATCCTCAATCCTCCTCTTGACAGAATCCTAGGCTGCAGGAGGAGGCATGGGGAAGGGTCTTCCTTACACCCCAAACGGCCCTTCCTCAATAACCCCAGGAGGGTCTGAGTGAGGGGAGGAGTCCGCGATCTCATCCATCACCACCTGACCCCTTTGTAAGCTCAAGCAGACGAGGTGTTGTGGGGAAGGGTCCCCCCGCCTCTGAGCCTCTCATCCCAGAACACCCCCCCATCCTCAATAATCCAGCAGGCTGGTCCTCGGGCACAGGGGGGAGGGAGGCTCCAAGGGTGAACGCTCTTCCAGGAGAGACGGGGGGATCCCCCAGCCCTCGCCCCTCACGCTCAAGAGCCCTCTCCACCACAAAGCAAAAACGAACCCAAGCTTCTCCGACCTTAGGCGCCGGGCCACGGGAGGCCTGGAGGCAGTCAGCAGCTCTCCGGGACAGATGGTCTAGAGAACAGCGAGAACAGGTCCCACCATCAACTCCCCAGGTCCCCTCACGCCTCTGTCCAGCCCCTCCCCAATAAAACAAAAGCGAATTCAGCAGCACTGACCTCTGACGGCGGTCGGGAGGGCGGTCAGCGCCCGGCAGCGCACCCAGCTCCTCCCGGCTCCTCACGGCTCCGGCTCCTCACAGCTCCGGCTCTTGCGGTGGCTGAAGCTGCGACGGCGGCGGCGGCAGCTGCAGCGGAGACCGCGGCTCGCGCATCCGGAGCCTCCCTCGGACTCAGCACCTGGAGCGGCGAACAGCTCCGCGCTTCATTCCTCCGCCCCGCCTCCCCCGCGCCGCCGTAGCCAATGGCGACCCGGGCCCCGCCCAGGAGGCTGCCCATTGGGAGCGCCGTCCTCTCTCCCTGCGGCCCCGCCCGCTGGTTCCTGGGTCTCTCTGGCAAGACCACATCCCCCAGGGAACGCCGGCGTTTTCGCACGGCCTCCTGGAACTTGTAGTCCTCTAAGGACGAGGAGTGGGCTCATGCCGTGGGCAGGCCGGCAGAGACGGACTGCATTTCCCAGGGTGCGTTGAAGAAATGGAGGCGCGGAGGAAGGCGGGAGAACAGTTTCCATAGCAAAGACGGCCGGTTGGGGATGGTTGGCGGAGAAGTGGGGCAGGCCGTAGGACCCTCGAAGGATCGTGCGAGACTTCGGGCAGCTTCTTGGGAGGCCATTTCCATTTTTTTTTTTAATCCTCGATTTTTACCGCGGGTCTCTGGGCCTCAGCTTTCCTGTCTGGGAAGAGGGGCGAGGAGTCATCCCCCTGACCACACCTGGCTGTGATGGGGCAAACCTAGGGCAAGCCGCTTTGGTTCCTGCCCAGGCAAGGTGAGGGAGGAACTTTATCACTTTGGTTTTGTCTCGATCGTGTTATAGAGGAGCGCATTACTTTTGGTCATCCCTTGGGCCACCAAGGCCTTCCCATCCCAGGTCCTGGCCTCCTTCAAAACACTCCCGGACACCATAGCATCTCCCCACCGCATAGCAGACAGAGGGCGCTTCTCCCGCTTGAAACCTTTCACAGGCTTCTCATTGCCCCTGGAATTAAGCCCACACTCCACTGCATGGCTGGAAAGGTTCGTGGATATCTGGACTCCGCCTTCTTCTTGCAACACTCTGAATTTCTTTGGAAGCTGAGAAATCTTAAGCACCCGTTTTCTCTCACTCTCATGAGCCGCTCCAACCTGCCCTCAGCTAACTCCTCAGCACCCTTCAAGCCCCAGCCTAGATGCAGCCTGTTTTGTGAAGACTTCCTAGATGCCTGGCTCTGTTAGGTTCCCCGCCCTGTGTTTGAGCAGCACCCTCTATTTTCCCTATTCTACTTGCACGTTTATGTATCCATTTTCCTCATTGGAATATAAGATTCATAGAGTAGGGGTATGTCTATATTATTCACGCTTACAGTCCAGTGGCTATAGTGTCTGGCACATAGTAGGTGCTTAATAGATATTGAGATGTAGATATTTGTTGAACTGAAAATGAATTGAAGTTTAATTGAACTTCATTGACATATACTTCCAAAATCCTGATTTCCTAAGGTTGGGCATTTCCCATTGCTGGAGGTGTTCAACTAGAGGGATGTCATCCCCTTGAAGAAATGTTTATGTCATTTGTGCAGTGGGTTGGAATTTTACCTGAATGCTCTGAGGGCCTTTCCAATCCTACAGTGCTAGGGATTGATAGATCCATGCCTGTTATTTCTGTCAATTCTCCCCTAAATGTCATCAGTTCTTCATGTTCCTCTATTTCGAGCTGTTGGCCCTACTTCTTCCTGTGCCTAAATGCCCTACCTCCCACTCCCTTTCTGGGAAAGATCTGCTGCCCCTGTCAGTTATGAAGTAGAGACAGCCTGGGATTCCTGCCTTTCTTTTAACCTTTTGCTCAGCATTATAGAGCCTCATTTGTGATGTCCCACCTTGCTAGGTAGCATCTTTCCTGAATCTTTCCCTGCTGAAGTTTCTAGTGTTGGCTAGATGGTCTGATTAATCCACACATTTCATTTGTCACCTCCTCCTCCAACATTCTGGGGAGAATGCATTAATATATGGGAATAATGAATTCATGACCAAAAAGAAAGTAACCAGGGGGATTATTACCCTGGACCTAATTCAAACCAAAGAGACAGAGCCTGAGAGAAAGCAGCCCTGTCATCCTTGAGTTGGTAACATCCACGGAGGGATGGCTAGGATGGGGGAATGAGTAAAACAGATGGCATTTAGGGAAGAACTAACAGGACTTCTAAGAGGAATGGCAGAGGGGCTTTGATCCTGGCTAAACCATGAGGGAAGGCAACTGGAGCTGGGTGAACAGATGGGGCCTCATTACCAAAGATGAGAAAACTGTAAGGAGGCAGGGGGAAAGGGATGTGTGTTAAAGCGGAGTGCCTCATTCTGTGGAGGCAGTGAGAGCAGAGGCTGTTGGAAAAGCGGGTCGGGGGAGGACCATGCGACCAGCCAGGCATTGGCAGAGTACTGTCAGAGGGCTACCAAAGAAGCCCGCCTGGAGTCAGTGCTGAAACCCTTTGGAGGTCAGTTTAGCCCTTCACAAGTAAATTGTTATAAGTAGGAAAAAAAATCAGGGTTCCACAATTCTCCCAGCACTTAGGGACTAAAATAGCACCTGTCCAGCCAAGTAGAGTCAGGAAACCTGGGTTCTAATCCTGACTTTGCCTCTGATTAGATGTGTGACCCCAGGCTGGACCTGTTTCTTCAGTTGTAAAATGCTATTTATTGGTGTTAGGGAGCTACTAAGAAGGGTGGAGGTAGAGAAATTCAAACCTATTTACTAGCTGTGTGACCTTGCACAAACTACGTTCTTGGATCTTCAGTTTGCTTATTTGAAAATGTAGTAAGGGATAAATGAGATGTCTTACGTAAAGTACTTCAGAAATATTAAGCATTTACCAAACATTAGTCTATTTCCACATTTTTAAATTTTGGATTACCAGAAGTTGGTTTGACTACAAATAAACAGGCAGGAGGTCATGTCCTGGGTAATCTGAGTTCAAATCCCCATTCCTGCTCTTACTAGTTGTATGACTTTGGCTAGATTGTTTAATATTTCATCTTTCTCGATCTCAGTTTTCTCATTTGTGAAACGAAAATGATGTGTTCCTCAGGGTTGTGAGGATAAAATGAGATAAAGGGCCTGACTCATATGAGAAATGCTCAATATATTTGTTTTGTCATTTTTTAGGGGTGGTTTTAGGGCACAGAACTCTAAAGGAATGAATGGAATTCTAGATGCTTAGAAGCTATAATAAGTTGTGAAGGATTCCAGGGGAACATTGTGCTAGCCTTCTGCCTTGTTAGTTGGGGGAAAAAAGGTCTCAGTGAACTTCCATAGGTCTTTTTTTTTTTTTTTTTTTTTAAAAAGGGTCCCACTCTCCCTGGCTATAGTGAGTGCCATGGCGTTAGCCTAGCTCACAGCAACCTCAAACTCCTGGGCTCAAGTGATCCTCCTGCCTCAGCCTCCTGAGTAGCTGGGACTACAGACATGTGCCACCATGCCCAGCTAATTTTTTCTATATATTTTTAGTTGTCTAGATAATTTCTTTCTATTTTTTTTTTAGTAGAGATGGGATCTCGCTCTTGCTCAGGCTGATCTCGAACTCCTGAGCTCAAACAATCCACCCGCCTTGGCCTCCCAGAGTTCCATAGGTCTTTTAATTAAGTAAGAAGGAGATTAACTAACATCTCAGACTCTGAGGGGTTGGAGTGATTGACCAGGGCTGGGTCTTGAAGAACCCAGTATACTACTAGGCTGAGGATATAACTTTAATCTAAAGATAATGAAGATTTTTAAGGAGATGCACATTTCGAAAAGGTTTAGGGACTTTGTGGAGAATGGCCTGGCCAGGAAAAGACGAGGCTGGGATGTGGATCAGGAAGCCGCCACAGTGATCCAATATGGCAAATGGAAAAGAGGGGTGGATCCAAAAAATACTGTATTAAGGAGGTGAATATTCAGAGGACTTTGTGAGTGAAGAGCTGAGGGCATGGAGAGTCGCAAGTCAAAGCTGATGCCCAGGTCTCTGCCTTGGGTAAGTAGATGGATGGATGGTGGTGCCCTCCACTGAGATGCGGAATAGGCAGGAAGAGGGAGGTGAGTTCAGTGTCGAATGACCAAATGAGATGTCTAGTAGGTGGTTTGGAGCTTATGAGAATGACCTGGTCACGAGATACAGTCATAAATTACCAAATTATCAGCTTATAAATCATAACCAAAACCATGGGAATGAATGAAATCCTTCAACAGAGAGGGTCAAAAAAAAGAGCAAAGTTCCTTGGGAAATACCAACATGTAGAGGACAAGTAAAGGGAGAGGAGCCCGGAAGAAAAGGTGAGAACAGTCAGAGAGATTGGAGGAAAATCACAGAATGACGTGCCACGGAAGCCAAAGAGAGGAAGTGGGGTGACATGGTGCAGATAAGCCAAGGTCTGAAAAAACAAATACCAAATTTAGCAACAAAGAGCTCACTGGTGACCTTGGAGAGGTGAAGATCAGTGGAGTAGCAGGGGCAGAGGTCTGAGTGAATGGGAGTAGATATAGACAACTCTTGGGGGTAGATTGTTTTTGAAGGGGAGAAGAGAGAAAACCAGAAGGAATGTAAGTTGAGGAACAATTTTGTTTTAAGTTGGGAGAGATTAGGACATTTAAAAATAATCATGGAATAAGCCAGTAGAGGGGCAGTTGGAGATAAAGGAGAGGATTGAAGGATGGAGTGGTGGGGTTCAGGGGGTGCCTTGGGAAGGGGGAAGACCCACTTTGCCTCTAAGATAGGAGAGGGAGCAGAGAGGAGTTGGAGATGTAGGCAGGTAGGCTTAGGAAATTGAGGGAGTTCACACTCAATGGCCATTGCTTTTCCTCTGATGTTGTAAGCAAGGATATATGATCAGTGTGAGGAGGTGGGGTGGGGTGGGAAATTTGGAGAAAGAGGAAAAGGTTCAATATGGCTGCTGTGGGAAAGAGGAGAGAAAGTTAATAGTGACCCACAGAGGCTACAGGGAAGTGGTAAGGGCCTCCTGAGGTTGGAGACCGTGGGTGTGGGGACACAACTCTGTGGGGCTGTGGGTTTTCTCCAGCCTCCTATCGGCCCTGAGATGGGCGTGGAGAAGGCTATCAGTGAGGCCGGTCCAGTCTGGGCTTTGTTGGACACAGGAGACAAGAAAGCAAGGCATTGGGAGATACTCACAAGAGAGGTGGAAGTGGTGGTCCTCCCAGAGGAAGGTGAAGCCAGGATGGAGTGGACAAATGGGGGTAGGAAGGTTCTTAGTGGAGTGAGAGGACAGGTGTGGTGGGTGAGATGGAAGAGCAGGGAAGGCAGGCAGTGCTGATCAGAGATGGAGGAGCTCTGGGGAGTGGGGGACACAGGGTGGCTGGAATGGACAGAGGAGGTAGTGGGATTGAAAGGCAAGCTTGTTGGATGGGTTACTAGCGACTCTTCCAGTGAGTGGGAAGTTAGAGTATGGCAAGGAGGAGGGCTGGGGTGCAGAGCCCTCTGACATGAGTGTTACACAGACCAAGATATTGGGGCACTAAGAAGCCCTCCTGCCTAAGGTGAGGAGGAAGAGAGGCAACGAGCCTTTTTAGACATTTTCACAGAAATATTGTGTCAACATCTTCTATACATGATCAGTTTTATAAATACCTAAAAGGCGGAATGTCTAGGAATGAAATTAACCCAACCAAAAAGTGACTCCAGATTTCATGGTGAAGTTGTATCAACCAAGTTCAACAGTAGTAATTCCTGTAATTTATATTTTGGTATAGTTCGTAGATTTAAGTATGTGCATATCAACTAGAAAATGTGTTTAAGAAACAAATTTGAATATTTTTTGCAAATTTCATTTCTTAGCAATGATTTGTTTTCTCAGTTTAGAACATGAATTAGAGAACTTGTGTTGATTTTTTTTTTCCAAATGTAGAGCTTAGAGCTTAATTCATGCCTTTGAAATGCCATGAATTTGAAATGCAGCCATTTTCCTTTCTGCATCCTTGAAAGGGATTACAAGGATTTTATTAGTTTTTCAAACAATCTTGCCAGCACATTCAGACTTCCCACGAGGGTCTCCCATCAGTAAGGTTGGATTGTGAGTGATGTCGCAGAAGTGCCGTGCGTGTGATAGCTAAGTCAAGTCAAATAAGAAGCCAACTCTAGGATTTCCCAAGCAGCAGCTCAGTTTGCAATTATATTATAGGGCTTGGTATAGAATATGAAACATGCATCTTTTAAATAAATGTTATTATAATTGAGAAAAACTATCTCCATAATGTCTAAAGAAAAAAGGACAAAATCGGTTAATTGCTTTAAGCAATCTCTATCTTTTTAAAAAAGAATATTACTTAAAGACATTTTTGTATGATTGATGGGTCTTTGTAATCTTGAAATAGGACTGATATTCCAGCCCCTTGAAATAAGAGAGGAGCTCAGAAATGTTTAGTGAATCAATTCGTGAATGTTATGATAATCTGGCCATCATTTAAAATTCTTCCTTTCATCTTAAACATTCGTAAAATATTCTTGGAAGAGGAATGACTCTTTTTAAACCTAAGTCAGATCATGTCACATGTCTGCTCAGACTCCTTTAGTGGTTTCTCTGTGTCATTGAGAGCAAACCCTGACATGCTTATCATGGCCCACAAGGCCACGTGCTTTGACTCCTTTAGCCTTGCTGGGTTGTCCCCTAGGCTTTCTCTGCTGCAGCTCATTGACCTCCATGCTGTTCTTTGATTGCACCAAACACACACTGGCCTCAGGGCCTTTGCACTTGCTGTCCCCTCTGCTTGGAAGCTCTTTCCCTAGATATGCTCATGGCCATCCCATATAAAATGGCACCCATTTCTCTCCTGGCACTCTCTATCCCCCTTTCCTGCTTTATTTTTTTGGTAGCCCTTATCCCCATCTGGTATATACATTCTCTTATTTTTTTATTTATTGTCTGTTTCTCCTCCACTCCCATCCTTCCATTGACCCACTAGAATAAGCTCTCCATTAGGGTAGAGGTCTCATCCATTTTGTTCACTTGCTGTATTCACAACATGTAGAACAGTATCTGATACATAATAGTTAGGTGTTAAGTGAATCAAAATAACAACACATCATCCCTACTATGTAAACCCAAGATCTATTTTTTATTTTCCTACATCACAGCCTACACCTAGGGCACATGTGTATGTAATGTTTCATATTCTAGAACTCAGAGCTTTTAGGTATAGCTTTAATCCTGTTTTTTAATATAACATGTAATAAGCATTTTCCCTTGCTTGAATTTATTCGTCCAATTGTTTGTTCACTTATTAATTTAACAAACATTTAATGAGACATTTCTATGTTCCAGACAGTGCTGGGGCTACAGTGGTAAATAGGACACAAGACTTGCCCTCGAGGAACAGCAATTCCTCATGAACACCCTTTGTAACAATGGCCTAATATCCCATCATATAGTACACTATAACTTCTCTCTCATTTACAATTTTTTTCTATTATTAATAATAATTTAATGATATTTCTGAGTTTATAGCAATTACCACGTGCAATTTACAAATCATTCCTTAAGGTAAATTTCCAAGCAAATAGTTATTAAGTCGAAGGATTAAACATGGTTTTAATTTTTTTATATCATCTGCCCTGTTGCTTTCAAAAAGGGTGGTACCCATTTTGCCTAATCACCAATGAATGTTCCAGCTTTATCACAGCCTTACCGACATTGGGCATTACCTTAAGTGTTTCCTAATGTAGAGTATAAAATGGGCCTCCCTTTGATTTTTGCATATAATTGATGTCTAGTAAGAATGCACGTTTTTTTCTTTCTTCTTTTTTGTCATTGATTTGTTCAGTAGATCCCCAGGAGGCTCTTGGGGGAGGCCTGTATCCTACTTTGTATATTGTGCCCAATATTTAGCACACAGTGGAAGCTTATCATAGCATCTTGGCATTAGAAGGGGCTGCATTCATCATCTAGTTCAAGTCAAGTTTCTGACAGATGGCTTTCTGGCCTCTGCTTGCATGCCCTGGTAATGGGGACCTCACCACCTCATGGGACAGCCTGTCTAGTTTTTGCACTGCTCTTCAGGTGTTGAGCTGGTATCTGGCCCCTGTGGCTTTCAAGTGGCCCCAGTTCTGCCCTCTGAAGCATCAGGGCCCACATGTCAGATGTTACAGTCCCTCCCCACCGTGACAGCCTATCTCTGCAAATATGGGGTAAGACTAGAGTGTTCAACCCCCAGTGAAATCTGGCAGGCCCAGAGGCCAGGACACTGTCCTGCCCATAAGTCTCTGCAGTGGCCAAGCCAGCAGCCTGTCCAGCTGGGTTCATGTGAAGTGGAGATTCTGAGATCTTTATGTGACCTGCAGCCAAACCTATTTCCTCTTACCCTACACTTACGCAGTTGTTCTTTTTAAACCTGAAAGCGAGAATTTGCTTTTCTACCTACTTGCTTTCAATTTGTTGGTAGAAAAGCTGCCCTGGTCCCATTCCTCCCATCTAAAAGAGGGACAATAAGAGTCATCCCAACTTCACATGTTGGTGTGATGATCGAATGAGGTACACGGTTAGACATTTGTCACTCTTTTTGGCTGCCTGGCATCTGAGCCTCCTTTTGGTGTGTGCCTGAGGAATCCCATGTCTCACGAGGTGGGGCCATTATCCTTTGCAGCTGGGGCGTGGGCGCCAGCCTGAGGCTCAGGCTCCTCTGCTCAGACAAATCCTCCCGCCACAGCCTCTTCACCAATTCTGAACTGGAAGCAAAAGACAGTGAAGGAGCAGGGCCTGCTTAGCAACCTTTTCAGTAACTTGATAAGTCCCATCTCATTGCCAGTGACAGCAGTTTTATGGGCAGCATCCAGCATGGGTTGTCTATGGTGTAGGTATGGGGACGGTATGCCAGCCTCAGTGGTCACAATGATGTCTCCTTAGACCAGTGCTGAGTTGGGGTTTGGGGCATTGTTCCTGGCTGTGTGCTTCCATGCCTGGTTCCCCTGGCCCCCTGGAGATGTTGTGAGCTACTCACTATCTTTTTGATAAATGCCTTTGTTGTCCACGGTGGCCAAAGTTTGTTACTTTTGCTTGCAACTAAAAGTGCTAACCAATCCATACAGGATATGAACAGTGCGCTGAAAAGTGCTAAGAACCACACACACACAAGATATTATTATTTGGGATTCTGATGCTTGAGGAGTGGGGGTGAGGGGATCTGGAGGAGACAGGCCTGAGCTCTGTATCTGCTGAGAGTTCAGACGGGTCTAGGCATGCCCGGAGAGCTGGTCAGTGGGAGGGTGTGACGGGAAGAACTTGTGGGCTGGACACTGGCTCGACAGTTAAAGGCTGGTCACTGACCCTAAGGCAGGTGTGTGTAGAGCCACAACAGCTTGGTGCAGGGGTGGCAGAGGCCAGAGGGCCCGCTGGGCACACATAAGCAGATTGGCAGCTTGCCCTCTCCTACCCTTGGACCATTACTAACAGCCTGGTCCAGGAGGTGGGGCTCGCCTGTAAAGCAGGTCACCTGGGGATTTGCAGCTGCCCCTGGGGCATTCTCACTGTGGTGGAAGAGGACACCTGCCTGAATATGACCGCCACCCCAGGGAACCCAGGAGCCATCCTAGGTGGGTTGGAATTCCATCCTGTGCCACCCTCGGGCTGCCCTTCATCCCACTGAGCTATGGTTGGCTCTGCCCAGCCTGGCTGTTCTTCCAGAGCCCCGCCTCCTAGGCTGCCAGCTGGGTCCATCAGCCCTGGGCCTGAGACTGGCACTGCTGCTCTGATCAAGGGAAGAATTATGATGGTGAGCATAGCCTCTCCGGGGTCTTCCTATCTTGAAGCCCAGATCATCCCCAAATCATCCCTCCTGGGGGTGTGTATGGGAAGAGGGTACTACTGCCTTAGGGTGTTCCCTGATCCCAGTGTACACTGAACACGGGTACTGGCCTGATCCCTGCCTTTGCCCAGTAGCCGGCACACCTTCAGGGAGGCCAAGATCACGATGTGTTCAAATCAGCAGGGGTCATGTATTGGGGATGGACCACGTTCACATCAGAAATATGGTAGCACCATTCAGAGGGATCCTTTGTCCCTGCCATAGCCCCTGATTTTTGTGATGTTAAGATTGCAACCACAGATGTATTTATTTATTTATTTATTTTTTTAATTTTACTTTTTTTGAGACAGAGTCTCGCTCTGTTGCCCGGGCTGGAGTGCCATGGTGTCAGCCTAGGTCACAGCAACCTCAAATTCCTGGGCTCAAGCAATCCTCTGGCCTCAGCCTCCCAAGTAGCTGGGACTACAGGCAGGTGCCATGACGCTCAGCTAACTTTTTCTATTTTTAGTTGCCTGGCTAATTTTTTTTCTGTTTTTTTAGTAGAGACGGGGTCTCACTCTTGCTCAGGCTGGTGTCGAACTCCTGACCTGAAGTGATCCTCCCGCCTCAGCCTCCTGAATAGCTGAAACTACAGGCACGCACCACAATGCCTGCCTAATTTTTAATTTTTTTGTAGAGGCAGGATTTGCTGTGTTGCCCAGGCTGGTCTCGAACTCCTGGGCTCAAGTGCATTCTGTGACTTTCTGATTTGAATTTCGAACTTGAATTCAGAATGTAGAATCATTAGTAAACATCTAAGTAACAGGCCTGTTAGTACTTACATGTTTTTCTTTGTTTATACACAAATAATACATGCTCATTGTTGAAAATGAGAAAAAATATATATAAGCAAAGGATGAAAATAGAAACCACTTATATTCCCACGACTTAGAGATGGTCATTGCTACCATTTTTCTGTTTATATCAAATATTGAAATTAGCTGACATGGTGATTGATTTAAGGAAGGAGCTACATTTTTCTGATGAGGAAGTGAACATAGGCGATCTGGTTCTCAGCCCAGGTCTAACTGAGCTAAGAGGAGCCCACAGATCTGAGTCCAGCAGGCCACAGGTGGCAAAGCATATCCCCGAATCTGACCTGGGAGGGTGGCCCCAGAAGTGGCAGGAGGTTGGAATGGGGTATGAGTAAGGAAAACAACTTGGACCTGGCTGAACACCCCAGATCTGACATGTAGAACATTTCGTGAAGTTTCCCTAGAAATGGGAGTGCCTTTTCCTGGGAATTGAAGGCAAGATGATCTTGGAAGATTTTGCTCCAGGGTGGCTCATAAGTCACACAAACAGCCTGTGCAAGCAGGGCTCTGGGGACAGCGAGCGTGGAGAGCACGGGGGACTCACTGTGTGCTCTGGCTTGTCCTCTGACCAGTTCTCTTTCACCCTGATTTCCTGGGGAGGGACCATGGCACTTCTGGTTCATGACTCACTGCAGGAAAAGGTGGGGATCTGTGTGAACCAAACCTCAGCTCATGTCCTTGTGTGTCGTAGTATCTTCAAGCTGTCTTGCGTGGGATCCCAGAGAAGTCTAGGGCATGGGCAACATGGCTCATAGTTTTCTTTAAAGTTAACGAAAACTTTGCATTCTTCTCCATAATATTCATCTTCATATTACAATAATTTTTAAAAAATCATTAAATGAAGTTGATGTTCCAGAGTGCTCAGTACACAGGCACTTTGTGAAAATGTTGGTTGAATGAATACCGTTCAGCCCCATCTCCAGGATGCCTTGCTTAGGTCCTGGCAGGTCTTAAAAGTGTGATGAGCCCCCTGAGCTGGAAGGTAAAGAAATTAATATTCCCTGGGTACCATCCATATGCCAGGTAAGGTGTTTTACCTACAGAGCTTCAGTTTAATCCTCATACCCTCCAAGGATCATTTTTGTATTAATAAGAAATTAGAGAATCAGAGAAATGAGGTAACTTTCTCTAAGATATGGGTAGAACCAAGAAGAAAATCTTGGTCCGTCTGGAGCTCTGTGGTCCCTCTATACCACACGGCCCCCTGAGGCCAGTTTACCCACAATTTTCTCAGAGACTTCATGAGGAGTAGGGCCCACTGCTGTGTCCTGGGGGCATGAAAGAAACTCTCATGAAAGGAGCTCTGTTGAAGGCTGAAAGGGCAGGGATCACAGGAGTTGACTATGGGCACAGGAAGGCAGCACCCTGGGGGTCTGGAGCAAGCACGTCGCCTCAGTCCCGAGTGGGCCAAGCAGGCAGAAGAGGAATGAACTGTGGTGGGCAAGAGTGGGAAGGGAGTAGAGGGAGCCTGCTATGGTTTGAATGTTTGTCTCCCCTGAAACTCATGTTGAAACTTAATCCCCAGTGTAACTGCATTAAGAGGCGGGGGCTGTAAGAGGTGATTGGGTCATGAGGGCTCTGGATTAATAGGTTAATGAATTAATGGACTATCTCAGGAATGGGTCTGTCACAAAAGCCAGTTTGGCTCTCAGTGCACTCCTCTTGCCCTATGATCCCTTCTGTCATGTCATGACATAGCATGAGGCCCTCGCCAAAAGGCAACCAGATGTAGCCTCCCGATCTTGGACTTCCCAGCCTCCAGAACTGTAAGAAATAAATTCTTCCCTTTATAAATTACCCAATCTCAGGCATTCAGTTATAGCAATGGAAAATGAACTAACACAGAGGCCTCTCCCCACCCCAGGCAAGAGATTTCCTGCACAGAACCTGGAGCCTAAGCCAGTGGGCTGGAACCTCAGGTGTCTATATTACCCCCTGCCTTGCCACTCAAGCGCGTACCCCATGCATGGCCTGGTGGAGCTGAAGCCTCCCTATCCCTTCTAATGCCACCCCTGCCTCTTCCTGGGGCTCACTGGGCCTCCTTTCCCCCTGGATCTTTTGGGCAATGGGTTTCTTCATCCCCCAGAGTAAGGGGTGGATAGAGTTGGAGGCTGCACCATCCTCATTCCTGCAAGTCCCTAGTCTCATCTTTTTCGCCCATTTGTGCATCAGATTCCCTTGGAAGACCCACAGCTCTTTGAAACCTCTTAAGATCTCTATCCTCAGATTTTAAAGCTGTCCTGTTCCTGGGACCTTGGTGAAGACTGAATCTGTTGTCCTGTCTGAGGTCCCATAGCTCTTCTGTCTTGGTCCTTTTCTGGCCCACACCCCAGTTGACTTCTGGAGAACTTTCCTGCAACCTCTTCTCCCCCAGCAAGCCTTGCACCTAAGCCTGTGGGTCATAAAGTGTAATATGATCTCTCCCAAGCCAGAGTGGACCCATATTGCTCGTTGTATAAGGGGCATGTGATTTTTTTTTTTTTTTTTGGTTCCCCAAACAGTATTTTCCAGGCTAGAGGACTCTCAGGCACACTGGTCTTGGGACACGCCTGCTGATTTGACCCTAGTCTGCAGTGCTACAACTATGCTGACCCTGGTCCTGTCCCACATCACTGCTGCCCACCCCCAGTGCAGCCCTGTGAGCTGAGCAGCGGTTGGTTTAGATGTTCTTCAAGAGCTTTCTCCAGTTCTTGCCCCAGACTCTTCAGGGGCAACCGGCCACCCACCCTGTTATTGTTGGGGTCACTTTGGGATGCTCCTTGAGGAAAGGGACACCCTTGTCATGTTATTTCAGGGTAACATTCAGGATGGTTGTTGGTATTTTAGCTTGCTCAATCTTTCAAACTTTGTTCCTAGTTTGTTTATGGCTCAAGTTCAAGTTTCACTGGCTCCAC
Organism: Propithecus coquereli; assembly: GCF_000956105.1. NCBI lineage: Eukaryota > Metazoa > Chordata > Mammalia > Primates > Indriidae > Propithecus > Propithecus coquereli. The sequence goes on along the minus strand of NW_012152729.1, from coordinate 3,502,019 downwards.
TCAGCCATGAGTTGAGTGTCCCCAGTTGAGGGAGCCACCATGGCTTTCTGGAACTCTCTAAAAAAAAAAAAAAAAACCACAAATTACAAGGTTCCAGAGGATTCACAGATGTCTAGGAGTGGTTGTTAGCATGATATTCAGTGAAGGCATTGCAGTCCTTGAAGAAGATGTGGCCACTTCTTCCATGGCGGAGCCCTCTTCCTCCTACGTTGGCTGCATAGCACTCTCAACTCTTGCTTCCAACAGCCCTTCCCTAGGGCAGGGGTGGAGGAGGGAGCAGGGGACGTGGGGAGGGGAGGGGGCAGGAGATGTGAGCCCTGGAGATCTGGATCCCTTAAGGCAATTATAAGTGGTTGCCAAAGTAAATGTGATGTGAACTCACTATATACTGGCTTAGAGAAGGAACTGGAAGATGTGTTTCTGGGTGTTAAGTAACAGTGGTCCTCTCTGGAAAGGAGCACACACATCCTTCATTTCTCCTTTTGCTTATCTGTATTTTTATTTTTCTGTCTTAAATACATATTGCTTTTGTAATAAGAAAAAAAAGGAACTATGAACAAATCCTACCATTGGATATTTAAGCAATTCTGACTTTTTACAAGTGTAAACAGTGCAGAGCAGGAATAATTGGCTGAAACGGGCTTAAAAATTATAAAACACACACACAAAAATAGACCCATCCCCCTAAATTCTAAAAAACAGACAAAATTGCTTAGAGGTGTTTAAGAGGTTTTCAGCGGCATGGTCCCTTTTCAAAAAGCAGTAACTGACTGTAAGAGTTTTCAATCTAGTCAGTTGTTCAATAGGTCAATAGGTTGACCAAAATACCATATTTTAGGAACTTGCAAAATTTCTTCTTAAGCACTTACGGCACCTGTCACCTGCATGCAAGTGGGGATGGAAAATAAAGACAAGAATCTCATGCCCTTGTTACTTACCTCTGAGTTCCTGGAGCGGACCTGAGGTTGAGAGCTGCAGGTCAGCAAGGCCATGCGGCCATGAAAGGCGCTTGACCCTGGTCAGTGACTCAGAGGAAGGTGGGGTGCATGTTGCTTCAACATACATTGACGTATGTTGAAAACATCCACTCCAGCCATTCAGATGGCTTTTCTATTTAATATCTTTGAAATTACAACAGATTATGATCTTCTTTTAAAAAGAAAACTGGAAAAGTCTCTTTTGTCTGCCAACCCCAGCTGTCTCCAGAGCTGCTGTCGTATAACCAGAGCTCTCCGTGCCTGTAAGCCCCATGTCCAGCTGTACCTTCTCTGCCTACCCCAGCCTGGAATAATCCAGCCTTTCATCTTCTCTGTGGGGCTTCAAGGCTGTCAAGCTCCACTGGGACAAAAGAAAATTAGCACCACTGCAGAGATGGTTTCCAACGTGGCCAGCCCTTTGCCAGTCCTTTTGTTCATACCTGCTGGACTCTAATTCCATTCCGCATGGCGGCTGTTTCCCACCTGTCCAACTGTCCCCAAATTGTTCACCCACCACTGTCTCTGTCTCCAGTGACCTTAACTTCTGCCTCCTGGGGAAAGTGAAGCACATCAGGCCCTTCTCTTCTTTGCTTCTAACAGGATCCACGCAGTGTTTCCAAAACCAACCTTCCTCCCTAGCTCTCCCTCCCACCCTCTCTTCCAGAAACCAGTTCAATAAATTACCCTCTCTTTCTCGGATTCTCGAATCCTTCCCTTGTGTCTGGTTCCTTTCCTTCACCCTACAGGCATGACTATTTCCCATCCTAGGAAACCTTACCTTCACCTTCTCTCCCCTTGGAGCTCCCGCCCTGCCCTTCACAAACTTCTAGAAAGGAGCCCACATTTTGCGCCTCCGTTTCCTCAGCTCCCTCACTTCCCACCAAGTCTGAATTCCATCCCCACCAGTCCACGGAAACTGCCCCTCTTAAGGTCACCAATAACTTCTTTTTCTTTTTTTCTTTTCTTTTTTGGAGACAGGGTTTTGCTTTTTCGCCCTGGCTAGGCTGGGGGGCAGTGGTGTCATCATAGCTCACAGCAACCTCAAACTCCTGGGCTCAAGCAATCCTCCTGCCTCAGCCTCCTGAGGAGATGGGACTACAGATGTGCACCACCATGCCTGGCTAATTTTTCTATTTTTAGTAGAGACAGGGTCTCACTCTTGCTCAGTCTGGTCTTGAACTCTTGAGCCTAAGCAATCCTCCTGCCTCAGCCTCCCAGAGTGCTAGGATTACAGGCATGAGCTACTGTGCCCGGCCACCAATGGCTTTGTTGCCCTGGCTAGAGTGCCGTGGCGTCAGCCTAGCTCACAGCAACCTCAGACTCCTGGGCTCAAGTGATCCTCCTGCCTCAGCCTGCCGAGAAGCTAGACTATAGGCATACGCTACCATGCCCAGCTAATTTTTTCTCTCTATATATATTTTTAGTTGTCCAGATAATTTCTTTCTATTTTTAGTAGAGACAGGGTCTCGCTCTTGCTCAAGGCTGGTCTCGAACTCCTGACCTTGAGCGATCCACCTGCCTCGGCCCCCCAGAGTGCTAGGATTACAGGCATGAGCCACTGCGCCCAGCCCACCAATGACTTCTTAATTGTCAGATTATTAAATGACATCTTTTTACCCTTCACCTGTATAGACCTTCCCCCTGATATTTCTATAACTCCTTCTTAAAAACTCTTGTGATTTTGTCAGCATTTCTTGTCTCCTGCTGCCTTCCAGCTACCTCCTCTGACCTCTCATCATTGGGCCAATGGTTAAATACCAGCGTATCCTGGATTCTGGCTTTCTTCCATGAGCTTTAGGGAGAGGAGGCTGAGCATGGCCAGTGGCTGCCACGCAGAGCTCTGCAGAACCCAAAATCACCGGGTCTCTTTGATTGTCCACAGAGCACAGAGCTTTGACCCAGAGGAATAAATGTGTCTCATAGTGGAAATTCAGGCATTGGACGCTTGGTGGATTAGGGGCAGGGGGTCTTATAGGTGACTGTCATATTTCCCCATAGAAGGCCAGACCCTCTCCTGCTCCAGGACTCAGCCAACTTCGGGGACACAGAGCTGTGGCTTGTATAGGCTGTGTGCCCACAGTCTGCTCCATATTACATTCTAGAGCCTTCCACATAGACACATGTAGCGCTGATTCATTTGTCTTCACAGCTCTGTAGTTTCCCACCACGTGGATATACTACCATATCCTTTCTTCTAATGAACCTGAAGATTGTTCCCGGTTTTTGGATATTTCCCCTAGTGCTGTCATAACACTCTCATGCTTTTCTCCTTGTGCACATATGCAGGAATTTCTCTAGGGCCTGTGTGCATCTCGAATTTTACTAGTTAATGCCAAGTTGCTTCCCAAAGGTTGCACCGGCGCGAATTCCTACCAGCGTGCATCATAGCCCCTGACATCCTAAACAAAAGGAAAAGGCGGAAGCCCCATCTGGCTTGGTCCATCCACCCACTTCCTTTTCTTTGCTCCCAGGCTGCCACGTGCTGCTGGAACACCCAACATGGCCATGTGGAAACTGCGCCAGACCCTGGCGTCTGCTTCCAGCCTCCCTTGGGTGCTCAGTGCTGTTTAGCAGCCCTCTTGCTTGCACCCTGCTAGGATAAGTCCCCATGCTCCACAGTGAGGCTATTTCCAACTTTTCCAGAATGAGAATTTTCTCCCTATGCGTGCCTGCTGAAGGGCCAGCTACAGAATTTGCGGGACCCAGTGCAAACAAAAATGTGGATCCCCTTGTTCGCAAAGTAGGAAAAAGCTTTCTCCTTTCTCCCCACGGTCTCTGTCTCGATCTGTAATGGTGTTTTTTATTTGCCATTTGATACTGCGCTTCCTCAGGCACGAGGGTCCCTCATAGCTCGAGTGCAGACCCTTGCAGCACCTGACACCCTGCACCATCCCTTGGCACACACGCCCGACTCTGACCCTTCCTGCGCCCAGACCCCTGTGGGGTGGGTGCGGTCAGCCCAGAACCTGTCCCAGGAAGGTGGGGAGGTAGCGGGAGGTAGGACCATAAGTGAATGGCATGTGAGCCCAGCCGCTGGCACGTGCTCTGTTGTCTGGTCAGACTTACAAAACACAAACTCAGGGACAAAATTATTAAGGATTTCGCGATGGGAACTGCAGAGCGTTAAACCCTGAGCTCAGCGCCCTGTGCAGCTGCCCTGGTCGCTGGCCCTGCCTGGTGCACCCCTGAGACCCAGTGCCCAAGATCCCCTGGCCTGCCATATCCTGGAGCTCTGGAGGACCTAGTGAGAGTGTGTTGAGTTTTATTGGCACAGGTGTTTCGATTTCTGCAAAAAGATCCCCAAATTGTCAAGGTCGTGTCGATTTGGAGTTTGTACTCATCCCCTTCTCTCTCGCTCAATGGCCTTAGCCACTTAACCTAATTCTCTTGGTTCTCTTCGTTTCCATAGTGTAGCAGTATTTTGGTTCACTATGGTTGCAGTTAAATCACCAAGGTTTCAGGTACCAAAATAGTGTTTAAAACTATTCAATGGAAAAGTTCGGAAACTCCTGCTAGAGACTAAGCCAGCTAAAGCTCTTTGGCTAATCCAGTGTGTGGCTTCTTGTCTAATCTAGTGAAATGTCAACTCAACATGATAATCACCAGTTAAAGTAGAGGTGATTTTTAACTAACAAAACGACACTCCAACCAAAATAATAATAAAGCATGATCAGAAAAGAAATAGTCAGTGTAAAGCTACTTTTGAAATATTTCTGGACAAATTTGTTCTGCAAACTGTGAGACTATTTGCTCAACAAATATTAAGAATAGAAAAATTAATTTACTATTCTGTTTAAATCTGAGCATTTCTACTTACCTCTTCTTAAAGTGAACTGAAGTTGGATTTGGGCCAGAATGGGAAATTTGAAAAGAATTCCAGGATTTCCTGAGATTTGAGTAGCTAAACACTTTGCAGGAAAAATCCTGTTTTATGTGTACGTGTAAATATTCTTGCTGTTTTAAAATAAATATTTGCCCAAAAGCGGGCATTTCTAAAAAGACATTTGGTTTCAGTTTTGTTTTTGTTTTCTTTTAAACAGTTTTGGTTTGGTTTTAATTTAATTTTTTCTTCTTTTCAAAAAGTTATCAGGGCTGACGTGGTTTTTGGCTATTCTTTATTCACTGAAACGTTCCAAAATACTGGGTTCTGTGTGGTTAGTAGTAGCATTTGCTAGAAAAAATAATAGATGGTAAAGGAAGTACCATGGGACATGCACGTTTTTGTTTATTCAAAATGCAGCTACATATTTTTAAGTCAGTTCTTAACCATTCATCCAACAGCCTGAGGAGTCCGATTCCGGATTTGTCTTCTGTTAAATTGAGAGCAACAGAGCGCGAATGGCCCTGCTTGGAGATGGAGTGATGGCGTGGTTAGAAGGGAAGCCAGGAGGGAAGTTGTATTTCTGGGGTGTGTGTTATGTGCCCTTTATTTAATACACGTTCTCACTTAATCCTCATAACCACGCCACTTGGCAGGTGGGGAAACTGAGGCACATGGCAGGGCAGTCACTTGGCCAAGGCTTGTATCACTCTGTTGCTCTCAAGAACAACAGGGAAGCTGGAAGTGTTGAGCCCTGTGTCTTGGGGAGGAAGCTGAGTGTTCTCCGAGGGCACCGCAGGCCTCCAGTCTGGTTCTCCTTTCTCTGTTCTCCTTTCAGCTGTCCCTGGTCACTCCAGGCCACGTAGAGAGAACTCCGGGCTGCCTTCGGAGGCAGGCCCCTGGATGCTGTGTACTGACTGAGCCCCCCACCAGCTGTAGAGCTTTAGAGGGAGTTCAATTTCTCTGACCCCGGAAGACAGTGGCCCTGACAGCCTTCACCCAGAGCTCAGCCCCAGGGGAGCGAGCCGTGTGCTGTGGGCAGGGCTGCCCCGTGCAGCCTGACATGACGCTGGGGTGTTCTGCTGCTCGGGAACCCGAGGCCAGGGAGAAGCGACCTGCCCAGGATCCCACAGCAAATCATAGCAGAGTCTGGCTCCAGAGCTGGGCTTCCCGTGGCCTCTGCTGCAGTCAGCACGTGCCATGCAGCTACAGATGGTCGTAGGTGACGCTGGGAGGACTGCTGGGTATTGGCATCTTAGCATCCTTCTCATTTCTTAGGAGCCTTGGAGCCACATTCTCCTTGGGAGTTGATTATACGTTTCCTTGATGTTTGAGATCTTGTCGCAGGGCTCCGGGGTTAGGCCTTAGATCATCCTGCATCCTCCTCCCTCTGACTCTGAAGTTGGCTTTAGTGCCCTGCCCTGTTTCCCCATATGCCCGTGGCCGTGAGGGCTCTCCCAGGAAGATCGTGCTCTGTTCAAATCCAAGTGCATCGTATTGAGGAAACATGCGGTGGCAACATGCCACACCCTGGCCAAGTGCTTAGTCAGGGAGAGGCCACTCCATTTTGCCGTGCTCATGGGGGTGGCCACTCTGGGCACATGATTTCAATTAAAATCCATCAGGAGGATTTCCTGGCTTACCTGGCCAAGTGGTGAGTTGTCACCTGCTGTCTTCTGGATGAACGATCTAAAAAGCAGGCCTTTCCCACCATTCGGGGGCTGGACTCAGGAGTGCCTGAGAAGGTGGGGGTTGTTCCCAAGCTGCGAGTCTGCAGGGACACTGGGCCAGGCTGGAGAGCAGAGCCAGATCTGTGGTGTCGGTGGAGTCAGCGGGCACCAAGAATGGCCTAGAGAGAAAGTGCAGACTCTCTGCCGGCACACCCCCTCCCCCCACCGCAGCCTGGCCCTTCTCAATGTCGGGGTGAACTTCCTGAGGAAATGGAGCCACAGCAGGGCCCAGAGGACAGGATGGCTCTGCAGGAAGCGTCATCTTACTTCCCAGGCACACCTGAAAATCCACGCGCAGGCAGTTGTCACGAACCAGATTATTTTGCAAATGCCCATGAGAGAGTGTGTGATTTAAAGGAACACCCGGGACACCTGTTCACCAGGTGACTCATTCCTTTGTCACGTTAGTAGTAAACCCAACACATATGTCCATTTTGTGGTTGGATTTCTGAGCCAAGCTTTCCTTAGTTAAGGCTCATGCTATCAAGGAAAACCCTCAGGGGGTGAGGGCGGATCACAGAGGCTGGCAGGACTGGCAACAGGGTGAAGGCCTGTATTCATAGCCTCGTGCGTACCTCAGTTTACACAGATCTATGGACGCATCGCTACTGAAGGCCTCGTGGTGCTCGAATGCAGCGGAAATGAACACCTTCATGCACAGTCGAGTGTTTCACTCAGAAAGTCAAGACTTGGTGGCCATGCAGGATTGCTGGCCTGGCTTCTAGAAGGGAGAGAGCTCTAGATTTGGCATAGCAAGGTCACCAGCCTCTGGGTGCCTCAGCCAGAACGACAGACTGACACAGGCCCACAAAGACTTTAATCAGCTCGGTGTGGTACAGATTGGAATCTGGGTCCAGCAGACATGAAGGAGCACCTTGCACGCAGCATTGGCTGCCTGCCTCCAGAATGTCAGGGTTCACTGCAGGTTACATTAGGACCATCCTGTCCTACAGCCCCGACCTGAAGAGTGAGCCCTGGCAGTGCAGTTCCTTCAGGAGCCAAGCGTGGCTCAGCATCTGTCCCCTGCCTCATCCGGTTCCTCAGCAATGCTGGAGTCTTCCCAGAGTGAGTCGCCGCGCATCCTGCTGAGGCAGGAATGACTGTGGCGTTATTGCCCCACAGCTGGGAGGACTCCCCAAGAATCCTGGTGCAATCGTCACTGGTCCCAGCGATAGACCAGTCCCTCTTCCACTCCCCACGGAAGCTGCTTCATCATCACCATCATCCTCTTCCTCAACAGGAGAGACTCAGTGCAGAAGGCACAGTCCCTGCCCTCGAGGAACTTGGATAAGTTGGGGAGGTGCAGCAGAGTTGGTAAAGGACCCTGGATGGCAGAGGAGATTGAATCTGTAGATTCTGTATACAGACCCCACACCTATGCCCAACCATGAGAGCTGAGGGGTGACCGGTCAACCCCAAGGAACCAGGAACTGCCGCCTCCCCTCTTCTTGATTGGAACAGCTTTATTGGAGCATGACTGGTGTGCAGTACACTGCACAATTTGACGGCTTTGGTATATGTCTACCCCCGCGGAACCATCACCGCAGTCAAGACAATGACCGTATCCATCACTCATTCCCTTGAGCCCACGGATCCCCCTCTCTGCCCCTCCTGCTCCACTCCCAGCCAACCACCGACCTGCCATCAGTCACTCTAGATTAGTTCGCGTTTTCTAGAATTTTATGTACATAGGATCATACAGTATGTGCACTTTTTTGTCTGTCTTCTGTCATTCAACATCATTATTTTATGGTTCACCAAGGACATTGTTTGTATAAATAGTTTGTCCCTTTTTATTGCAGAATAGTATCCTATTGTATGGTTATGCTGCCATTTGTTTATCCATTCATTTCTGGATGGACTTTTGAGTTGTTTCTAGTTTGGGGGCTACTCCAAATAAAGCTGCAATGAACGTTCACGCACAAGTGTTTGCGCGATATACGCTTTTATTTCTCCTGGGTGAGGAGCTAGGAGTGGGATGACTGGCTCATATAGTAGGTGTACATTTAACTTCTAAAGAAAATTGCCCACTGTTTTTTAAAAGTAGTGAAATGATTTACATCCCCACCAGCTGTTTAAGAGAGGTGCACTTGCTCCATATCCTTGCCAACCCTTGGTATGGCCAGCCTTTTAATTTTACTCATTCTAGTGGGTGTGTAGTAGCATCTCATTATGGTTTTAATTTGCAATTCCCTAATGACTGATGACACTGAGCATCTTTTCATGGGCTTACTCACCATCCATACATCTTCTTTGCCCATTTTTAAGTTGGGCTGTTCATCTATGATTGAGTTATAAGATCTATATATTCATATATTTTGTGTGTGTGTGTGTGTGTGTGTGTATATATATATTTGCAAATTATATACCCAACAGAGGTTATATTTTATACATATAATTCAAATATATATATTTATTTTAAAATATAAGCCTTTTGCTGAATATACAGTTTGCAAATATCTTCTCCTAAGCTATGATTTACTTCTTCATTTTTTTTTTTTTTTTTTTTTGGAGACAGGGCCTCACTCTGTTGCCCAGGATAAATGGAGTGCAGTGGCATCATCATAGCTCACCACAAAAACTCAAACTCCTAGGCTCAAGCCTAGTCTCCTGCCTCAGCCTCCCAAGTAGCTGGGACTACAGGTATGTGCCACTGCGCCCAGATAATTTTTCTATTTTTTGCAGAGATGGGCATCTCACTCTTGCTCAGGCTGATCTTGAACTCATGACCTCAAACAATCCTCCTGCCTTGGCCTCCCAGAGTGCTAGGATTACAGGCATGAGCCACTGTGCCTGGCCCCTACTTCTCCATTTTTATAGCAGTGCATTGCACAAAAGTTTTAAATCTTGTTGAAGATTTTTAGATCAATGTATTATTGTTTATCTTTTATAGCTTGTGCTTTTTGTGTACTATTTAGGAAATCTTTGCCAAATCCAAAGCCACGAAGAATTTCTCCTATTTTTTTTTCTAGTCATTTTACAGTTACAGTTCTTACATTTAGGTCCCTGATCCATTTCGAGTTAATTTTTGCATGTGGTGTGAGGTAGGGGTCTAGGATCAGCCATTTGCTTTGAAGATTCCCAGTGCTCCAGGTCAGTATTCTGCCTTTCCCCCACCACATCTCTATCTCCACCTCTTCTAGTCCAGCCTCTGACCTCGGGCAGAGCACTCAAGCACTTGATGAGGACAGAGACCCCCTCACCCTGCTCTGGAAGCCCCGGAGCACCATCTGGCATTGCTCACAGAGGCAAAGACCAGATAGCATCCCTCTGGGGCCATTCTACTCTTGATGGCTATTTATTTCTGATGACAATTAATCTTCCCAGTGTTCATCTGCTGCAGTGACAGCCAAAGGGTCTGGAACTCTCCACTGGGAGAGAAAACCAACTAGATGTCAACTAGCCTGACATCCTTGTTGGCACGTACAGAAACCCCTGTGCATGGAAGGCAGGTGGACAGCCTTCCGGAGGGAAGGCAGGTGTTATCTTCATTTCAGGAGTGAGAAAACTGAGGTTTCCCAAGAATCAGTGGCCTGCTCAAGGTTACCCAACTGGCTGATCACAGAGTGCCTGACTCCAGAGCGTGCCTTAACCCCTGGGCCACACTACCAGGCACCTGGCTGTCACTGTTTAGAATGGACAGACTCAGGCTCAGACCTCCTACTCCCAGGCCAGCAGTTCCTACCCTGTAAATGCTGCAAGTTGCATGTGGAATTTTCCTACCACCAAGGCAGCCCCACATTCTTTCATGGTTTCAAAGAAAACCCACTTCAATGGATGAGGAGTTTCAAAGGGTGTATTTAAGGTCTTAGGTGCAAGTGAAAGAACTGGGTGTGGGAGAGGCTGGTTTTCCCTTTTTCAAATGGATCCAGGTTTTATTTTTTCTTCTACCCTTTGTTGGGTCCAGAAAGAAAGTGCTCCTGTGGGGTTTGGGTGTCAGTTCACAGCACTGAGGCTGTGCCCAATGTACCTTCTTTCAGTTCTGCATGTATCAGGCCCTCCGCAATGTCTCACTGTCCCCATCAAGACCCACGTTTCTCAGCCTGGCCAATTTCCGACCTTTTCCCTGACCCTTTCATTGGGCCTCTGTCTACCCAGCCAGACTTGTCACCTCAGGGACAGCCACACCCTTTATCTGGTGCACACCCTTCTCCTGTCCCTTAGCTTTGCGTGCACCAGTGCCCCTCCTCTTGTGGGACCAAGAACCAGCTTGGGTCCCAGTTTCTATCTGACAGGGCTACTCCCTGCCCAGGCACCCCTCAAGCATGGCCACCTCACATGTGCTCAGCCCGTCTGTGAGGCTCGGTCTTGCAAAACCTCTTCCCCTTGGCCTGAAACTGATAATTAGGCTTCCTGCATTTCCCTCTGCATAGCTTTCCCGTGTGTCTCATCTCCCCACCTAGACTGTAAGCTGCTCCCGGCACGGACAGGTCTGATCCTTCCTCGTTCCTTCACATCTCCTCCGCATCTCGGATCAGCCATGCAGTCCACATCTGTATGGATCGCTTCAATTTGATCTGCCCAGGACCAAGTTTTGGCAGGAACGTGGGAGGTTTGAAAGCTGCAGTTTATAGTTTTCTTGTGAGTTCTGGGAAGGAAGTGGTGGCGCAGAGACACAGGCCCCTGTCAGGGCTGGAGGCTCGGGGTTAATGTAGCCGGTGAACGCGACAGAAATAAGAGCGTCCAGGCAAGAGAGGGCCTGAGCTCAGAGCTTATGCCACCCGGGAGTGCCCCTGCCCACGGAAACACCGCCATTGCTTCACATGCAGGGAGGGGACGTGGCTGGGATAATTACACAGCACACGCACGAATGTCCCACACTCCAGGCTCCAGAAGAACGTGCCGCATCCTCCAAGCTGTGCTGCTCGGGAAAGGATCTGCTTGTGTGAAGCTTCTACCCACCTGCTTGAACTGGATTTAAAGAACTCAGCAAACAGGCACACCACGCTCTGTACAGGGTACTTCTCGGGGGCTGGCGGATGAACCGGGCATGGTCTTGGCGCTCAGTTAACTTGCAATCTAGCAGACAAGGTGAACACCCTGGAGCATGAGGCAAGTCTCTGACAATCACTAAAGGAGGGAGATCTTTCCCAGAGAGGACACGTTTAGGATGAGACTTCCAGAAGGGTAGGGACTGGAGAAGGACGGTTCAGGAGCAGGGATGTGTGTGAGCAAAGGTAGGGAGTGAGGAGCATCCAGGGCGTGCTCGGGGGACAGCGAATGGCCCGCTCTGCCTGAGTATCGGTGAGTACAAGGGAGAGGAGGCTGAGACATTAGCTTGGGACCAATTTATAAAGATCCTTGAAAGCCGTCTTAGCAGTTCGCGGGCATGACCCCAGAGTCAGACAAGTAGCTTTGCTGCTTCATAGCTGAGCGACCTTGGGCTATGAAGTCAGTTCATTTCTCAAAGCCTCAATTTCCTCCTTGGTAAAACTGGGATGATATTAAAACTAACTCATGAGGTAGGAGGTATGAGGAGTAAATGAAGATACTGCTTGTGATATGCACAGTATGTGCCTTCATACAGTAAGTGCTCAATAAACAATCATTGTTCATGTTATCGGTTCAGACTCTGCAGGTCTTTCAAAGGAATGGGTAGTTTCTAAGCCAGAGAGCAGCAATGCCTCAGCAGGCTTAAAGTGTGGCTTAGAAGAGTCAGGTGGCATCAGTAAGACCTGCTGCAAAGGCCCAGGTGAGAGCTCCAAAGTTCTGAACGCAGGCGCTGGCAGAACCTGGGTAAAGAGGAAAGTGGTGTGGGTTAGCAGTACTAACAGATAACAAACCTTGGGACATGACTGGGCAAAGCCCAGGTGACTGTGGCAAGAGCAGAGGCGCCTAAGTAGGCCTCACGTGGACATCAACTCATGCCCAAGGATAAGGCCCTGTCATATGCTGAGTCTCTGGCCTCAGGGATGCCAGCATTGAGGGAAGTCAGAGGAAGGGGTATGGTGCAAAGCCTGGTGGTGCTCAGACTAGTGCAGTAGACAAGTAGTGCTGAGAGCTGTGTCAGGAGATAGTCAGTATGCTCTGGGGAAGGGGAACAACTCCAAAAGAACACATTATAGAATGAAGCCACCTTCTAATCAAATGCAGCACTTTGGCCATTTTACATGTATATATGCATGAAATAGACCACTTTTTAAGAAAGTTCATCCGCTGGGGTGAAAAAGGTGCATCCCCTTACAAAATGAAAGACGAGATTGAAATGTGGATAAGGTGTATCAATTAAGGAGCCCTAGTCCCTGGGCTGCTGTAGTGATAGCCTTTAGAGATCGCAACCATTCTCGGAAGATTCAGCTGCTTCTTAATTATCCAGTGGGGAATCGGTGTGTCTTTGGAGGAAAACATTACTAAGGGCTTTTAGCATGAGATGTCTCAAAGAAATTCCCTACAGAGGCAGAAGGAGGAGAATTAGGCCAGGGCCAGACTCAGAGGCACACATTCTGGTATCAAGAGACAAACATCACTGTGTCTTCTTGAAATCTGGGAATTTCTCTGGAATTCTTTGAATTCCCGTGGCAAAGCTTGTATTTCTTTTAAGGCACTTCTTATCTTACATCATAAGATGTTTTCTGAGGTTTTTCTCATGTTGTTTCTTTGGCCTGGACTGTCCCTCCTCCCCCATCAGCCAGGGAAACCTCTGTGTATGACGCCAGATTGTTCAACGGCCCCTCCCCACAAAACCTGCCCTGACCCCTGACACTTCCGACAGAAAGACCAGCTCAACGAATTCTGCTGGAGAGTCAGATATGATTGAGAATGAGATAAAACGGGTGCTATTCCCAGCTTCCTCCAGTATACCTGCTCTGGAACATTCTTTGATCTGTTCATAGAGCACTCTGAATTGTGTTGTCTTCTTGCTGTCCCCACTGGGCTGGGAGAGCAGGCCTGAGACTGTCACTCCTTGCACCCACTCTCCATGTCCCCAAGGACCCTCGCTGGGCCTGGCTCTGCAGGCTGTGGCCATCAGTGAATATCTGAGCAAGCCTCCACCTGGCGGGAAAAAAAATAAGAAAATGAGTTTCTAGCACATCACTTTGGGGTGCCACCTGGAGAAACTTTAAAGCAATGGGATGTTAGAGGGCCCATTCCCAAGAAGGTGCCATGGGGTACCTTCCAGGAGAGGCTGAACTTGAAGGAGCCCTTTGGTGGGAAACCAGTTACTAATCCAGCTGGGATGCGATCCAAGAACCACCAGCTAGTGGCTGGTTCTGCCCAAGGGTGAACAAGGTGAGCAGTCCCTGTGGGTGTCACTCAGGATTTGAAAGAAGCGTTGCATAAATGATCGTCTGCCTGTGGCATCGGCAAATGGGGGACAGTGGCCATTTCTGCCTTGGGCCCAGGCTAGCTGCCCCAAGGCGGTGCCTCTGGCTCTTGGCTCCCTGTGTCCCCATGTGCTGCTACGGTGCAGAGATTTTGGCCCTTGGGACACACATGTGCCTCTAGTTACCAACATAGACATTTATGGGGCATCATTTCTGGGTATTTATCCTCCCGTATTTGATCCCCAAAGACTCATTTCCCTCTGGGCCTCCTGTACTTGGCCTCTGCATGTTTTCTGATTGACGCAGAGTGGGAGTGCTCGCCTGCCTGCCTGACCTGGCTCCCAACAGAAAGAGACGTTCATCTAAGGCTGGAGCGGGATGGGAAGGCTGGGGCCGGGGCTGGGTGAGGAAGGGGTCGCCCGTGCACAGTCATCAGGCCAGAGACCCGCTCGGGACCCCTGAACCCATGGAGGAGGTCAGGACTGCCAGGCAGTTACCAAAGGCTTGGGGAGCTCACGTGGTTCCCTTCGTGGTGTCCAGGGATCGCTGTGGAAACTGCACCCATTCCACCCCCTAAGCTGCTAGCTGCAGACGGAGTCTCTTGTGCTGTTTTCCACTAGACCTGGGGAATGCAGATGACCAAACAGACTTTGTAACCTCCTGATGAACCCTGGGGTGAGGCTTCAGCCATCTCCCCTCTTTGGAGGAGAGGCAGGGCCAGCCCTTTGCCTCTGCCAAGAAGAGATTTCTCCTACATGGTCCCCTGTATGGGGAGAAAGAGGGCACACCCCACCCAACTCCCATGCACCCGAGGCTCTAGCTGAACCCTGATCACTGGTCAGCACTGTTTTATCTCTTCCTTCCCAGGAGAGCAGCCCGTCTCTGCCTGGAGGCTGTGCCTTCTGCCCTTCCAGGCTCTTCCCACCTCTTAGCTCCTGTTCCTCCAAACCTCTCGCACCCCACCCCGTGCTGATCCACTCCAATTTCTTAAGCACATGAAATCCACTGAGCAAAGCTTCATGGATGCCCATACGCCCAGCTCTGCCAAGACAAGGGTACACATGATGCTGTCTTTGGCCTCAAGGAGCCCACAGTCTGCTGGGACAGGCAGATACTAACAGCCGATTGTGTACCAGAACCATGGAAGGGACCTTTCACGGTAAACTGCTATGGTCGGGAAGGCTTCCCTGGAGAGGGCACAACTGAGCAGGGCCTTGACAGAAGAGTAGGAGTTCCCTGGATGGATGAGGCAGCAGGTGGCCCAGCTGGTGGAGGGGTGGCATGCACAAAGTCACGGAGCTGTGAAACAGCATGGCATATTCAGGGAGCTACAGCTAATGTACTGATTGTCACACAGAAGAGAAACAAGAGAGAAGGCTGGAGAGAGCAGCCGGGCTGCTTAAAGGCCTTGAAGACCACGCCAAGCAGTGACTGTGTTGGGAAGGCCATGCAAGGAAGCTACAGTGCGGGTTCAAGGGGAACCTGCCCCTTCTTTTTTTAAAAAACATGGCCAGGTGCAGTGGCTCACATCTGTAATCCTAGCACTCTGGGAGGCCGAGGCTGGAGGATCGCTTGAGCTCAGGAGTTCGAGACCAGCCTGAGCAAGAGCAAGACCCTGTCTCTACTGAAAAAATAGAATAATTAGCCAGCACCACTAATTTTTCTATTTTTTTTTTTTTTAGTAGAGACAGGTCTTGCTATAGTTCCAGCTACTCAGGAGGCTGCGGTAGGAGGATAGCTTGAGCCCAGGAGTTTGAGGTTGCTGTGAGCTAGGATGATGCCACTGCACTCTAGCCGGGGAAGCAGAACAAGACTGTCTCAAAAAGAAAAAAAAGAAAGAAAAAACAAAACAGCTTTATG
>NW_012152729.1:3470781-3485429 GCF_000956105.1 Propithecus coquereli | reverse complement strand
TGAGCCACCGCGCCCAGCCGTGTTTAACTTTTTAAGGAACTGCCGAACTGTTTTCCAAAGTGGTTGTTCCATCTTACATTCCCCCATCGGCATGGATGAGGCTTCCTCCTGCCCTTCCTGAACTGGCTACAACCTGCCTGGGGAACCTTCAGAACTGAGTTTCCATTGGATCTGTGTGGCTGGTGACCACAATCAAAGCCCTGATACCTGCACTCCCTGGGCCCATTACAAGGAGGCAGGGGTGTCCGGCAAATCCTTCCTAAAGACGCATCAGAGACTGCATTCTCTCCAAAGGCTTGTTGGCACTGGGACTGCCCCAGAGGCTGGAGGAATTGAGCAGGCCCTGAGGGGACCTCTAGCTCAGCATTCGGGAAAATCCCTCTGGACCGGAAGAGGCCACAGTCCCATTTTACAGCCCAAATGTCACAGAAACTAGTTTTTGCATAAACAAGTATCTGAGCTGGTGTCAGGGCCCCCATGAGTTGTGGGAGCAGCCCTGGGCCCTGGCTCTGAGGCCTGTCCCAGGGAGGTGGCCACTGAGCCAGACTCCCCCCCAGGAGGGGGCCACAGAACCAAGGGCTCCAGAGCCCTGAGGATGCTCCCAGGTGCAGGGATGCTGATCTGGGCCCATTGCCTGCCGCAAATGGCTGTGGAGCGGCATCCAGGACTAGAGGACCATGTCGATGTCTGTGTCCCTGCTGACCGCTGCCGGGGCTTGGCCCTCCTGGCTGGCCCCACTTGGGACTCTGGAGCCCTGATGTTACAGCTGATACAATCTGCAGGGCGTGAGCCCCTCCAGAGTTTGGGGTGTGCTGTTCATTCACTCACCGACTGGCACTTACCAGCGCCTCCTCAGAACCCACGGCCACCCAGGTAGGCGGAATCCGGTTGTGAAACCGTCCAGTTTCAAGGGATTTAGACCGTGTATAAGGGGAGGGGTGCCGATTTCTCCTCAAGATAGGGATGAAATCAGGTCTGTGCTGTAGAAAGATCCTCTGGCTGGCAACGTGGAAGCTGGATCAGAGCGGGGACAGGCCGTGGGCAGGGCGGTTGTTAGGAGGAGGCAGGAAGGGTCTGCACAGGGCGGTGTGTTGGGAGGATGGATGTGGGCAGAGAGGAGTCAGCACCTCCCCAGGGACGCCAGCTCTTTCCTCTCCTGGCTGCAGTGACACGGCCTACATGGGTTCCCACCAAACGCTGAAGGCACAAGTAGTAAATGGAGGGACAGCTGAAGGCACAAGTCTCCCTGCTCACCCACCCCTTGTTGGTGTGGAGCAGCATCCTTCTCCCAGGTGGAGGTGGGGACACAGGTGTCCTCCTGGCCCAGCAGGAAGCCATTGACTCATGTCTGATGGCTCTCAGCCTGGATGACTCCCACAGGCTCAGCCAGTCACCTGTGAAACAAGGGCACGGTGATCCCTTCTTGACCCAAATTCCTCAGGTAGTGATGGATTCCCTGGGGCCATGACTTTGAACTTCTAGGAAGGAGAGGACTCAGTTTCCCTTGGAGACCCCATCCTCAGGGGCAGAAGGGTGCAGGGGGTGGGGGAGAGAGCCAGAGCCTGGTGGGGAGGAGCTGGGTCTTGGCTGTGATCGCTGGGCCTTTGCATCATGTCACCTTTCTCTGGTTACGCATGACAAGTACAGCACTGGCCAGGCACGTTTCTGTCCTTTAGACTGACCCGCTGAAGGCTCTACCCGTGAGTGACCTCAGAATGACATTCGTCAAAACAGTGTGCACAGAGGCGGGAGGAGGCGTGGGCAGGGGCCTCCAGTCTGTGTGGAGGCGAGGGGAGGGGAGGACGCCGGGGATGTGCTGGTAAACCTGGAGGCCCAGGTCCCTAGCCCCTAGGGATGGGTCTCTAACGACTGGGGGCGGGTGAGAGAGCAACCCTCCACCTCGCCAAGCTCACGCCAGCCCCTGATCACAATGGGCTGTGTCTGTGTCCCTTGTCTTTGGTCCAGGCCCATGAGGGTGAGACCCTGGGCACGACCCTCCGCACTGGGTTTGGGAAGACAGACGGACGCTGTTCCCTCCTGCTTCTGCAGCTCAGCTGCAACTTGTTGGCCAGTTGATGCCATGTGTTTAGACTCTCAACCGAGATCTAAGTCCGCCCTGCTGGGAGAATTGGATTCAGTTGTGAGGGGTGTGATTATTTGGCCGTGGCTCCTGGCCTACAAGCTTCTCTCAAGTTCTTTGAAACACCTGGGCTTTCAGTGTTG
Source organism: Propithecus coquereli (assembly GCF_000956105.1). NCBI lineage: Eukaryota > Metazoa > Chordata > Mammalia > Primates > Indriidae > Propithecus > Propithecus coquereli. The sequence continues at coordinate 3,483,206 of NW_012152729.1, read as the reverse complement.
GTGTTTCAGTGCTGGGAAGGTACTTAGAGGCATCCACTCGACCCTTGCTTTTGCTACAGGAGGAAATGGAGACCCTGAGAGGGAGGCAGCGCCAAGGCCCTGGCTAGAAGTGGCCAAGCTGGTCCACGTGGGCTCCAAGGGCTCCCGGGACCTCCATGCTTTGGCCTTCTGGGCTGCGCTGTGGGGGCACCCAGTGGTCACTGCCCTGGTCACTGCTCCCACTTAGGCCTGTCCTGTGCCCTGCGGCACCACCAGCGGGGCTCTCCTACCCTTGTCCAGGAAATCACCGAGAGGAGAGAGCCTGCCAGCCAGGCCAGCGCAGCGGTAGCCACAGCAGGGTTGGGGCAGAGCTGCCCGGGGCCGTGGGTCCAGGCTCAGAAGATGAAGGTGAGGAGTCCAAGGCCAGCATGGCGGGCGGGGAGGGGGCCTGGACTCTGACGTGGAGCCAGGAGATAAGGCTGTGAGGAGCTGGGTGGTGCCTGGCACCGTCCAGGCCACTCCCCTGGGGCCTTGACAGCAAAGACCGGAGCCAGGCACCGGCGGGGCCTGTCTGAGGAGCCCAGAAGGAGGCTCAGTGAGGAACGCCTGGCCACAGGCCAGGTAGGTCAGGCTGGGCGTCGCTCGAATGGACCCAGGGCACGAACTCCTGCCAGTGACCCAGGCGGCCAGAGGGGTGCCCCTAAATCTCCTGCAGCCCTGCCAGGTCCCGCTGGGTGGCTGCCACCTGCCTCAGGTGCAGAGGAATGCAGAAGAACCAGGCAGGGCATGCCCCTAGGGGGGAGGCTGCGATCCTGCACCGTATTTGTGCAGCCAACACTCCCCGAGGCCTCTCGGCGCCAGCTGGGCACTGCAGATGTGGGGTGCACAGCCCAGGGTGGTGTGGCCCTGCCCTAAGGCACGAGTCACTCCCTCAAAGTTCCTCTGGGTTTTTCTAACCTGGGCCCTGCGCGGAGGAGAGCAGATGGCCCTGGCTGTTGCCTGCCGACAGAGCGACAGAGGGGACGGGTAGGAAGCCAGACAGATGGGCCCTCAGCCCCCAGGCCTCCCTGGCCCAGGGTGAAGCCTGAGGCCCCACCACGTGCGACCTCCCTTGGGACTCTTGGCAGCAGGAGCCAGAAGGAGTCCTGCCAAGGACCTGGTAGGGAGTCACTGGAGAGGCCACTTTGGGTGCAGAGGCAGTCACCCCCCACTGAACATGGCAGCACCCCTTTCCTGACAGGTTTGGCGTGGAACTCATGGGAGGCAGCTGTGGCACCTTTGACCTGGGCCTTCGGCATGGAGTGGGGGGTGGGGGGCTCCACCCTGTGGTTTACTCCACTTCTATACCACAGGTGCATGTGTGCTCCAAGGGGACTCCTGCGGTGGCTGGAGGAATCCTCAGCGACAACTGGGAGAGCCAAGTCACCATGCAGCCAGCCGGCCCGTCACAGGTGAGGGACTGAGCATGGGGAGATGGTGGGCGGGGCCCATTCTGAGCACAAGAGGAGCTCCTGGCACAGCCCTGGGCCTATCGCCTGTCCTTGCATAGGCCTCATGGTGGCTTGGGGGCTCCCAGCACCCCAGGGGACTACTGTCTAGACCTGGACCACTCACCGCAGGATTGACTGTCAAAAAGTACACATCAATTCGACATTGTTAGTCATTAGGGAAATGCAAATGAAAGCCACAAGGAGATGCCACCACATGACTATCACAATGATTGAAAGAAAAAAAGAAAAAAATTTACCATACCAAATGCTAATCGGGACTGCAAAACAGTGCAGCCACGTTGGAAAACATTTCAGCATCTTCTTAGGAAGTTGAGCATAGACTCCCCGTAAGACCCAGCAATCTCGTTCCTAGATATTTGCCCAAGAGCAAGAAAGCTCGGGTTCACACAAAAGCCTGTTTGCAACCAGTTATAGCAGCTTCCTTCATATTTGCCCCCCAACTGGAAACAACCCAAATGTCCTTCTACTGGTGACTAGAGAGAGAAACTGTGGCACGGGCACACAGTGGAGTTCCACTCTGATGAAAAAAAATGAACCACCAACATGAGCACCAACAGGGGGAATCTCAAATGTGTTATGCTAAGTGAAGGGACAGACACAAAAGCCTCCATACTTACGCTTCTATTTACATTTTGGAAAAAGCAAAACTATAGGGACAGAAAACAGCTCAGTGGTTGCTGGGGCCAAAGAGTGGTGGTGGGGAGGGAATTAACTATTCGTACAGAGGGGCATGAGGGAACGTTTTGGGGTGATGGGAATATTTTATATGTTGGTAGTGGTGGAGATTACACCACTGTATGCATTTATGGAAACTCAGAATTGTATACAAGCAAAGGTGGATTTTACTGTATGTAAAGAAAACTTCAATACACCTGCCTATAAAAAACATACCTGTTAATCATGGCCACACTTTCCAAGCCCTGAGTATGTGCCCAGCACTGCACCAGGGCCTCTGGGTGTTTCTCCTCCACTCATTCATTCGATTGTCCGTTCAGCATTCACTGAGCGCCTACACCAGGCATCGGTCCGTTTAATCCCCCTGACATGTTCAGGCTGTGTAGCTCCCTGAGTCTTGGGGAAAAGCCAGCAGGAAGAGTCGGATGGGCTGGAAGGTTCTCTGTGGGTGCCTTTCTATGGGGTGAGGAATTCCTAGCTTTTCAGCCTCTCAAGGGAGTTTGCAACCCAGAGGGGGTGGCCGAGGCGATGGAGCAAACAGGGATGACCCAGGAGGGGTCTCTACGGTGCTGTCCCTACACCAGGTGGCCAGGCCGTGCCCCTCAGAGCTCTGATTACAGAGCCTGGGCTGTGGCGGGGGGTTCAAGGTCCCAGGCCCACTTCTGTGTTCAGTTTCTTGCTAGGTGGCTCTTCCTCTGTGCGGGAGGTGTCTGTGTCAGCCCTGCTAAGACAGGAGTGGCCTTGGCTTCCCTGGTGAGAATTCACCAGTGGGAAATCCCAGGATAAACCCGAGGTGGGGCACACAGGCACAGAAACACTGTACTGCAGGAAAAAGGGACAGACCAGAGCTGTGCATTGTCAACATGGGCACGTCCCAAAATACAATGTTGAGTGGAGAACAAGTGACAAGATGAACATGCATGACACCACTGAGTATGTTTTAAGAACCCGAAATAGTACTATATGTGGTTATGGGTATAAACTTAGGTTGTAAAACAAAAAACACGAACAAGAAAGAGATATACTAACATCAGAACTAAATCAGTGCTGGGGAGGACATTAGCAAAGAAAAAAGCAGCTATGATGGCAAACCGTTACCACTTGTTAAATCTGAGATGTCTGAGTTACATCGAGAGAGCGTGTCGCATATTGTTTTCTGTCTTTTGGGTTGAAATATTTCATAATTTTAAAACAAGCCAAAATGAACCATGAGGACATCACGCTAAAGTGAAATAAGCCGGACACAAAAGGGCAAATACTGTAGGATTCCACTGTTGGCTTCTTCTTGTTCTGGTCAAACACCCTTTCCCAGAAGCATCCTGGGTGCTCCCAGGGTCCATGAGTAGCCAAATTCATAGCGACGGAAAGTAGAATGGTGGTTGCCAGGGGCTGGGGTCAGAGGACCAGGGAGTTATTTGTTAACGGCACAGAATTTCAGTTGGGGAAGACGAAAAAGTCTTGAGATGGATGGTGGTGATGGTTGAATTAATGCCACTGAACTGGACACTTGAAAATTATTAAAATACTAAATTTTATGGATATTTTACTGCAATAAAAATAAATGAAACCAGATGAGAATAGGCAAATCTATAGAGACAGAAAGTAGATTCGTGGCTGCCTAGGGCTGGGGAGGATGCCAGGAAAATGGCCAGGGGTGTAGGGTTTCTTTCTGGGGTAATGAAGTGTTCCACAATTGATTGTGGTGATGAATTCCCAGCTCCATGGATCCGCTAAAAGCCACCGAATTGAACGCTTTCAATAGGTGAAGCGCATAGAATGTGACTTAGGTTTCGATTACGCTGTTTTGCCGAAGAGGGGAAATCCTTTCGGTGGCAGCCGCTGGAAGAGAAGCCTGAACCTGGCGCTGTCGTGAGTGTCCAGGAGTCATCAGGAGCCCCAAAGCCTCCTGCCACCCCTGCCACCCTGTGACACAGGGTGGGAACTGTGCCAGCCGGGCTCCGGGGGCAGGAGCCATCGCTTCAGCCGTGGGGCTCAGGCGGGGAAGCGGAGTCGCAGCCTCTGCAGAATGAGGTTAATGAGAATCGGCTCCCGCCCCCAGGGGTTTTGAGCTTTAATTAATACTTGCAAGCCGCGCGATTGTGAAATCAAAGGTTCCATAAATGTGCACAGCACTGGCCTTATTAGCACCGACGCATTCCACGGGAGAAAGAAGCCAGCCATCTTATCATTCTCTCGGCTCCCAGGAGAGGCTGGTCCCAGGGAGCCCAGGCCAGGCTGAAGCTGTCCCTGGTGGCCTTTGTCTTGCCTTCTAGGCCACTCCGAGAGTCGGGAGCTCCAGGGTGGCCACCATGAGTGCCAGGCATGGCCAGGCTCGCGGTGGACAGTGAATAGAAGACCTCCATGTTGGGGGTCTGAAGGGGGCAACCGGGTAGACACCCTACATAGGTCTCAGTGACTGTCCCTTCGGGGCCAAAGAAGGACTCCAGTGAGGGTGCCTGCCACCTTCCCAGGCCAGGCTGATCAATCCTGTGTTAGATGCGCCCCCTTGGATTAAATACCGCCAGGCTCTCAGGGGCCCTGCAGGGAGGACTCGCTCTGCCCCTGGGCCCAGAGCAGCCTGGGGTGTGCAGCGCCCCCAGCGCACCTTCGCTCGGGTCTTTCCTGCCCCCTGGCTCCTGCCTGCTCTGGTCAGGCACCCTCCCCCAGAAGGATCCTGGGCTCTGTCAAGGCACGCGGCATAGCCTTGCTCCTTTATTCTGGCACCGTCCTGCCAGGCCTGGAGCCTCGGACCACATCATCGTTTGAGCCACCTACCCAAGAGCCCCTGACACCGGTCTTGGGGGCCCCTGTTTGTGGTGGGACGTCTGGATTCCATGTAGAACCCTCTCCCACCCCACCCCAGCAGAGCCTTGCTGCCCTCGAGCGCTGTGGCCACAATCCCATATGTAACCACTGGGATGGTTCTCTGGCCAGGGAGGGAGGAGATAGAAGGAGACACCCGCCAGGAGCCAGGATCCATGGCCCTAGGAGCCCTCAGCTCTGGGGCTGGAGGCCCATGGACTTGAGGATCTGCAGCCCAGGGGACCTGTGGCCCTGGTGTCCTCAACCCAGGAGACCCATAGACCCCAGTGCCTGTGATGCTGGGGCCTGTGACCCTGGGCAGCCTCCGATATGTGGGGTTTTCTAACCAAGCCCCTTTCCACGGGTACCTGTCAAGACAGGTTCCGGGATCCAAACCGTGTCTCTACCTCTTCCCTGCTGTGTGACCTGGCCAAGTTGCTTAACTTCTCTGTGCACCGTCTATAAAATAAGGGCAATCATAATACTACTGTGCAAGGTTAGTGTGAGGGTTGAATGAGACCATGTGTGGGCCTGGCACACAGTAAATGGCCAGGGAAGGTCAGCTGAGAATGGTGCTGAACCAGCTGCCTCCAATACCATGAAGCATCCATCATCCAGGTCTAAGAATGTGTCCTGAGTGGGCAGCCAGGCATCTTGCCCAAGCCTGGGTGACCCCTGTCCACAACCTGCCGCCGGCCCCCTACCCCGGCAGAGGAAATGCTGTCGACAACAGATGGATGCTGAAACCCTCTCCCCAAAAGTTTGTGCGATGTGCCCAGCAAGTGCCCTCCCAGCCCTGCTAAGAACCTTCCCTGCGCCCCACGCCCCACCCAGCTGCCTCCCAGGGCCAAGGGAGGGCTGTGGGGCTGCTTGATGAGAGGGCACAGGCCTCTGCCCGAGCAGACCATCCCACGAGCAGCTTGGAGAAGGCCGGCTTTCTTCTATCTGTAGTTCAACTTCTCTGCCATTGTGGTCCATTTCTAATTTAGGAGGCCTTTTATTATGTTTTCTTTATGTTGATCAGTGGAAAAATAAATGAAAGAGAAAATTGTAGGTGTTGTGGTTAGGAAAAACTACCAGGGGGAAGGAGGGCTTTATGTTCCCTGCCGTGATGGCACGTCTGGGCTGTCCGAGGGCTTTAGAACCAGAAATGGCCTTTCCTGGGCACGGCTATGGGGTGCTCACAGGGCAGGGCACCCACAGCTGTAGGAACAGACTGGAGCTTGAATCCTAGCTTTGCGCTTGCTTCTCTGGGTGCCCTCAGGCTGGTCCTACCTTTCCAGCCACCCCACCCCTTGTCTTTACAATGAGAGTAACGGGCTGGCCAGCATCCTGGTGGGCTGGGATGCACAGTCCCCGTGGAGATGACAAAGAACAGTTTAGCAGCAAGAGTAGGAGAGGCTGGGGCCTGGTCTGGCCTACCCTTAGTTCCCAAGACCGTGTCTTCATGCCCCTGGGGGCCCAGGGAACAGCTGTCCCTCCTTCCACTTTTGTTCCGCAGTGACCACTGGTCTGGGGGACAGGGGAGCCCAAAATGACCAGGCCAAGATGAGAAGGGCAATCGTGTCTGACATGGGCGCTACCCTGGCGCCCCCGTGGAAAGGTGGGGGTTAATGCGGTCACAGTGGGTCACCGTGTTGCCTGCGTAGATCTTGCTCCGTACAGGTCCATTTTAGGAGGGTGGCCTGGCACTTCTCCCTGCACAGCAAGGCCGGCTTATTTTAAACTGGGCGGAACAAAGGGCTCCGAGTCTGTGGTCTGCGGTCTGTGCACGTGGTGAGGCTGCGGTAGGGGGGACGCCAGTGGGCCTAGCCCTCGGCCCTCGTCTGACCTCCTGCGGGTCAGCCTGCCTGCAGGGTGCCCGTTCTTCACCCTAAAGACCGGGCTTGACCCCCCGCAGGGTGGGTGGGCAGGGCACGGCAGACACTAGTGGGTAGCCAAGGTGGTGTCCAGCTAGGTCAAGGTCACTCAGCCCTGGTCAGTACCCAGGTCTTCGGGCCGGGCACCGGAAGCATCCGTCAAGATCACAAAAGTGGGGAGAAGGTACAGCTGGGGAGGACTGGGGAGCGGCAGGTGGGAGGAATGGGTGGGTGTAGGTGCCCAGTGGTCACACTGGAGCCAGATGCTCTGGGTTCAAGCGCCAGCTTGGTCAGTTACCAGATATCGTATAACCACGGGCAAGCTACCAAACATCTCTCTTCCTCCATTTACTCATCTGCAAAATGGGGATAACAGTAGCTTGTACCAAGGATCATCCAGAGGGTTAAGTGAGCTAGGTGTGACACACTCAGAACCATGCCTGGCACTTTGCAGCCCTCTGTGGCCCAGCCCTGGCCCTCTATGAGTAGACAAAGGGCAGTTGGTCACCTGTGACCGCACCATAAAGGGCAGGGAAGGAAGAGTCCCAGCACCAGAGACGGGCAGTGAGGCAGTGCAGGCAGCCAGCTGCTGTGGCTCTGCCTGATAGGGTGGTGGGCACAGGCAGGATTCCAGCCCCCTCTGCCCCCGGCTTCTCTGTCCATGTTCCTCTGCTAAGGAGGAGTCCTCGGCCAAGTTCTAAACTTCCCCCATGACCTTGCCCTCGGGGTCCTCGTCAGCATGCACCATGTTGGTCAGGACCCCCAGCAACCCTCTGGCACTTTGGCTTTTCCTCTGAACGTCCCCTGGGAGGGTGTGCCTGGCTGCCCACGGAGCCACACGTGGTGCTCTCCATGCAATGTGCTGCCCCGGCTGTCTGCAGGCCCAGGACTGTGCCCCTGCCCCCGGACAGACTTGGAGGCCAGTCCCGGCAGCGTCACTGCCCAGATGGGTGAACTCTGACAAGTCACTGGGCTTCTCTGAGGCAGCGTCCTCACTGACCACAGGGGCGTGATGATTCCTAACTCAAGGGTCATGTGAGGATTGGGTGGGAGAATGCGTGGGAGACCCAGCACGTGGCCTGGTGTGCAGTAGGTGCTCAGCTCCTCCCACAGTCCTCAGTGACTCACTGGGGCAGCAAAGGGTCCTGGGACCAAGATAGCACGCTCTGCCAGTTTCATTTCCTTAATTTTGTAATAGTTCACCCCCTTTGCCAACCCTACCACCTCTGCCCTTGTTCCGGCCTCTCCAGACCTCTGTTCAGCCCCTGTGTTCCACTTTCCATACTTACAGCTCGGATGAACTTTAGCACACATGAACTGGATCACTGCACTCTCTGCCTACAGCCATCTGTGGCTCCCCATTGCCCTCGGGGTAAGGTCCAGATTCCTTGACCTGGCCCATGAGGCCAATGTGATCTATCTACTCACCACCACTCCCTAACCTCCCCCAGCGTATTCCACGCAAAAGCCGCACAAAGCAATTTGTTCCCTGGACGTGCCTTGCACCCTTCTATCTCCAAACTTTCCCATATCCGGTGTGTGGAATAAGTTGGGCTTGGCCTCTGCAAACCTCCTTCCCCACCAACTCTCACCTCCATCTATTGGAAAAACTGTCAGACTCCACAGCTCTTCTAGCCATAATCATACCAGGGGAACACAATCACAAATCTGTCCTATTTAGAATCTCATCCCACCTCAACACAGGAAGCCTGCAGTGCAGACAGGAGGCTGCACCGGGCCTCTTCTCCTTTCTCGCTGCAATTCTTCCTCCATTCAGTAGCTGAAGAGCTGCTCATCTCTTCAAGGGTAGATGGGGCAGGGGGAGGGGGAGAGAGAAGTGAGGGGCCAGGATCTGACATTTTGGCCTTTTCCATAGCAGAAGTGCAACTTCTGGATCTTTCTTAACCTGGGCACTTTCATGGGTTCAGGGATGCCCCTCCCCCCTCCCCACTTGGAGCTTTCAAATGTAGTTCTCTGGCACGGGCTTCATGTCCTTGAGGGGCTGCTTATGACCCACCCCAGACTTTCTGTCACTGTCACTGCACCCAAAGGGAAGCTCTCTTGGGCAAGACCCCTTCGGGATGACTGCAGCCAGCTCCCATCTGTTGGGGGATTGGGGGCAGGTGTGGGGCCCACACTCTGTAAGCATCTGTAAGCCACAGTGACAATTTGGACATTTGCATTCTAATAATGTGAGGAGCCCCTGGAGGGTGTGACTAAGGGGAGTGACATGATAGGTGGCCACTGCAGCCACCCAGGCAAAAGATGATGGTGGCTTTTCCTTGGATAAGGGCTGTGGAGGACAAGGGACTGGGCGAGCGGAGGGTAGAGCTGGCAGACTCGTGACTGGCTTGGATGTGAGGACCCTGAAGGAAGAGCCCAGAGTTTCAGGGCGAGGAGCTGGGTGAATGGCGGTGCCGATTGTTGAGAAGGGGAGGTCTGGGGTGGCACAGGTTGAAGGGGGCAGAAATCAAGGGTTCATTCTTGGTCATGCAAACTTTGAGATGCTTGTCAGATGCCTAGTGGAGCGGCCAGATAAAGGCAAGGATTCCAGCAGCCCACGTGGTGCCTTTGTGCAAATGAGAAAAGAGCATCCCTTCCTTCAAGTGAATGTAGACCCCTACCAGGGTAGAGCACAGCCCAACCTCAGCCCTGTTAGTCCCCTTTGCCATGCACCCTTGTGCAGTGAACAAGCTATACAACTGTGCATGGTAGCCTGAATGTGCCAGTCTGGGGCTCGGGAAAATTGGGGACCGAAGAAGAACCAATAGCTTGCAGGATGCTTATTTGGATGCTATATGGTCTAGCAACTCCACCGACCAAGCAGGAAGGACCAGGGGTTTATCTACGTGGGCTGGGAGTCCTTCCTTTCCAAGGCCAGAGCTTCCCTTCTCTTCCTGCAGGCAAAGCCCCCTGTTTCCCTGCAGGGCTGAGTAGCTGTGGTCTCCTTAGCCTTGTCTTGCAGAGGGGCACAGAGTTGGGGAGTGAAAAGGCCTCATTTTCTCTCTCTCCTCTCACTTTCCATCCTCAATGCAGGGATGATGGTCTCTGTCACCATGCTGATGGCCATGGCGTCCCCAGAGGGGCTCCACAGACAGGGTAAGCACCAAGCAGGAGGAGGAACACTCAGAGCGCCCTTTGGTCCCCAATAGGAGGAGCAGGAATAGTCAACCAGGTCACGGAGGCTGATGTGGCTGAAGAAGCAAGTGGCCAAGTGCTTGATAGTGGGGTGGCCGTGGGCAGACTGCCCGGGTGCAAATCTCAGAGGCAGTTCTTGCCCACTGGGTGCGCTCAGCAAGCCCATTAGCATCTTCGAGGCTCAACTTATCCTGTAAAATGGGGATGATAATAGTAACTGTCTCCTAGGGCTATCATAAGAAATGGATACGTTCTTCCACACGGAAGTACTGAAGCACTCGCTGAGTATTAGCTGAGGTGTTATATCAGGAAAGCAGGCCAGGGAGGACGCGGCCTCACTGAGCTCGTAAAGCTTGAGCTGCTTCCAGCCTCCCCAAGTTGGGGTCCTCAAGGGGTCACATTCCCAGAGCTTTGTGAGGTCAACTTCGAATCATGGCACTGGAATGGGGGACCCTCCCCTGCACAAACACTTCTGGGGAAGGCCATTTCACAACTCCTCAGGGGCCATTCCAGAACATCCCCCGCCCTCCGGTTGCACCCAAGTCCTGAGCTCACAGTCAGTAATCGGGAAGTGAGCCCAGCGTGGGGGCCTTAGTTGTGCCACCCCCAGACCTTCTCTTCAACATGTATGGGGTCCTTGTCCCCTCTGAAAATCTGATGAGCACCTTGAACTCTCGTCCCAGAAAAAAAGTTTCCACAAATATGTTGCCCACGTGCCAAATTCTGCAAGATTCCTTATCTTTTAGGAAAGGTCCCTGCTATAACTTGGTGGTGAAGCTGGCAGCGTCTAGTGTTGAATTTCCTGGGTCTGGAAACTACATCTACTATTTCCTGGCTGTGAGACCATAAACAAGTTCCAACATCTCTAACCCTCGGTTTTCTTATCTTTAAAATGGAAACAGCAATAGCGACTTCTTCCTAAGGTTTCAAGAGGGTTAAATGTAGGGTGAAATGACTTGTTCCTGTTTGGGACTTCCTGGTTTCACACTGAAAGTCTTATGTCCAGGGAATCCCCTTCATTCTGGGCAAGCTAGGATGGTTGGTCACCCCAGTAAATGACATAGTGACCAGAAAGCACTTAGTCCAGTGCAGGCAGTTTATCCAGGTCCTATCCCTGGCAGCTGATACTGTTGCTCTTTTCCCTAATAAATTGATCAGATAGGGATGCTGCCCTGAGGATCAGGAGTCCAGGACTCAGTTTACCACTCTGTCTCCATCCTGCTTTTTTAACAGCTTCCTGGGCAACCCTTCAGCCTCTCTAGGCCTTAGTCTGTTCACCCGTCAAACAAAGGAGATGAACTTGAGAGTTGCTGGAGATTCTTCCCAGCGTGCGTGATCTATTCAGCCCAGTGTCTGGGAAGGCAGCCTTGAATGTAGGTGGTACCACAGATGCATTTTCCTGCCGGACATGTCTTTGAGCAAAGCCCACATGTGTGCTGGCAACATAGCCTTCCCAGGGAGAAGCCTGAATTGGAAACTTCTTTTGTACCTTGACGGGCACAGCTTGGTTACCTACCGCTGGGACTTACTTGGCTTGTAGGCAATCTTAACCTAGGTGTAGGGGGTGGGGGGAAACCACAAAATAGTTGATGTCCTTCTGTTTTTCGGAGTTAGGATTGGCCCTGGAGATGAATGTTCCATGGAGAAATGGAGGTTGTTTGCAGGAAAGCCTTCTCCTTGAAGAGATGCGAAGGGTTGCTTCTGCTCATGGGCAGGTGCAAGCCCCAGGTGAAGTGGGACAGGTGGCTGCCCTAGGCAGACATCTGGGTGGTTCCTGCATGGAGACTGACCTGCCCACATTGAGGCAGGAGGGAGCAGGAGACTGGATCATCAAGGACCCACTGGGCATCCGTGGTTGGCTGGGAGGGGTCAGTAGTGGCACCCAGGGGCCATCGCAGGGGAGGCGGTGGCAGTGGCCAAAGGCAAGCCATTTCCGGGCCAGATGACTTTTAGAAGTCCTGACATCTGCCAACGAGCCCTGTCAGGACAGATCTCTTGGCCCTAAGCAGAAAGAATCCCTTCTGGAAGCCAGAAAGGGGCCTCAGGGGTGGCCAGCGAGGCTGGCAGTGCTGGGTTGAGTGGCCATCTCAGGGTCACTGGCAGCCAAGACGGCATCACGGCCAAGAAACAGCAGATGTGTCTGAGCTCAGGTGAGGCCCCAGGAAGGTCCCAGGCAATGCTGGGGGTTGTGTCTGGATGAGGAGAAAACCCCAGCCAGGAGCTTGTACCTCTGGAATTGGGCACAGAGGTTAAAGCAAGACATTAAACCAGTTTTCAAAAATTTGGAGCAACAGATTTTTTTAGTGAAGAAAAAGCTTTGCTTTCTAAGAAGAGTCCTCAAGGGAGAAGAACATCATGTCCAAGATACCAACTTCTTTATAGGGAAAATTTGGGAGGGGCTCTTTCCTCTAAGCCTTAGCATCTAAGGTAGAAATATGCTGGCCAGGCGCGGTGGCTCACG
>NW_012152729.1:3469396-3470211 GCF_000956105.1 Propithecus coquereli | reverse complement strand
TGCAGGGCAGGCACTAGCTGTGCCTTGTCCACTTGATGTGGGCTGTACAGCGCCCATTCCCGGGCCTGGCATGTCCCACAAATGGTTCTAGAATCTCACTGAATTGTCTCTGCAGCCTCATGCAGTGAAACACTTAGGTGACAGTGAGGGCTGGGGAGGAGAACACATGCCACTCTGCTCTCATCCCCTTGTCCAGCTGGCTCCATCGATCCCAGAACCGTCTCCGTCTGTCAGCTCAGCCAGAGACCTGCCTACAGCCAAGCTGGTGTTCCCATTTCTCTCTCCCTTTGGTTCCTTCCTTCCACTCACACTGGTGGAGCAGCGGTTGGTTAGCCAGTGTCCTTGGCGCTGGGAGCACAACAAGTGCACGAGACGGGACAGGACCCTGCTCAGAAAGCTTTCTTGAGGTACACAGAGAAAGACTGTGGTCTTTGGTTCTCAGAGAGTGAAAGTGAAGAGACTCAATTGCATGTCACCCGGAGAAGTGAACGTTCACTGCCGGGGTCCTCTGCCATCCATTCCTGCTTCCCTTGGTACAGTATTCCACGTGTTCAGTGTCCTTCCTTTCCCCACACAGCCCAGGGACTTCCTGACGTCCCCCAGCTGTGGGGACAGGCCTTGATAGACTGACGCTCACCAGCACGTCCCAGACATCGGGGCATAGTGATTGGCTAAGGGACGGGGATCAGATCCAATCAGGATCCACCAGAACAAAGGGACTTTTTTTTTTTTTTTGAGACAGAGTCTCACTCTGTTGCCTGGGCTAGAGTGCCATGGCGTCATCCTAGCTCACAGCAACCTCAGACTCCTGGGCT
>NW_012152729.1:3405738-3469191 GCF_000956105.1 Propithecus coquereli | reverse complement strand
AAGAAGCTTTCTTGATCATCTGTGAAGCCACCTAGAAAAAGACGTCTGACTCTCTGGCTGGGACCTGGATTTGGGGCACCTTTGACCCCTTTGCTGTGTTGAGCATGGCGAGCCCGTACCCTGGCCGGCAGGTGGAGCCAGGTGCAGAGCAGCAGATTCAGTGCCCTGCCTGAACCTCGGCTGGGCCTCAGCCACCTCTGGACTCTGCCTGGGTTCAGGGGAAGGACCAGGCAGTTGGCTGGCGGCCTATTTAGGAACCAACAGCGTCACTCTCCCAGCCCAACAGCAGCAGCAGTGGGAAGGGGACCTCATGCAGACAGGGGAGCAGTAGGTCTGGTGAGGGGAGGGGTGAAGCCGGGAACCCTTGTCCCCAGCCTGGGCGGGAGGCTCCCTGAATCTAACCCCACCTGCCTGGGAAATGCAGAGTGAGGTCCACTTAAAGAAATCACAGCAGCTGCCACTTCAAAGCAGGAAAGATGTGTGTAGGTGGGTGGGGAGGAGGCGGGTAATTATGCAGGAAAAGTAGTTTTCTTGATATTCTTCTGGAAATATGCCCAGTGCGGAGGGAGCAGCGGGAGGGACGACAGGAAAGGGGAAATGCGTGAACAGAGGGCGTGCACCGTGCCTCTCCGATGGGAGTGCAAGACGTTGGCACTTCTCTGACCACAGCATCCTCTTAGGGGGAGGGGGCGGGGCATCTGGGACTCCATGGGACACCCCTGCAGGGATTCTTCAACGTGGGGCCTCATCCATGTGTCGACTAACGGATTTGCCGGGAATGACTGAGTCGTCTTCCTGAGTGTGTGTCTGTACCACGCACTGCTCTTCCTTCCTCATGGCCATTGGGGCTGGGCCCCGTTAGCGTTTCTTGCCTAGACTGTCCAAGCTCTGGGGAAGGGGAAGGGAACACAGCAGGGGAGGGGTGCAATGTGTCCCAGAGAGAGTGCTGGGATCTCTACATGCCATCTCTTTGCCCCCTTAGGAATCTGCCCCCCAGATCCTACATACGCTGCCCCCAACTCTGAAAAGCACTCCGAGGTTGTGAATGTTGGATGTGTATAACCTTCCAGCTGTGAGTAAGCCAACATTTCTTAGGGCTATTTCTGCATAATTATAAATATTTGAGAATATTAAACTCCCAGGTTACACATGGAGGGTATTATTTGAACAGTAGTTGGCAGCAGAGCTGGAAACACAAACATCTTTTCATTCTTCCCTCCCGGTGTACTTAGAATATTTTATGGGATTCAACAGAAAAAAAAGTTTCAACTGAGGAAAAAAAAGAAAAACAACAACAGCAACCTGGAAGCAAAGCCAATTGTTAGTATTTTTAAACAGCTTTAAATCCAAAAAGAGGAATGTGACCACTTTAGTTAATTGTAGTGGGTTTGTGATGCATTTTCTCTATGGTTAGGAAAACAATTACCATCCAACAACCTACTTGTACCCCTGTTGTGATAAAATGTTTCTGCTAATGGGGCTGACATGCCCAGCAGCGGGCCTTTACCGCACTCAATGCTTCTGGAAGCATTCTCACGTGTGGGGCTCCTTCGCATGCAGTGACAGCCCATGACTCACTCTCTCTGAGGACCTGTCATGGTGTAGGGGGTTCTTGATAGGAGACAGGTCCTTCCAAGCAGGGGCCCTGGCTCTGCTCAGTGGCCCACATGAGGCCCTGGGGCCTGTCCAGCCTTCCACCCTCACATCCTTGGTCACCCCATCCTGTCATCCCGTCCACTGAAGTCCCATATCCCCTCACCTACTCTGCATTTGCCGTCCTCCCGCCCTGGAAAACAGGGCCATCTGCCAGAGACACATCCTCAGCCTCTCATGACACCTGCTTTGGAGCTGCCCCTGGCTGGCCACAGCTTCCGCACAGCCCCTGGAGGTGCTGCCCATTCTCCAGACACCCCCATATCCCCGGAGACCATTGCTCCTGTGCCTTGGAACAATGCCCCACCCCAGCTTTTGAGGTTTCTGCATGCTGTCCCCCTTCCCAGCCCTTGCTCCAGGTCTTGGTTCCCCCTTTCTTACCTCAAAGACCTGCCTTCATCTCAGGTGACTCTGATGGGTGAGCATGGCCCATCTCACTGTCCAGGTCACAGGCTTTCTTGGTGCCTCTCCATCCCCTGCCACATCCAATCTGCCATGTCCAGCCCTGTACGGTCTTGGCCATGAGGCCAGTGACACCTCTGCCACACCGAGTACGCTGTGTCTCCCTCACCCTCTGCCCCTGGAGTCTTCTGGTCCGCAGCCCCAAGGATTTTTTGTACCTTCATTCCCTCCATCTAAGACCTCTGCCTGGCAGGGAGCTGCTGCCTGGTGACCTCACTAGCTGGTCCAGGTGGGAAGCCTGGCCCCACAGCCTCCTGCTCCCTGACCCCCACTCCTGCCCTTTGGCCCAGTTCCTAGGGTCACAGTGAGACACCGGTGAAGACGGGTTAATGTGCAAAACCAGACTTCATTTCCCACCGCATCGCCCCACCCTGGCGATGCAGGCAGCTGGCAGGGGGCACCCTCAGAGCCCCTCCAGAGAGCAGACTCGCTTGTCTCCGCAGGTTTGGGGTGAGCGGTGAAAGTTTCCGGTGACAAATGTACGATCCATCATTGCTTTGGAAGCTCAAGGTCTCATACAAAGGGGGGATGAAAGGGGACCCATCAGGAAGGCTTCGCTCCCTGTGTGATGCGTCCCGCCGCCAGCCGGGCCCAACCTCCAGCTCACTGAACTTGGGTAGAGGAGCGGAGAGAGGATCAGGGACCAAGGGGACAAACCCCAGGGGGACCAGTTGGGTCTGGAGTTTTCTGGCCAGATGCTCACGGGCTGCATCGTCGGAGCAGCACGGGCCCCGGGCGCCCCCTGCAGGCAGCACAGACGGAGGCGCGCTCTGGCATTGAGAGCTTCCTGCAGGTCAGCTAGAAAAAATATCTTCCATAAAAATGGCCAGAAGGCAGGGACAGAAACATTTGAAACGAAACACAAATGCCCAGTAAAACGTCAAGCTCACGTTGACATAGGCAGGCTCTGTTGCAAGCAACATATCTGTTACATGCAACAGCTCCTTTCAATCTCACAAGGCTGCTAGGGAGGGGCAGATTGTTCCCATTCTACAGATGAGTAAACTGAGGCACGGAGAGTGCCTAAGTGACTTGTTCAAGGCCACACAGTAAGTGGTAGGGCCAGTATCTGATCCAGCAGCCTCTCATCCAGGTCTTTGGCCTTCCTCACCACACAAGACCAATTCTCAGCGTATGAAAAATGTACACCCTGGCTAAAAACCAAAGTGTAAATTACAACAATTCATTCAATAAACTGAGGGAATCCCAGGTGAGTACATTCTGCACCTACCGATGGGCTAAGGAGGATCGTGGGCGCTCTTGTGTTTGTGTTCCCTTCCCAGGTCTGGGGTCTCTCTGTCTCACCAGATCTTGGAGGTGCTTGGAATTCAAAGTAGGTGTCACTTCTGGGGGCTCCCTGTCTGTTGGCCTGGGGTAGGAGGGCCAGGCCAGGGCTGCGGTCTGCATGGCCTCCTTTCCTCCAGAGACAGAAGCCCAAAGTGAGGTCAGAGGGGGGTGGCCCCAGGGAAGCAAACCCGATTCTTCCCCAGTGCCTGCTTCCCTCCTTGCTGTGGCCAAAAGGCTATTCCCTTCCCCACTGGTCTGGTCTCATGACACTCCTTGCAAGTTAGATAACTCACTCTGTAAAAACCACTTATGTTTCACATGGTGGTGAACTACTCTGTTGTTTTGTGCTGAAACACTTCTGTTGATCCTTGTGTCCAGCTGAGCTCCTTTGAGGACACCTTAAGAAGGGCTGAGCTTGCTTTCAAGATGAGTGAAAACTGGGGCAGAGCCTGGAACAGAAGGCAGCTGAGAGTAGGGCCCACTCCGGGGGCCAGCTGCTCCCTCCAGTGCTCTCCCAGAGTCACGTGGTCTCCGTCTGACCTCGCTCTTTCATTTCAATGCCAGGACCAGCTGCTAACTGCCACATCGCTGGAGCTCTTCATTCTTGTTCCCAAGCCGGCCCATCTGTTTTTCCCCAGGGCGTGTCACATATCTCTGGATTGGCTGCCTTGGGTCCCAGTTCCCTCATGGTCTGATTGGCGGGGCCAAGATGGCAGGCACAAGGCTGTCCCTTCCACAGGTGCCGTGAGTGATACACATAGCACTATTAGATTGTCTTAATACAGTCCCAGATTCTTTCTCCTGCTTACTCATGCTTGAGTTTCATTTGCCGACCTTTGTTATTGTTGCCTAGAGGTCTTTTAAGGGTTTTTAAACCAGCCTGGTGCAGTATGGAGGCTCCTACCCGGAAGCCTGGCAGGAGAGGGTCATTCATAGTTAAACAAACAGTCATTTCCTCCTCCCTCTTTAGACACACCTCTCATTTTTAAAAAAAAGGCAGGGGGGACTGTATTTAATAAACACCATCCATTCGATTAGATCAACGGTCTCCAAATATTGCATTTCTTCCAGAAACAGTATCTCCTGCTCTCATAGGAGAGCATGTGGTCAGGAGGAAATTGAATAAAGCCCCTTAATCAGCCACAGTAGTATTTGAATCATTTAATTTAGGATCTGACAACCACAAATTACTTTATATTCAGGCCAATTTTAGCCGACCAGGAGAGCAGGGCCGGTCCAACTCATGCTTAATAAATCACCCCCTTGCCTGAGCGTGGCAAGTTTAGAGAAGCGGTTTTTCTAGGACTTTTCAGAAATAATCAAAAACAATCTCCCACACTGTGTGTGTCTGACATGAATTCTTTGACATGCTCCCTTCCTATGTCTGTGTGGCTCTAGAGTGAGCCCTTGGGGTGGAGACAGCCAGGACGTGAGGCAGGGAGCTGTCACCTCCCCCGCCTGTGCTTTTTATTCCTGGCTCCAGGTTCTCATGGCCAGGAAAACAAGTCGAATCAAATTAGATAGCAGACATACACTGTCTTATGGCAGCCTGCTGCCTCAGACTTTTCAACACCTGCTGAAACCCCTTCACTGGAAAGAATGAAAGAGCAGCTTCAAAAAAGAACACCTGCTGGACACCCCCAATGTGGCCTCTGTCACAGTCATATTAAATTACCAGTGAAGTCTCAGTAAAGAGCAAATGCAAGACTCTTCCTTCAGAAACAGTCCACCATCAGCTGCAGCTGAGCCGCTGGCAGACATCTCCTCTGACCTCCAGGCACGTGTGGCTGGGCTGAGAAAAACCCATGGGATTTCATTTTATGCCGCCTGCAAATGAAAAGCCATGTGTTTGCACGAGGGGGATGCTTTTAGGCTGCCTGCCCATTTTCGTCCATCTATTGCAAGGAAACAAAATGGCAGGAAAGGGGTTGGGGGCCCACGCTGTGCCCATGGGCTTCTTGGGGGCACGTTGCATTCTTAGAGGTACAGTACTCATACATCAGTGGCATTAAGAAAGGAAGAATCTAATTCATGCAGGGAATTATAAAATTTTCACAAAATCCAGATTTTTTGAGTTTCTGTCTTGGTCAGAGATGTGTTGATATGAGAGTAGAACCATCAATAGCCAAGTTTACAAAGGGGAAGGTGTCACTGCAAGGACCTAGGGCAATCTCTGGGAGGGAACCAGGTGTGAGATCCTTGCCAGGCCTCTTGGGGACTGTCCAGTCATGGGCAGCATCCCCTGGCGCTGGGCCTGGGGCTGTTCACTTGTCTCCTGGCTCTGGGCACCCTTCCCTCTGCAGACAGACTCTTGGGTCTTGCTGCCCCCAGAACTTGAGCTCACACAAATGAGGCTCTGGGTTCATTAATTCTGGCCATAACATTTGACCCAGTAGGTTGAGAGCCACTATCAACAAAGGAGACCCCTTCTGGCCTCTCCGTGGAGGTTCTCAAGCACCAGAGCGGCTCATGCATCCTTGTGGAAGTCCTGGTCAGCCACAGGGCCACTGTCCTACAGGCATGTGTCAGGAGGTCCCAGCTGGAACCTCCTCAGAGGGCATCTAAGCAATTGTCTTTGCTTAAGAATGGGGGATGGTGATGGAGATTTGGGGGAGGGCTTCTGTCTCAGTCCATTTAGGCTGCTATAACAAAATGCCGTTAACTGGGCGGCTTATACACAACAGCTTTCACAGTCCTGAAAGCTGGGACGGTCATGATCAAGGTATCAGCAGATTCAGTGTCTGGTGAGAGCCAGCTTTCTGGTTCATAGATGATACCTTTTCTCTGTGTCCTTATATGGTAGAAGGGGCAAGCGAGCTCTCTGGGGTCTCTCTTATAAGGGCACTAATCTCAATCATGAGAGTTCCACCCCATGACCTAATCATCTCCCAAAGACGCCCTGATACTGTCACATTGGTGATTGGGTTCCAATAGGTGAACCTTGGGGGGACACAAACATTCAGTCCATAGCAGCTGCTGAAGCCCCTCGAACTCCTCCCATTGGCACCACCACTTGCCTGTACCCCAGCCCCACGCCCACCCCCACTCCCAACCCCAATCCTGACTTTTCCATGAACCTTGACTCTGCTGCTTAACTCCTATGCACTCCGGGGCCCCTTTCTTAATTTCTGATCCTCAGACAAGGAACAGGGCGAACAAGAGCCCTTCTCTCTCAGCATTGTGATGAAAATTAAATGAGAAAAGAGTTCAAGAGCATACCCTATTCAGGAAATAATAAAGATAATAGATTGTTTGACTTAGATGCAATTGGAGATCAGGAGATCATAGAAAATAAAGATGAATGTAGACTAGAGATATGATCTTGTTCTAGAAAGATGAATATGTTTTGAAATGGCACAATAAAGTACATTTCTATAAAGAAAAAAATTAAATGAGATAATGTATGTGTTGCCCTACAAACATGACTTATAAAATATAACTATAAACCAATTTATCTTTATCTCCCTTTGTCCTTGAAATTGATCCTACGGCGTTACTTTTCCCTTGCCCCTCAATGAAATTTAAGCTAAGTCCCCTGATGATGGCTTCTTCGTCCCTTGGCCCCATGGGAACTTTCAGCTTCTTTCTGCTTCTGTATTTTTGTTCCTCCAGGAGGATTTTTTTTTCGAGACAGGGTCTCACTCTGTTGCCCAGGATAGAGTGCAGTGGCGTCATCGTACCCAGGCGGCTTTCTTGATCAGGCGCTAAGATGACCCCAGGCTGCCTCTCTCATGTCAGTGGCTGCGTCTTGCCCATTGGAAACATGCACGCATCCTTTGTCCTCATGATCTCTCGACACACGGGCAGATCCCAATGTGGCTGTCCTCCTTGCTGTACCGCAAAGCGAATAGTCTGGCCAGCCTGTCTCCCACCATTAAGATTCCTCTGGCATGAGTCACTGCCGTTCACTGTGTCCCTGAGGCTCCAAAGGACATGGATTGAGCTTTTCAGGTCGTTCCACAGAAGCCTCTTTCCCTAAGCTTGAGGTGAGGGGTGAGCACCCCTCCCTGTCACCCCAGGGAGGGGAGACTCATAACACCCAGTCTCCAAATATGCCCAAAGAGCCCAGAACACTGCAAATGCCCAGTAAATGCAGCCATCCCAGGCTTCTCATCCTGCCTCCCAGGGCCCAGGAAGAGGCTCTGTGACCACTGGGCCTGGACTCCCCTGCCCCGTGACAGGGTTAATCTGAGGCCGAACTAGGATTCCACCCCGCTCCGGAATGTGCCTTTCTGGTCTTTGCCAACTACCTCCTGGGAGAAGAATGCTCCCCACTTTTATATATATGTATATGTATACATATATATTTTTTGAGACAGAGTCTCCCTCTGTCACCCAGGCTAGAGTGTCATGTCATCAGCCTAGCTCACAGCAACTTCAAACTCCTGGACTCAAGTAATCCTCCCGCCTCAGCCGCCCGAGTAGCTGGGACTACAGGTATGTGCCACCATGCCCGGCTAATTTTTTTTATTTTTAGTTGCCCAGCTTGGTCGGGCACAGTGGCTCATGCCTGTAATCCTAGCACTCTGGAAGGCTGAGGCAGGAGGATTGCTTGAGGTCAGGAGTTTGAGACCAGCCTGAGTAAGAGCAAGACCCCGTCTCTACTAAAAAGGGTCCAAGGGTAGCCTATATCCCCAAAACAGTGTCCCCTGGGGGAGGGGTCTGGATCCTATTCTCAGAGTGGCCCAGGAGTAGACAGATGGTCTGGGAAGGCAAGGCAGTGCCCTAGGAACAGCCACACCAGCAAACCTATCTCAGATGATTAAATGGCAGCAGATAAATTTAACTAAACGTGAGTAATGGGGACACAAAGGGGAAGTGAAGAGAAATAGAATATTTTAGCAACATAAGGAAATGAGAAGAAAATGACTTTGCAATGAAATGTCAAACTTCTGTGCCTGCAGGAGATGTAATCTGGTCATTGCAGGCTCAGTAGAGCGGGGGAGTCTGTGGTTATTTCAAGCAAATTTTAATTCACTTTAATTTAATAACATACAGCCAAATACCTTTGGGACCATGGAAGGGGACAGAACTGGGAGTCAGAGAGCACCAGCTCTGTTAACTGAGGTGTTTCTTGTTTGGTGTTTTACAAGGAGAAGCTGTGCTTATATTCATCCATCCATCCATCCATCCATTCATTCATTCAGGGAGTGAATGTTAAAGGCTAAGAATTAATAAAAGACACAATGTGGCCTCCCCTGGCCTGCCAGGGATCTGGGTCAGCTGGGGAGACAGACAAGTGAACAGAAAGTTGCAACATAGGGCCACACCCTGGGCCTAACACTTGTTGGTGCTCAATACAAGTTTGTGGAATAAATGCATGATTGAAAGGGTGGTTCTAGGAAGATGCCAGAAAGGAGTGAACATTAAGCTGGGTCTTGAAAGATGAATAAATTCACAAGGTACGCAAGTAAGCTAAGAGCAGCTGGGCCAGGCGAGGTGGCTCACACCTGTAATCCCAGCACTCTGGTAGGCCAAAGCGGGAGGATCACTTGAGGCCAGGAGTTCCAGCCTGGGCAACATAGCGAGACCCTATCTCTACAAAAAATTGTTAAAAATTAGCGGGGTTATGGTGACACAGGCGTGTAATCCCAGCTACTGAGGAGGCTGAAGCAGGAAGATCGCTAGAGACCAGGAGTTCGAGGCTACAGTGAGCTGTGATCTTGCTACTGCACTCCAGCCTTTGCGATAGAGTGAGAGGAGACTCTGTCTCAAAAAAAAAAAAAAAAAAAAACAGCCAGGTAAAAGGGACTGCATGTGACAAGGGCAAAGAGGTACCTGATGAGGAATAGCACTCTTGGAAAGGCAGAGTCTGACGAAAATCCCCCCACCACACTCACCTAAAGCTATCCCTGAGCTCTCTACTCCAGCCCACACGCCTACTCATCCTCCAAGGCTCACCTCCAGGCAGACTTTCTGCCCAGCTCAGGCTGGGTGGATCACCCCACGTGGTGCTCCCAGCCCACTCTGTGCCACCAATCTCGTTACTGAGCACCCCCAGTCGGGTGCTGAGTTGCCTTGTCTGCATGCGATGCCCAGCTCCTGTGTCCCCTCCATCCACCCACCCAGCGCACTAGTGGCTCCCTGGATTCCGGCCAGGCTGCACTGCGTGTAGGATTTCATTCCAAGGAGAGACACACGGCCCATCTGGACAAGTGGCTCTAGAAGCTGAAGTCTAAATCAGCGTTTGCTAGGGGGTTCGCCCAGTGAAGGGTGTTTAAGTCCGTATCACATTGGATTTTTGAGCTCTAGAGGGACTCTGGAAGTGCTCTCTGTGGGTGACAGCTCTACTTAAGTCCCCAGGACCCCCGCTGGAAGAAATGGGAGGTTAGGACTGTTGGGCCTGGGCAACAAAGCCAGAGAAGCCGGCCCCAGGCGGAGAAACCAGAATGGCTGGAGAGGGAGGGCGGGGTCCAGGCTCAGGATAGTACCTGGGCCGGGTATGCGAGCCACTTCTCCGGACTGAGCTGAGAGCAGAACACACCTCCCCAGGAAATGATGGAACTGCAGGTTCCCAAAATGCCCGCTAGGGGGTAACCGGGGATACACCAGCCGGCGGGTCGCCATGGTAGCCGCGTAGCTGATGCTGCGTAGTCCCCAAACCTCCGCAGGGAGGTGCAGAAAACGCCCGGGGCGCGGCGTCCCGGATGCTGGCGGGTCGGTGGCCATCAGCTCAGCCAGGCCATGAGCCCAGGCAAAGATCCAGGCAGAGACGAAGAACCAACTGAAAGTAGAAATCCAGAGAGGGAAAGACACTTGTTGGAGATCACACAACAGCAGACCTGGAAATAGAGCTGAAAAGAAAATGGAAAAGGAAGTGAAGAAAACAATGCAAATGACCAAAGCCCGGTCTAGCAATTTTTTAAATTACCACTGGTTTTTTTAGACAGGGCTTGCTAATTTTTTAAAGAATTTTTTCTGCAGAGATGGGATCTCAATATGTTGCCTAGGCTGGTCTCGAACTCCTGGCCTCAAGTGATCCTCCCACCTCAGCCTCCCAAAGTGTTAGGGATTACAAGCTTGAGCCACCACGCCCGGCAGAGTTTTAAAAAACTTAATGCTACCATGTAAATTAAGAATCCCCTCCAGCTGATCACATGCATCTATTTCTTCCTGCGCCATATTCTTCCTTTTCCTCTTGTGCCTTTTCCACTTGGGGCTTCTATTTTATCTATAAAGTGAACGATCTGACCTAGCTGATCTCAAAACACATTACTCTTTATAATAAAGCAAAGCCTTTATTTCATAAACTCAGCCCAGTTAACTGGGCACACATTTACTGGGTACATGAACAGTGGGTAAGATCCTCCCCCCGGACACAGCCTGCTTGGTGGTCAGATGTCTCCATAACTGTGACCCTGGCTGGCTCAGGCTTTGCGACAATCTAGCCCAGGCCCCTTGGATTCATGTATCTTGTTGGAGGACACTAGCCATGATCAAAAGCCACCTCGACTAGAATATTTACAAGTTAATTAACTTGCAAGTTTATTTAAAAACTCAAATACAAACATCGGTAATTCAATAAATATAATGTGAGAATAATCTTGTTTAATTTCTAGTCCTTCACTCTTTCTCTACCCTCCTCTATCCTGTCCTTGGCTCATTTTGTCCACTTTCTGGTCTCTAAGCAGATTCCTTTGCTTGGCTGCAAAAGCCCTCAGGTGTCATTTGCATCTTGGAGGGCCTACTGGGATTAATACCGTCCCCACAGCCAACCATGTCCTAGGGTC
Organism: Propithecus coquereli; assembly: GCF_000956105.1. Taxonomy (NCBI): domain Eukaryota; kingdom Metazoa; phylum Chordata; class Mammalia; order Primates; family Indriidae; genus Propithecus; species Propithecus coquereli. The sequence goes on along the minus strand of NW_012152729.1, from coordinate 3,458,059 downwards.
ATTGAACATCCTTGTCTTGGGGGCACAGAGGTATCTGGGGAAAGCCTTCCTTGGGTAGATGTTTTTCATGACCCCAAGCCAATGAGGAAAGCCTGGGATGAAAGAGACCAGGCCACAGAGGGCAAAGATGGGATGTGGGGGCACACCTGGGGCCCACTCATTAAATGACAAACAAGGAGGTGTGATAAACAAGGGGGCAAGGGGCTGGCCTGAGGAGGGCCTCTCTGAGAGAGCCAGGTGGCTGAACAAGAGCCCAAAGTGAGGGCTCCTGACAGCTGGCCCTTGTTACCTGGAGGAACTACATTGCCCCCAGGTGATGCCACCTGGCTCTGGCCTGAGTCACCGCAGCTGAGGTGATTCAACAGTCTGTGCAGACCTTCAGTTTGGCCCAGGGTGGCAGGAGAACACCAGAGAAGTTCTGTGACGAAATCCAGAGGAGCAAGAACTCAGAAAACTTGAGGGTGGCTGGTATGGTGTTAGGGTGGGTTTTGAGAGAGCTGTCCTGGTTCTTTGGCTCCTTATTGGGAAGAATCACAAGCAGGGCGGGTGCCACAGAGTGATCACAGACAAGAAGCACTTCCACACAAGCAGCTTTTATTGCAAAGTGAAAGTAAGTTCCAGAGAGAGGAACAGGTCTGTCCCCATGAGTGGAGAAGACCTTGAGTTTAAAGAGTATAGAAAGTATAGTACACTCTCAAAGTCAGTAGAGAGTGGACTGTCCCAATAAGGAACAGCCTCATCCCAGGGTTAGGGTCTGTCCTTCACGCTAATCCCTAATAATATGTTAAGTTGACGTGGAATATTCATGTTTGGGGGAGAGTGGGTGGAGATTTCCCAGAATCATGTACCTTCCCATTTCATTTTCTGTGCTTGTATGACTGGCTCCAGAACAGTCACGGTGCTAGGGGGTGTGATTTTTACCATGCTAATGAGGGAAAGTAGGTGAAAATTTCACCTTAGGTCATAATCTCCACTTTCCAAGCATACTCCTGGTCGGGAAAAATCCCTAACCTTAAGTTCCTGCTGTTGTAGTTTCTACTCTTTGTCATCATTGGTCTGTGTCACTTGCATACTCTCACCTCTACCTAACAAATGGTCAGTAATGGTCAGGAATCTGATCAAAATCAAACCTATTCAATGTATCTATGACAAGGTCCCAGATGCTCACAATTCATTGTGTGGGTCTGGGAGACTGTCTAATTTTTTTTAGTCTACCCCCCCCAATATCTGAATAAGAAACTTTCATTAGACTGAACTAATGACAAATTGCGGTATAGTTTTCCATACAGTACAATTGTACTGCATACAATAGAATAGTGCTCAGCAATGAAAGGGAGTCAACTATTGATACACACAAGGACTCACATGGACTTCAAGAGTATTATTCTGAGTAAAAAAAAAAAAAATTCAATCTCAAAAGCTCACATACTGTATGATTCCATTTATATAACATCCTAGAAATGACAAAAATGGAGAGATGGAGAATAGATCAGCGGTTGTCATGGATTAGAGAAGGAGGCAGGGAGGGCATCACTATAAAACGGTAGCACGAGGGAGTTTCTTTGTGACCATATAGAAATTTCATATCTTGAATGGGATGATGGTTATATGAATGTATGCATGTGATAGATAAGGTACCATAGAATTATACACAAAGACATTTTTAAAAAGAGTATAGACAAAATAGGTAAAATCCAAGTAAGGTCTATAGACCAGTTAAGTGTGTTGTGCCAATATCAATTTCCTGGTTTTGGTAATATGCTAGAGTTATGTAAGATGCCACCATGGAGGAAGCTGGGTCATAGTACAGGACCTCTGTGTACTACTTTGGCAACTTCTTGTGATTCTATAATTAACTTAAAATAAAAAGTGTAATTAAACTGTATTTGGAAGCCAGCTTTATTCTGTTTTGATTATTTTGAGTTTGAGGATGGTTAGTGTAATGGGAATATTATCCAGGACTCTTTGATTGCAAGAATGAGAGAACCCATTTTAAACTGACATAGGACATAACAGGAAGAAATTATTGGTACATGTAATTAAACTATGAAACATCAGGGCTAGAGCTGCTTGCAGAGCTAGTTAACTTGGGACTGGCACAGAGAGAACTCTCTCTCTCTGTCTCTTTCTCTCTCTCTCTCTCTCTCTCTCTCTCTCTCTCTCTCTCTCTCTCTCTTTTTCTCTCTCTCTCTGTTGCACCCTCTCCCTTCCCTCCTCCCATCATTTTCTCTTATCCTCTCTTCCATCTGCTGTCTCTTCCTCACTTTCCTCTCTCTCAATCTGCAGTCTGGACTCCTCTCTGAGAGTTGGCCTCAAATTCTCACAGCTCTGCTACAATCCAAGGGAAAAGGATTCCTTTAAGCATCTGCCTAAAATATCCAGGGGAGGAATCTAATTGTCCTGGTTTGGGTAACATGGAGGGCTGTGATTGGTCCATTGCCAGCACTTCATAGAGGAGGGAGAAGACCTTCCCCAAAGAAAGATGGTGCTATTTCTGAGAGGAAGGGATGTTGTGGGGTGGGAAGGGGGAAGATGCCCATTACAACATATAAATGCATATATTAATTAATGGAAAATTAGTTCCTGAATCTTTTGGGTATAAGAAAACAATTTGCAGCCAGGTACGGTGGCTCACACCTGTAATTCTAGCATTCTGGGAGGCCCAGGTGGGAGGATTGCTTGAGACCAGGAGTTCAAGACCAGCCTGAGCAAGAGCAAGACCCTGTCTCTACAAAAAATACAAATATTAGCCAGGGGTGGTGGCGTGCATCTGTAGTCCCAGCTACTCCAGAGGCTGAGGCATAAGGATCCCTTGAGCCCAGGAGTTTGAGGTTGCAGTGAGCTGTGATGATGCCACTGCTCTAGCCCAGGTGACAGAGCAAGACTGTTGAAAGAGAGAGAGAGGAAGAGAACAGAAGAGAAAAGAAAAAGAAAACCATTTGCTGGTGCAGTTTAAGGTACTTGTGTGGTGGCTGCATGCAGAGTGTTGGGTCATCAGACAAGTGTCAGCGCCAGCTAGGTTCTCAGCTGAAGACTGATGGGTGGTCCGCAGAGGGGCATGAGATTGCTGGAGAACTCTGCTGAGCCTACAGGGTCATAGGCCGGCCAGAAGGGCCCCTGGAGGATCCTCCGGGACGGAATCACCAGGGACTCAACTGTAACATGGGAAGGTATACAGCTCCTGGGACAGAGGCCAGGTGTATCCTGGATCTGACACTTGGTAGCTGAGTGACCTTGGCAAATCTCTTAAATTCTCTCAACCTCTTACTTCACATGTAAAATAGGGATGAAAATATCTACCTCACAGGTTGTTAAATGCAGTTAAGATAATGTATGGAAATTTCCTAGCCGGTCCTGGCAGACGGAAACTGCCAAATTAAAGTTCGCATTATCGCGGCCATGCGGATGACTTTAGGGCAGTAGTGAGTTGCAGAGGACGGCAGGTGGCGCTCGAGCCCAGCGGTCTGGAAACCGACGCCCGAGAAGGTCCAGACAAAGCAAGTGCCTGGTCCCATTTCAGGACAGGTAAGTGGGTGCTGGGACTCGCTTTCCCGGGGTGTACGCGGGGTGGACTCTCAGCTCGGCCTCAGACCTAGAGAGGAGGGCCGAAGCTACGCAGCCCCCGCTCAGCGCCCCAGTCCTGTTCCTCCGTCAGAGGACCCCGGTTCCCTGGTGCTCCAGGAATCACAGATTCTCTAGCTTAACATTATAGGATCTGGGCGGGCTACGTTCGCTGGGTCCCATCTCTTCTCGCGGGTTTTCGTGGAAACCATAGAGTGGGACAGTTTCAGGAACGTTTTAAGTGCTTGGAACCTGGATGTTCTTGTGTTCTGGGGGAGGCCCCAGCCAGAAGGCTGGAACCACGGCAGGTCGAGTGAGGAACTGAAGGTCCAATGCTCGTGGATGTCAAAGATAGAGCAGGCGACAAGAAAGTCATTTGGCCTTAACGACGGGTCCATTTGGCTCTCCCTGGCAGGGACAAGATCCTGCTGGGTCCCTCATTCTCTGCTCCGCCAGCAGAGGGGCGCCCCCTGGCCACCCGGGGAACGGGGTGTGAAGAGGCTTCGGGGGACACTAGGGCACCAGAGGCCTCGGCCAGTCTCCCTGCTCCTGCCCCTGCGCTCTGGGCCTCGACTGCACCTGCAAGATGATCTTCTCAGTCTCAGAACTCCCCGTGGGGAGCAGACGCCCAGGCCGTTGTCATGGAGACAGCGCGTCGAACCGTGTGGCTCTGGATTAGCTGCGAGGCTCGTTAGCGGCCCGCCCCGTGCCCGCGGCGTCACGGGAAATCCTGCGGGTGTGGACCCGCTGCGGGGAATGGCCGCGCGGCTGTCCGCGGCTTGGGTGTCCTGCGCCTTGCGACTCGGCGACAATGGCCAGGACAGAGTTGGGCTGACCACGACTCCTGACTCTGCGGCAGAGCCGGGCTAGGCAGGGCCGCGCTTCCTCTGTGACGAGCCTGCCACTTGCCCCCACCTCCAGCCCAGGGCGCGGACCTTGAGCTGAGAGAAGGGGCCTGCGCTTCGGTCCTTGGGCTGCTCTCCCGGGCCACTCTGCTCGGGCTCACCCACCGCGGACCATGTCCCCATTCCTCAGGGGCTTGGCATCCTCTCCAAGGCCCAGAGCCCGGGTGGAGCCGCCTCCAGAGCTGCAGTCAGCGGACCCGCACCTCTGGTACACCGGAACTTAGGGGGCTAAGGGTAGTCCTGGTTCGAGGCGGTATTTAAGAATTTTGAGGAGGAACGGATGAATTGCCTGGGTGTGTGCAACCACACGCGTGCCCATTCTATGCAGAGATCTGAGCCAACCACTGCAGTGCTGTGAATGGGCCCCTCTCCCATAGCAACCCCAGATTTTAGAAATCACACCTTTAGTCTATGGCCATACCACACTGAATGCGCCAGTCTCCCCTGATCATGGAAGCTAAAGCAGGGTCAGGCCTAGTTAGTACTTGGATAGGAGAAATAATACCTTTGAAACGGACAATTGAAGTATTTTTTCAATCTTATGTAAGCAATGAATAAAGTATCTTCACCCCATTTTGCTTTTGTATTGCTCTTGAGTGTTGAAGCTCATTAACACTCAGCTCCAGTCTGACTCAGGTCTCCCTCAGGTCCTTTCTAAGCCCTCACCTTGGGTTGGGGCCCCTTTGAGCACCCCAACGTGCACCTTACGTGAGGGCTGTGCTGCTGCCAGTGCTGAGGGAGAGAGAGAGCTTTGGTCCTGGAGATGACCTGTGTCCAGAAAGAGCCAGTGGCCCTGCCTGGCATTTGTCAGCCTGGTAAGAGTGAGGCAGGGTCCTGGGGAAGGCACTTTGCGCAGGACCAAGTGGTTCTGTACCAGGATGTGACTGTGTCTCATCTAGTGGAAGCCAGCTGGCGGCAGGAAGAGGTTTGCAACAGCAGCCCAAGGCCCACACGGAGGAGCAGATCCTGGAGTGGCCAGTGTCGCTACAGCCCCTGATCACACTCCCTAGGGAGAAAGGTGTGAAAGTGGCGTTTTTAGTAGACACAGACTAGCATGAAGGCTGTGTCCTTAGTGGAGGACTTAGCCCTGAAGCCTAAGGCCAAAGGTAAAACTGGGCCGGGTGAGACATGGAGAGAGTATCTGAGAGACAATGGGTGCCCCAAGCTCTAGTCGAGGATGGTTATGGGTTATGGAGTCTATAAACAACAAGGACCCTTTGACTTTCTTCACTTGGCTTCCAAGACCCCATACTCCTGGTTCTCCTCCTACCTTCCATCTCCTCGACCTCTAAACAGTGGAGAGCTCCATGGAATCTTTTTTGTGGACACTTCATCTCATCCAGTCCCATAACTTTATTGTCCATATGTTGTTGATTCCCAAATTTTCATCTCCCCTGAACTCCAGGCTTAAATGGCCAACTGCCTACTGAATCCCTCTGCTTGGAACTCACTGTGGCCAAAATAGAGCTCTTAATTCCACACATACCTCCCCCCAAATAAACCTGCTCCTCCTCAATTTTCTCCATCTCAGTAGATGGCACAATGAACCTCACTGGGCTGGCCACAAAACCAGAGTCATACATGACTCTTCCGTCTCACCTTCAGTGCAGCCCATCAGTAAGTCGAGAAATGGAACGTTGCCCACACCCGAAACCCCCTTCAGGGGACCCTTTTGCTCACACACTTTTCCCTCTCCTCAGAGGAAACCTGGTTTTCCTTGTTTTTCTTAATAGATTTTCCAAAGAGTGTGTATCTCATAACTTTATACTTAAAGGTTGCCTGGTTTTTAACTTTATATAAATGAAATCATTCTATTTGGATTTCTCAATATGTTCTTTCATTCATCATTATTTTTGTGAGGTTTATCATGTTTAGAATGTAGCTCTAATCCATTTCCTTCCTTTCATTATATGTGGTGCCTGAATGTACCACAATTTATTTATTTACTGTTCTCAATCTATGTCTTTAAATACATGAACCAGTCCTTATTTAAGCTCAGTTTTTCATTGATCCTGTATCATGGTTTTGGTTCACAGTGGCCATAAACCCACAGGACATAATTGATTGTTTTATACAGTCAATTTTAATTTAGATTTCCACATATATTTACCAATTTCTTTGTTCACTGTTGCTTCATTTATATATGACCTTCCATATGGAATCATTTTCCTTCTGCTTGAAAGATGCCCAACTTTAATGAGTCTTTGTTGATGACATTTTGTTTTTTTCTTAAAATGCCTCTATTTAGTCCTCATTCTCAAAAATATTATTCCCACTGTCTTCTGGCTTCCATTGTTGCTGTCTTTTGATTTTTGTTCCTTCAAAAGTAATCTGTTTTTTCTCTATAGCTACTTTTAAGATCTTCTTTGGTGTTCTACAGTTTCACTATGATGTATTTCTGTGTAAATTTATTTATCTGGCATGGGATGTCAGTATTCAACAATCTTTAAATTTGTATCTTTCATCAGTTCTAGAAATTCTCAGCCTTTATCTTTTCAAATCTTGGCTCAGTTCTCTTCTTTTCTGGAACCCAGATTAGATATGTTATAGCTTTGTGGGTTTTTTGTTTTCATTTTTTCTGTCTCTATTTGTGGTTAAGTTCCTCAGATCTACCTTCTCTGCACTGATTTTCTCTTCTGCTATTGTTAACCCCATGCATTGTTTTTAATTTAAGACTTAAAGTTTTTCATTTTTAAAAGTTCTATTTGATTCTTATTCAGTTCTTTTTTTTTTTTTTTTTTAACTGTTGTTGAGGTTAATGGGAAATTTTCATAATTATGGCTAATGGAAATTTTTTTTGAGACAGAGTCTAACTCTGTTCCCCAAGGTAGAGTGCAGTGGTGTCATCACAGCTCACCACAACCTCAAACTCCTGGGCTCAAGTGATATTCCTGCCTCAGCCACCACACCTGGCTAGTTTTTTCTATTTTTAGTAGAGACGGAGTCTCCCTCTTGCTCAGGCTAGTCTGGAACTCCTGACCTCAAGGGATCCTCCCACCTCAGCCTCCCAGAATGCTAGGATTACAGGCATGAGCCACCACGCCTTACCGATTTTAAAAATATTTTATTCAGCATTAAAATTGCTGAGCCACAGTGCCAGAAACGGGAGTGTATTTGTGAGTTCCTTGGAGAAAACCAATGGATACCTGATTTGGGAGATCTGGCTCTGTTTCAACTTCTTCCAATCTCCTCAGTTCCTTCCACAGCCTCTTACTGTTATGAATGGCACAATCCCCCAGGGACTAAAGCCCAATTATTTTCTAATGCATCTACTCCCTACACAATCAGCGGACATTCAGGTTGCTCTCCTTACACTCGGCGTTGTTCTTTAACTCCCTTTTCCCTCGCTCTGAGAGGCACTGGGGTAGTTTATAACCCCCTCCCCTTTCTGGATGCTCTCAATGTTTGAGTGCTTCTCTTTCTACATTCATGGGGTGGGCGATGTGGAACACCACATTCCCCACCAGGTGGAGGGCTTGCTGTCCTGAGGAATTCTTCCTTTTTATTCCTATCCTACTCTCTTTATATAGCCCAGGAAAGAGGGCTGATGTTGATGCCATGGTTAATAGTAGTAGGGCAAATTCAGCACCCGGCCCCCCTTTGTAAGCTCTGAGGGTGTCTAGCCACAAATATTTTTGTCTCTCTGTAGAATATAGAAGAACTTAATCCTCAACTCTGAGTCCTGGGACAGCAGGAAAAGTTCCTTTTATCCCCTCTATAAGAAGCCACCCCACTGCTGTTGCCAAGCCAATGGCTCCCATCAAACTCAAAGTAAAATCTACAGTCCTTATCACAACCTCCAAAACTGTCACGGAAAGCTCGGCCACTTGTCCACGAGGCGAATCAGAAGAACGAGGACAAGCAGTTTGGGGAGGAAGGAAAGAGACATTTTTATTCCTTTGCCGGCAAAGGGAGGAAAAATGGAGACTATCGTCTCAAAATCCAAATATTTCCTGAACATAGGCAGAAATACAGACCTTTTAAAGGGAGGGTTCTCAGTTCAAGCAATTACTGTTGTTAACTATTGTAATCATCCCATCTCTGCCAAAGACAAAGCCTGTGAACTCTGCCAGCCCACCTGGGATTTTTAACAAGACTTAACCTGCCTCAGGGATGGAGGCCAGGCTGCAGGTCCCAAGAAGAGTGGGGGAAGTTTTAAAGAGACAGAAAATCGGCTGGGCATGGTGGCTCACGCCTGTAATCCTAGCACTCTGGGAGGCCTCCGAGGTGGCAGTATCACTTGAGCTCAGAAGTTTGAGACCGGCCTGGGCAAGAGTGAAACCTCGTCTGTACTAAAAATAGAAAATAATTAGCCGGGCGTGGTGACGTACACCTGTAGTCGCAGCTACTTGGGAGGCTGAGGCAGGGATCCCTTGAGCCCAGGAGTTTGAGGTTGCTGTCAGCTACGCTGACGCCACTGCACTCTAGCTTGGGCAACAGAGTGAGACTCTCTGTCTCAAAAAAGAAGAAAAAAAAAAGCAACAGAAAATCCTTTTTTTCCCCCCAGGCCATTCCCTGTTACATACTCCCCACTCTTAACTTTATGCTTCCACATCTATGGGAGGAGGGGCGACTACTCTGTTACAAGACCTTGCTCTATCAAGCCCCAGCCTACCTGTCCTACCTCTACTCACTGTCTAGTCCCTCACTCTGTGGCAGCTGCATCAGGCATCTGTTCCTAAAACACATCAACCTTGTTCCCACCTGTGGGCTTTTGGTGCAAAAGCTCATTTCCTTCAGCCTGTTATTCTTTCCTCCCTTGTGTTCCTGCAGTTGCCTTCTTCAGTTGCAGGTACTACGTCTCTGCCTCAGAGATGCCTCCCCAGACCACTCTAATTCATATTTCTAAATTAGCCCTCTGCTAATTCCAGAGCATTATATTCTGGCAGCAGTAAAAGAAAGCATTAATTTTTTCATCATTCATCCTTTTGATATAGCAATGTTACATTAGGACATTTAGTTGCAGTCATTTTCTACCATGTGAGTATGTGCTATTCTAATGTTAAAAAATCCAGTCTGCCAGCCTGAGCAAGAGTGAGACCCCGTCTCTACCAAAAACAGAAAGAAATTAATCGGACAGCTAAAAATATATAGAAAAAATTAGCCGGGCATGGTGGCACATGCCTGTAGTCCCAGCTACTTGGGAGGCTGAGGCAGTAGGATTGCTTGAGCCCAGGAGTTTGAGGTTGCTGTGAGCTAGGCTGACGTCACGGCACTCTAGCCCGGGCAACAGAGTGAGACTCTGTCTCAAAAAAAATAATAATAATAATAATTTAAAAAATCAAAAATAAAAAAAAAGAAATCCAGTCTAAGTCTAGGAAATTTAGATTATTTGTGATATATAAGATATCATGATGTAACAGAGAGAGTGGCCTGAAAAAAGGTTAAAAATATTTTGTGTCTCTTTAAAACCTCCCCCACTCCTTGTGGAGAACTAAAATGTGCATCCCCGCCTCAGGCCAGTGGTCAGGAGGGGCAGGGGGGTGTCCTTTGTTCTTTGTTCCACCAGAGATGGCTCAGTGGAACTGCTGGGGGGGAGGTGGCTGGGGGCAGGCGGAGGTCTGGGTGGAGGTCACAAGATTGTCTTCACTGGAGATGGGACGCACTGGAATCACCAACTATAATTCAACAATAGCCTGAAACTGAAAGCTCTCCCTTTAAAAGTTCTATATTTCTTCATCCCTGCAAAGTCTGAGCCAAAAAACAGAAATTAAACAATTAAATAAAAGTTCTATATTTCTGCTTATGATTAGGAATTGGTACTTTAAAACGGGAGTCTGCCATTTTCCTCATTTGCCAGCAAATTAATAAATCTCTCTTTCCTTTTCCTCAACCACTTGTTCTTGTTCTTCTTATGTGGCCTTGCAGACAAGTGCTGAGCTTCGGTAACAATTATATAAACCCAATAGCTGTATCTAAAAGTTCACCTATCTTTGTGTTGAAATTTTCCATCACTTATGGCTTAGTCCCAAGCACAAAATCCTAAGCAATGGGATACCAAGTAATGAAATAACGTGGTTCGCTCTTGCACAGTTCGCTCTTGCACACTGTTCTCGAAGCCACGAATTTATCCTAAGTTTTTTTCTCTCCTGTAGTATCATTAAATATTTCTTGGTAGGTGTAGCCTGGAGAGTCACAATGTGTCCAAGCCTTTGGTAATGACCCATAGGTGACGATGGCATATAAGAGGAGATGGAAATTGTCTCTTGATGAAGATGCAACGTTCCCCACTCCCTTCCTGTCTCATTCCTACAGCTGAATCAGGACCTGAAATTATCTTGTTGATACGTTTACGTTCGCATTGCCTGCCTTGGCCACAAGGAGCTTACACAGGCTCTGAAAGTGGGGTCTTTCCTGCCCGACACACCCATGTATCCCTCCCTTAGCAGCATGGCCCTGTCGCAGAGGAGGCGCTCAGTGACTACGTGTGGACCACCCGCGCACGCGAATGCTCGAGCCTCACTGCAGGCCTCGCTGCGCCCGCACAGCGGACCCTCACCGCTGCGCCCAGAGGGTGCGCGGCGCCCTCCGAGGCCGCCTGTGCGGGACGTGCGAGGGGCCCTCTGGGAAGTGTAGTTCGCGCACACGCCGCGGGCCCGGCGTTGCGGGGAGCGAGCCTCCGCGCGCGCAGGCGCACTTCCGGCTCTGCTCAGCCTCTGCGGCCATTGTCCGGCCCCTGTGCAGCTGAGACCGCTTTGGGCAGCCCAAAAGCAGATCAGAGTCGGAGAGAACCAAGCCTGCAGCGGGGGCGGGAGGAGCCGGGGTGGGCCGGAGGTCAAGAAATCCGGACCCCGCCCCGCCCCCGAAAGCGGTGATTCAGAGAGCGCGGATCCGGGCGGCACCTCTGACGGGTTTGGCGGGTGTCTGCCGGGCCTCGCCCATCATCCTGCGGGTGGGACTGGGCGTGGCCAGAGGTGGGTGCCCCGGAGCGGCGGAGCCTTTAATTTGAGGGGAAGGAGAGCGACAGGCCTGGGCGGGGTCCGCGGTGCTTTCACGGGTCCCCGCTGGAGTAGTGGTTGAGGGGCGGAGGCGGGGCCGGTGGTTGCAGCCCGGTGAGTGGGCCCTGTCCTCTCTTCGCAGCCCCTGTCCGGGAGCCGGGCCTTGGCGAGGCAAGAATGGCCCCGAGACCGCCGACGGCTGCGCCTCAGGTGAGCAGCGCGTTTGTAACCTCCTGGGCATCCCATCCCCCCGGGCGTGTTTGGAGTGGTCCCTGTTTTACGCTGGGCGACTCCCGTTCGTGGCTCTGTCGTTTTGGAGCCTCCTAACCTTGCGAAACCCCAAGGTGTCCAGAGCCGGGGGAGCGAGATTCCCAAAGGGAGCTGCGCTGAGGGGTAGAGAGGACCAGGGCGGTGCGATCTTGTGGAAGGAATTAAGGTTGGATGCGTTGCGAAGTGTCAGTGTTGAGAGTTCTTTGAATGCTTGTCAATAAGGAATGGAGAGGGTGGGGTGACAGGATGGAAAACTGTAGAGGAGGAGGAGGTGACCGACTGTGAGTGAGGAAAGAGGAGTCCCAGCTTCTGGCCCGGGCCCATAGAGAGGCAGTAAAAGGATGAAGAAGCCTGGTCAGAACATGTCAAGGAAGAGGCTGGAGATGGATTTTCTTGGGCTAGGAGGCAAAAAAACAAAACCAGGGCTGACTTGCCCCAAGCTTTTCATGTCGTTTTCTGCCTTAACAAAGGTATAATAGTGCACACCACTCCCAGAAGTCCAGCCTTCACTTTAATTAATAATGAAGTTGATTTGTGAATCCATTAATTCTTGTGGCAGAGGGGCCACTTTCTAGAAGCATCACAACTGTGAGGTTATCCATTGATTTGCAGAGTATATTGGTGAAAATAAGATTCAGGTGGTCTCTGGATCTTTCAATCCACACTCTTTAGAATTAAGGAAAAGTGACAGATTGTGGTTGCTAGGTGTGTGAGACGATCAAGATCAATCCAGATAAAAACACCAACTAGTAATGTCCTCTAAAAGCAGTTTACAGTAAATTAAGCACACAATATTATAATGCTTTTATGTTCTTTTTTTTTTTTTTTTTACTTCTTATGTTTCTGTTTTACCCAAATGAGCCTTAAAAAGTAAGACAAGTAATAATACTAGAACAAGACAGTTATTTGGTTTGAGGAGAGCCAGAGCAAATCATGATCATTATCACCTTTACATACAAAATGTTTCCTCGATAGGCTGTTAGAGTTAGGATGACTTAACACCTCCTCAGGGTCTATGGTACTTTCCAAAGGAGGGGTTGCCTTTTTAATGGTGACAGTGGATACATGTTCTGAGCAGTGAATTTTAAGGAATGCTTTAAACTTCACTTTTAAAGCTGTGTTCCCCCAGCACTCTGGTTCAGTTATATTCCCATGGAATGGCCTAATGGTCCACTTGGGTCATCTAACTCAGGCTGTGGATGATGACCAGGGATGAAGGACAGAACAGAACACTGGCCCTACATTGGGGCTTTTTAGGCAGAAATGTCCCTTTGTCAGTGGTTCCCCTTCTCTGAAGTTGGCCCTCGGGGAATACAAAGATGAGTAATGGGTCATGTGACTGCTTCTCTGGAAAGTTAATTGGGTGGAAGCAGACAGTCTCATACAGAAGTATGCCACAAGATAGGTGCTTTAAAGTGTAGTTGCAGAGGTGCAGAGGCCGCTGCGAGTTCAGAGAGGGGCAGGAAATTTGCCTGTGGGAAAGAGTCAATAGAGATGGTACCTTTGAGTAGGAGCACAGTCTAAGCAGGTGATAAAGAAGGGGAAGGGGGACAGAGCTGATTGACTTTGGGGGTCAGGGGAGTTGGAAGGCAAGAAGATGAGGGGGCATATTCATTACACCATTGTCCTGTGTGGCAGCAGCTGTGGGCTGCAGGCAATGGATAGATGAGAGTGGAAGTTTAGGCTTTGTTCTTCTTGACCTTGTAACTCATTCGTCATCATTCATTCATCTGTTCATTCAGCAGGTAGTCATTGAGCCCTGCGATGTGTTGGGTGCTTTCCTAGGCCGTTGGGATACTTTAGTGAACAGAATTTATAAAGGACTCTGCTCTCAAGGAGCTTACATTCTGGAAAGGGGAGACAGAAGAATTCAGTAAATAAGTAAATTATATGGTATACTAGAAGGCAATAGTACCTCAAGAGGGAAAAAAGGTAGAGAAAGGTAAGGGGGATTGGGGAGGCAGGGGTGCAATTTTAAATAGTGTGGTCAGGGCCGGGCACGGTGGCTCACGCCTGTAATCCTAGCACTCTGGGAGGCTGAGGCGGGTGGATCATTTGAGCTCAGGAGTTCGAGACCAGCTTGAGCAAGAGCGAGACCCCCGTCTCTACTAAAAAAATAGAAAGAAATTAGCTGGACAACTAAAAATATATAGAAAAAATTAGCCGGGCATGGTGGTGCATGCCTGTAGTCCCAGCTGCTTGGGAGGCTGAGGCAGGAGGATCGCTTGAGCCCAGGAGTTTGAGGTTGCTGTGAGCTAGGATGACGCCACGGCAGTCTAGCCCAGGCAACGGAGTGAGACTCTGTCTCAAAAAAAAATAAAATGTTACCACTGTAAATAATACTGGATCAAATCAGATTTCTTTTTTTTCCTATCTTTTGAAAGAATTTACCTATAAAACATTTAGACTCGGGATGTTTTATAGAGAGGATGATTTGGGAATAATTTTCTCTATTTCTTCCTCAATTATTAAGATTTCTACTTTTTTGTGTCAACACTGATAATATAGAATTTAAAAAATTATCCGCTTCATTAAGATTTTTCACATTTCTTAACACACTATTGTGTATTTTACTGTTTTGTTTATCCCCTTATCTTTAAGATCATTTTTTAAAATTTCTTTTTACTAGATTTATCAGAAATTTGTCTATTTGGCTGGTACCCAAGAGGAACCAGCCTTTAGATTTGGCTGTTAATGCCATCGCTTATGAGTTTGCCCTTGCTTTTTTTTTTGAGACAGAGTCTAGCTCTGTTGCCTGGGCTAGAGTGCTATGGTATCAGCCTAGCTGACAGCAACCTCAAATGCCTGGGCTCAAGCGATCCTCCTGCCTCAGCCTCCCCAGGAGCTGGGAGTACAGGCGCTTGCCACCATGCCCGGCTAATTTTCTCTATTTTTAGTAGAGACGGGGTCTCACTTTTGCTCAGGCGGGTCTCAAACTCCTGACCTCAAGGGATCCTCCCATCTTGGCCTCCCAGAGTCCGAGCATTACAGGCATGAGCCACCGTGCCTGGCCTGCCCTTGCTTTTTCTAATCAAAGAATTTAATTCACTAACCCATAATTTTTTTAGCCTCAAAACGATTGCTTGTCTTCCTTCAGTGAGAATTACCCAGACTCTATTCATTCACTCAGCAGATGTTTTGGGAGTGCTTGCTCTGTGCCAGGCAGGGGTTCTTAACCAGGGTCATGCTTCGGAACGAGGAGGAAGTGGTACCTGCATCCTGTGGGGTGGTGATAAGGCTTCCATGAGGAAATGTAGTGAGAGGGGGCACAGAAATGACCGAGCTCGGTGTCTGGCTTGCAGTGAGTGTTCAGTAAATCTTAGTTGTTGCTCTTTTATAATGAACCACCTGAGGAGCTTTTAAAAGACGCTTGGCAGGGCCCTCCATGTACGGGCAATTTACAAAGGTCTTCCAGGTGATTCTGGACAATCTCAACACACTTGGTGTTGGAGATACTGAAATGAAAAGGAATTTTAGAAATTCTTGAGGAAGAAAAATGTGAGTGGATGGCTACAGTTCTGAGCTGGAGATGTGGACCAGATGCTAAAGGGGGATGGGGAGGATCTGGAAAAGCTTCAGCAGGGAAGGGACCACTGAACTGGTTCTAGAGAGATGGCTAGGAATTTTTCCTGCAGAGCTGAGGGAAGAAAGTACATTATGGTCAGAAGAGGATGTATAAAAGCAAGGAGACACAAGAGAATGATGTCATCAGGGCAGAGTCCACGGGGCAGAAGCATGGGTGTATGGCAGGAGGCAAAGTTTGAGAGAAAGATAATGGTCTGAGGTGGAGATCTAGAACAATCTAGAGCAATGCTGTCCAAAAGAAATACAAGCCACAAGTATTTTTAAATTTTCATATAGCCACAATGTGAAAAGAAACAGGTGAAATTAATTTTAGTGATATATAATATTATTTAACCCAACATATCCAGAATATTACCATTTCTACATATAATCAATATTTTTAAATTACTAATGAGATATTTTTACATTCTTTTTTGGTACTAGGTCTGGTGTGTATTTTATACTTACCACACATGTCAATTTGGACTAGTCTCATTGCAAGTTTGTTTGTTTTTTCCCCCCAATGTTTAAAACCAGTTTGTGATTGAGGAACATCTAAATCCTTAGTTTAAAAACACAAGTGAATGGTTACATGTGGCTAGTGGCTGCCATATTAGACTGCATAGATCTAGACTGCTGGTACCTGGCTTACTGCTGTCTTTGGCAAGGGAAGATTGGAACTGGTTTGAAGGATGAAGGGGCGGGCCTGAATTCAGGAGACATTTCTGAGGCTTTTGGTGACTGCAGGGCATAAAGGAAAAATGAAGAGTCACGGATACGGTCCAGGTTTCCGGCTTGGGATACTGTGAATGGTGATGGAGTTAGGGCAGCTGTGTGTGTATGCAAAGGTTGACAGTAATCCGCTTCTTTCTGTACTCAGTTGTTAGGTACACTGTCAGCTCTCAGCTTAGCAAACTACTATTGGTTTGATCTCAGAGGACACTGAGTACTTAAGTGAAAACACGTACTGTAAATTCAGTGTTTCTAATTGGGCAAACTATTTTGGATCTTAGAGGGGACAGTTTTTATAAATTAGATATTTTTTACTCACCAGCTGCCATTCTCTTTTTTTCTACTTTGCAGAGTTTCAAAGTTACAAACTCGAGTTAAAATTGCAGCCAATTTCTCGTGTGGAATTGGTATGTGATGGAGTGGAGGGAAAGTGTCCCTTTGTAGTTGCACATGTACTCCTTTTCTGGAAGTGCCCTGTCACCTGGTCTGCTATGAAGCTCTTATTTCTCCAGTTCAGAGAATCCATGTTATTGATGAGGTAATTGGATCTCCAGGAGATGCAAGATTGGCTCAAAGATATTATTTACTAGTTGTGGAGATTTTTAGGAATTGAGTTTTCTCAATTTAGGACATGCCATTTCTAGTTCCTTGCTTTCAGCTCCATCATTTGGCCTTTTTTATGACAGCCTGAGGAAAGGGAAGATCTGATACTTCTTGATAACTTTGCTAGTTTTTAAATGGGGTTGATGACGTCCCGTTATATCTGGAGGAAGGGTAAGCAGCTGTCTAAAAGGTGTTACAGGATCATTTATTATAGTCCAAGGCATGACCTGCAGTGTTGGGAATGCCCTCAAGTTGATGTAGCTCAGAGTGGCTAACTCATACCAAAGATCTGGTATGTCTCACCTATGCAATCTTGCATACTTTTGGTTGTCTTTTATGTACCACATTGGTTTTGGAGGTTTGAAGGTGCCTGAGCTAAGGTCTTGACCCTGTAGGAACATAGTTTGGTAGGAGTGACCAAGGGGTAACGGGCAGAAAAATGTCATAGTATTTTATGAGCTGCGCTGGAGAGAGGCCCAGGGAGGGGAGCTGCTGGGATGTGAACCTGGGGGCAGGAGTAGAGCCCCAGAGGAGAGAACTTGACTGAGTCTTGGTGAAGAGTGAACCTGAGCCAGGCACGGGGGAAAGGCTGAGCACAGAGGTGAAAGAGAGTGTTTTTGTTTCCAGGAGCTGAAACTCTTCTGCACAGCCAAATTTTGGTGTATGAGGGGAGGAGAAGCCAGAGCTGAGGCTATGGAGGTACAGGGGGACTAGGTCACGAAGGGCTCTGAAGCTTACCACTAAGGAATCTAATTTTTAATCTCAAGACAAATATTTATAGGGCACCCACTACATGTTAGACCTGTTCTAGGCAATGGAGATTCAGCAATAAAGAAAATAAATAGTCTTCCCGCTCTCCTGGAGTTTGTATTCTGCTGTGGAATATAGACTGTAAACAAATAAAACTACGATATGTCAGGTGGTAAGGGCTATGGAAAAGGAAAAAAATAAAACAGTGACAGTGCAGGACGGGGTTGCTATTTTATATAGGGTGGTGGGGGAAGGTAGCTATGATGAGGCGACATTTGAACAAAGGGCTGAAGCAGGTGCATGGGGGGCCATAGTCATAGGTGCAGGAAGAGGCTCCCAGCCGGAATAGAGGCTCCAAGGCAGAAGCGTGCTTAATGTCTTCCAGGAATCGTGAGGAGTTCAGGGAGAGCCGTGGGCAGGGCAGGAGGCTTGAGATAAAACCAGCCCAGGCACCTGATCGTGAAGGGCGGTGTAGGCCACTGTAAAGACTTTATTGGTATGGATTGGGGTGCCGTTGGAGGCTGTGGAACAGAGTGACTTGATCTAGCAGGTTTTAACAAGTTCACTCTGGTTTTCATATGGGAAATGAACTTGGGCGAGGGCAGGAGTGGAAAAGGAGAGATGAGCTAGGAGGTTGTAGCAGTAGTCACGACGAAGATGATGGCACAGACTAGAGTGAGGGAAAAGTGGGAAGAAACGAAGGGTTTGTAAGCATGATCAAATTTGTGTTGTAGAGAGGTGACTATGATAGTGCCCAGGAAAAAAAGAGTTGGTGGGATCCAAGAGTTCTTCGAAGAACAGAGGCCAGTGGTTGCCCTGTCAAGAGAAATGGTGAATCACTTGCAACAGACACTTGTTTGCTAGTTAGCACATTCTTTACTATTCGTGCAGACTTTTGGGGAGAGCAGAATAAAACCAGGAGACCATGTGTGAAATATGGGGAGCCAGTCAAGCAAAGGACTTCAGGTTGGCCAAAGACTATGACTAAATCAAAGAGATGGGGTGTGTAGAAGGCAGAACAGGCAACAGGGAGAAGGCTTTACTTCTTGCCGCCTAACTTAAAGTGGCTGGTCCAACTCCCTTTCCCTTGCTGGTCATGCCTCGCCCAAGACCTGCCTCCCTCCTCAAGCTTCTCAGTCCCTGGATTGGATTCCCATGTGTTTTTCTGCTGTCCAAGTGGCACTTACCCCTTAGGAGCCAGTGCAGATCCTGCCTTGAAGTCTCTGCTCCCTCACCCAGTCTTTCCTGCTTTGAGTCCTGCAGCGCCTCGCCTTACTGTGCATTGTCTCATAGTGTGTGCTAATAGATAACACTTTTTAAAATAAACTGAAACTTATTCAAGGACTGCAGTGTTTTTCTTTTGCATTTTTAGTCTGCCGCAGTATACATAGTAAAGCCAGGCATCTGGTAAAGATCTAATCAGTCAGATCCCTGACCTTGGTCAGAAAAATGGCCCTTTTCAACCCTGCTCTGCTGCTGCAGGGACATGGCCACAGTGCTGAGCAGGAACATGGTACAGGGGAGGCAGTGTTATGTATGGATGTGGTCATGTACCTCACTCCCTAGAATGGGCCATTCCTGTCTTCTCTAAAGTTCAAATCTTACCCATCTCCTTAATGCTCAACTCAGGAAACAGATGTTTAGTGCGATCAAGAAAGATAAAGTCTCTGTTCTCATGGGGCTTATAGAGGGAGATAAACAGTAAGCTAACAAGCTAATCTCAGATAATTGTTAAAAGTACAAGTGGCCTTTTTATCTGAATCTGTTTTGTTCCTGAGTTCAGGTGGCAAGAATTTGGGCAGTGAAAGATACGTGGGCTAGGAGGAAAATTAAACACAGTAATGTGATGGAGAGTAAATTAGAAGGAGGTGCTAAGACATTTCCAAGGGGGCCATGCTTGAGATGACACCAAAGTAACTAGTAGCTAGTTGTCAACCATGAAGAGATCTAGAGGGTAGAGCAAGCAAAAGGGCCAGGGTGGGAACAGGCTTGATGTAGTCAAGCAACACCAAGACCAGCATGTTCCAGCCCAGTGAGCGATGGGGGAATTTGAGTTTTATTGTTAATACGGTGGGGTTCTGTTAGTTTTAGGCAGTGGGTACCTTATGATACAGGAGTACTATGAAACAGTTCAAAGCAATAAGATGAAATTATATATATCACTATGGAAAGATCTCCAAGATATATAGGTAAATGTAAAAAGTAAATTGTAGAACGATATGTATGGTATTTCATAAAACAGGATTCTCTGTTGGAGATATGGGTGTGGTTCTGGATGTGTGTGTGTGCATGTTAAACATGGACAAGGGCCTCTAAGTGTATACAGCAAACTGAGAGATTATTTCTGGGGAGTAAAGTGGGATTGGTTATGGGGATGAAGAAGAGGGCCATCACTTTTTACTACCCACTGTATTTGGATTTTGTAACAAAGGAAATGAATGGGCAGCAAGGTATTGGTGATTGTATGAAAACACTGGACTTTGAAGGAATCTGAGAAGATAGCTAAGTGGGAATATAGCTTTGCAGGACAAACTACCCCTCATGACTTACCTGCATGACATACTACTAGATCCTTTAAAAACTGATGTTAACAACTAGTATATATAACCCATCATTACACCCTCAGGCCGACAAATGTGTGGTCACTGCTTCTGTTAGATCCTATAGTATGTTCCCAGTATTGCCATGGGAACATTTGTAGGGTTGATCCCTAGTTGAGCAGGAATGTGATCCTACAGGAATCAGTGACATTCAAAGATGTGTCTGTGGACTTCACCCAGGAAGAATGGCACCACATCGACCCTGCTCAGAGGAGATTATACAGGGATGTGATGCTGGAGAACTACAGCCACCTGGTTTCTGTTGGTAAGGACCACTTCTCTGAGTGTCTTGCCTATTGGTGGGTCTTTCCTTCCTTGGTTGCTAAGGTTGTGGTGCTCATAGCTTAGGTAACCGTGAGCAGGGTGTTCAGGGGTCAGAGTTTGTTAATCTCATTGGGACCCAGCTTTACGGGGTTTTGAGCCTGCTCTTTAGGTAAAAGGTCCTTATTTTGCAGAACTGGAAATAGGCAGTTTGATTGCATGACTCCTTAAGTTGCACCTTTTTTTTCCTTCAGAGTTCCTGAGGATCAAGGACTAGTACTGACTTGTCCTTAGGAGGGTTCTTTGTCCACTTGCACAAACAACCAAATCTTGTGTATTTACCCATGAGCAGGATATCAAGTTTCCAAGCCAGAGGTGATCTTCAAATTGGAGCAAGGAGAAGAGCCATGGATATCAGAGGGAGAAATCCAAAGACCTTTCTGTCCAGGTAAATGAGAATGAGTGAGACTCAGGCATGTAGAAGTGAATGCAGATACTGGCACAGCTTAGAAAGGGGAAGCTCCCTTCAGCAGCTGGGTTGGGAGCCCCTAGACCTGCACAGAAAGCTGAAGCCATCTGGGTGACACCTCATTATGTCTCTCTTTTTCAAAAGAGTGTTAGTAGGTCTTAGAGGCAAAGGGGACCCCTTTTTTCTTTCTAAAAGTAGCTTTTGCCCTACACTCAGAATACCATTTTTGCCTATCCTGTAACCCTACTTATTGGATTATTTTCTCCTGGTGGCCTTCAACTTCCTTCATTAATTAGAGATCCCTTTTGTATTCATTCAGACACGAATTGAAACCCCTAGTCTCTTGTTTGTCTTGTTCCTTCCACTGTCAGATGCTCCAGACTTACAGGAAACACCCACAGCCTTGATTCTCCCTTCTTTATAACTTGTCTTCAGATGCCCTTCCCTGACCACATGCCTAAAACATCTGCATGGGGAGCAACAGCATCTTCCCTCCATCCCACATTTGTGCTAATTGACTCATTGCTCCTCTGTGGTTCCTGGAGTATCATCCTCTCCCAGTGTCCTGGCTTGCTAAGTGCTGCTTGGCTTTAGGTCTTTGGCTTTTCTTGCTTTTCCCCCTGAGTGGATCTGCCTTAAGGAATCTGCCCTCCAGCCTCCTAGACCTTCTCTAATACCTCCCTAAAAGGGTCCTGCCTTACGGTCATTGCAGCTCCTTATTCTATGCAGTGGACTCAAAAATCTCCCTTACTTGTACCCTAGTCACTTCTTTTTCTCTCACAGGACATCTCCACTTGAAATTTCACACAGTTCATATTGAATACGTAAAGTCTAAATTCATCATCTTTTTTCCCCAACCAGCACATTTTACTGCCTTGCCCGTTTTCCATTTCTACCCTTGTCTGTTAGAATCCACTGGATTTCTAATCAGTCCCTCAAGCCAGACATCATAATCAGTTTAGTCCTTTTTCTTTCCACCTGGGTTATTTTCTTCCTTTGAGAAGTAGCTTAGATTTTTCTTGCCTTTTACCTTCTACTGATAACATCCTAAACCAGGCCCTGGGTTTAGATTACTATCATTATCAGTTGGAGTTTCTCACTTAGTCTTTTCTTTTTATAATCCATATTGGATTTTTAGAATTACAGCTATATCAAGATATAATTCACATACCATAAGATTCACCCCTTTAAAGTGTACAGGTCAGTGTTTTTTCATATGTTCAGAGAGTTGTACAAACATTACCACTATCTAATTTCAGAACATTTACATCACCCCAAAAAGAAACTTCATATCCATTAATAGTTTAGTCCCCATTCCTCACTCCTTTCAGCCCCTGACAACCACTGATCTACTTTCTATCTCTGTGGATTTGGCCATTCTGCACAGTTTGTATAAACGGAATCATATAATGTATGACTGGCTTCTGGCACTTTGCCTAATGTTGTTTTTTTTTTGAGACAGAGTCTCACTGTGTTGCCCGGGCTAGAGTGCCGTGGTGTCATCCTAGCTCACAGCAACCTCAAACTCCTGGGCTCAAGCGATCCTCCTGCCTCAGCCTCCCGAGTAGCTGGGACTACAGGCATATGCCACCATGCCCGGCTAATTTTTTCTGTATATTTTTAGTTGTCCAATTAATTTCTTTCTATTTTTAGTAGAGACGGGGTCTCGCTCTTGCTCAGGCTGGTTTCGAACTCCTGAGCTCAAACAATCCGCCCGCCTCGGCCTCCCAGAGAGCTAGGATTACAGGCGTGAGCCACCACACCCGGCCTGCCTAATGTTTTTAAGATTCATTCATTTGTAGCATGTATCAGTACTTCATTCCTTTTTATTCAGTTGCATGGTTATACCACATCTCGTTTAACCATTCATCAGTTGATGGACCATACTGTATTTTAATGCTTTATCTTCATAAAACCTCTGACAAAACCTTATTATTACTCCCTGTACCTCATTATAGGAAATAGAAACGTCCTTGATTTAAAGGTCCCTTGCCATACTTTGCAGTATTATCTTTCTTTTTCTGCTAAAACAAGCTCCCCTTAGGTTGAACTTCTGTTAATATTCTCTGTAAGTAGCATATACTTCCCCTTCATTAGGTAATATGTTTTGCCTATCCAAAGCTATCTGTTCTTGGAATTCAAGGTCTATATAATCCTTGAAATAATGTATAATAATATATTTATATCTTTCTTCCCTGATTACAAATACCATTTATATCATCTCCACTATACAAACTCAGATTTAATAATATGCCATCTGATGGTTTTGCTTTTTTTTTTAATTGCCAAGAGATTGAGTCTTGCTTCTATTCTTAGATTTCAGGCTCCTGGAGGACGAATCTATTTATTACAGTATTTCTATACATCGTATCTGTGTTGCAGAGCATATAGAAAACAGTCAGAAATTACTTGATTGATTATTATGAAATCTGGCTGGGGAAATAACTTCCTCATTAATTATTTCTACAAGCATTTCTCAAATATCTGACTGAGGGTTCTTAAAAAAATATATAAATCATTCTCTGCCCTCAGGGGTTTAGAGTTGATTCTTGTTGCAGAGTAAGGAATTTTGGGGTTTAGGTCCCCTTCGTTGTTTTTTTTCCCTTCCCAACATTTTATCATGAAAATTTTCAAATATATAGAAAAGTTGAAAAAATTATACAGCTAACAGCACATACCTACCACCAAGATTATTACATTTGTTTCATTAACGTTTTGTTATATTTGTGTTATCAGATATCTCTTCATCTATCCATTTATCAATTCATCTTTTTGATGTATTTCCAAGTAAGTTGCAGACATGAGGACATTTTATCTCTACACACTTGAGCATGCATATCATTAACTAGAGTTCAATATTTGTTTACAGTTGTATGTTTTAAGGAAATGTTACATACAGTGAAATGTACAGCCCTTACATGTGCCATCTAGTTGGTTTCAACAAATTCATGGATGCATCGAACCCAAATTCCTGTCAATATGGAACATTTTCATCATTCCAGAAAGCTCCCTGCTCTTAGTTTTTCTTGGGATTTTTTTTTTTTTTTTTTTTTGTTTTTTTTTTTTTTTTTTTTTTGAGACAGTGTCTCACCCTGTTGCTCAGGCTAGAGTGCTGTGGCGTCACCCTAGCTCACAGCAGCCTCAAACTCCTGGGTTCAGGTGATCCTCCTGCCTCTGCCTCCTTAGTAGTTGGGACTACAGGCATGCACCACCGTGCCCAGCTAATTTTTTCTATTTTTAGTTGCCCAGCTAATTTTTTTTCTATTTTTAGTAGAGACAGGATCTTGCTCTTGTTCAAGCTGGTCTCAAACTCCTGAGCTCAAGCAATCCTCTGCCTCAGCCTCCTAGAGTGCTAGGATTACAGGCATGAGCCACCCACACCCAGCTTTCTGCCCTTAGATTTTAAAGTTTCTCATTCTTAGAACCTAGGTATTAATTAATTCTCTACTACTGGTATTCTGAAATAAAAATGGGGATTTAGAGATAGGTTTATTAGGCAGATCGAAATATATCCTCCTTGGTCAAAAGAGGTGATTAGTGTAGAACCAGAGTTCAAATGGACCAAAAGCACCAGTTACAAGGGCAAAGATGATTTACCTCCTGAAATCTACTCTTCCTCAGTTTGTAAAGTATAGTCCTTGATCTCCCAAGTATGTCAAAGAACCATTTTGGTTAGTTCACTGGGTGTAGATTTTCTTTGCAGCGTTTGGAGACCTGGAATCTTAAAGACTGGACCTTAAATAAATTATTAAATGGATGTATTAGGAAAATAGATTTCATGGTGGTTTGTAAAAGGACAGGTGACATGGAGAGCAGATAGTATCCTGCAAGGTAGACTATGATCTGTTCCATTTGTATCCATGCCTAACACACTCATGCTCACATATTCCCTTATTCCCTAACCACCCCTCCTGGATGGGCTTTCCTCATTCTCTGGACTTACCACACATCTGGGTCTACAGCCTTCACTATTACCTCTCTTCACTCTTCCTTTCCTCCATTTTGGGTCTTTTCCCCAGGATACAGGACTAATTTCAAAACAGAGTCATGTATAATTTGTATCTCTTTCATTTCCTAATCCCTCCTGTAGCAGTTTGTTTCAAGAGGAAGGAATAGGGGACTTTTGTACTTTGGATTTCTTTCAGACTGGAAGATCAGGCCTGAAGCCAAATCATCGTATCTGCCGCAGAATGTATCAGAAGTATCCCATAGCACAGATAATCTCTCACATGCCACATTAGAAGACTCCTGGGATGTTGACAGCCAGTTAGAGAGGCACCAGGAAAACTGGAAGAGACATCTGGGGCCAGAGACACCCACCCAGAAGAAAATAATCACACCACAAGAAAGTTTTGAGCAAAATAAATTTGGTGAAAACTCTAGATTGAACACAGACCTTGTTACACAACTGAACATTCCTTTTAGAATAGGACTTAGTGAATGTGAGACACTTGGAAGCAATTTGGGACATAATTCAGACTTACTTAACCAGAGCAATATCCTTGCAAAAAAGAAACCCTTTAAATGTAATAAATGTAGAAAAGCCTTTATTCATAGATCATCACTTACTAAACATGAGAAAACTCACAAAGGAGAGGGAGCTTTCCCCAATGGTACAGATCAGGGAATTTATCCTGGAAAGAAACACCATGAATGTACTGACTGTGGGAAAACCTTCCTCTGGAAGACACAGCTTACTGAGCATCAGAGAATTCACACTGGGGAGAAACCCTTTGAATGTAATGTGTGTGGAAAGGCCTTCAGGCATAGCTCATCCCTTGGTCAACATGAGAACGCTCACACAGGAGAGAAACCCTATCAGTGCAGTCTCTGTGGGAAAGCCTTCCAGCGCAGCTCCTCCCTTGTTCAACACCAGAGAATTCACACCGGAGAGAAGCCCTATCGATGTAACCTATGTGGGAGGTCCTTCAGGCATGGAACATCCCTCACTCAACACGAGGTCACACATAGTGGAGAGAAGCCCTTCCAATGTAAAGAATGTGGGAAAGCCTTCAGTCGATGTTCTTCCCTAGTCCAACATGAGAGGACTCATACTGGCGAGAAACCTTTTGAATGTAGCATATGTGGGAGGGCTTTTGGTCAAAGCCCATCCCTTTATAAACATATGAGGATTCATAAGAGAGGCAAACCTTACCAAAGCAATAACTACAGCATAGATTTCAAGCATAGCTTATCACTTACACAAGATGAAAGCACTCTAACTGAGGTGAAATCCTATCATTGTAATGACTGTGGGGAAGACTTCAGTCACATTACAGACTTTACTGACCATCAGAGGATTCATTCTGGAGAGAACCCCTATGACTGTGAGCAGGCCTTTAGTCAACAACCTATTTCTCATCCTGGGGAGAAACCATATCAATGTAATGTATGTGGAAAAGCTTTCAAAAGGAGTACAAGTTTCATAGAGCATCACAGAATTCATACTGGAGAAAAACCCTATGAATGTAATGAGTGTGGAGAAGCCTTCAGTCGACGCTCATCGCTTACTCAACATGAGAGAACCCACACCGGAGAGAAACCCTATGAATGTATAGACTGTGGAAAAGCCTTCAGTCAAAGTTCATCTCTTATTCAGCATGAGAGAACTCATACCGGAGAGAAACCCTATGAATGTAATGAATGTGGACGAGCCTTCCGAAAGAAAACCAACCTGCATGATCATCAGAGAATTCATACTGGAGAAAAACCCTATTCTTGTAAAGAATGTGGGAAAAACTTTAGCCGAAGCTCAGCTCTTACTAAACACCAGAGGATTCATGCACGAAATAAACTTTAGAAACTCTGAAATTGAAGGTGCAGAACACTTTAGCTAAAATACTGTTCTGATTCAGTATCAGAGGATTCTTACTAGACAGGAAGCTTGAGAATGTCAGTCGTGTGTGTGTTTATGTTGTGTGTGGAGAAAACTCTGTGCCAGTCAACAGAATTTTGTTTAATAAATAAAAGCCACATTCTCAGATCTAATTACAGAATGTTGTAAAACAACTACAAACACCATATGTAGCCAGTTGGAAATGATATGCCTATATATTGAACTTTATAAAGTTTTTGAATATATGCAGGAGATCACCAAGTTTCAACAGCTTGACTTGTAACTCCCACTGTTGACAGCCTTTTAAAAACATAAAACTCCTGCTATAATAACCGACTCTTATTTTAAAATTGTTTGGCAACTGCACTCAATTGCAGCTCTTACATTAACTTCACCATGGAAACTAATTCCACCTCCCGGAATTCACCATTCAAAGAATTAGGTCAACTAGCTCAACCACTTCATTGTACAGATGAAGATACTAAAAACCAAAGATGTGAAGTGGTTTGCACAGTGTGATACAACCTAAATGACAAAGCTGGATTGAGAATTCAGGTTTCCTGGATCTTTGGCTCCATGGCCTTGCCACTGAAAAGGTATTTTGGAATTCAGAGGGCTTTAAAATAATTTTTTTTTTTTGAGACAGAGTCTTGCTCTGTTGCCCTGGGTAGAGTGTAGTGGCATCATTGTAGCAACTTCTTGCAAGCTTACAACCAAAAAACAAACTGTAGATAGTTGAACTGCTGGTGACATTTTTCCTTTTGCCAGTTGTAATTATTCTTCCAGCTAACATATGTCAGTTTCATAGAACTAATAAATCCTTTTATTGTGCTTTTTGTGGCATACCCATGAAAAAGCACTGCCCCAAACTTCCTATATCAGATCAGTGGGAAAATGACACAAAACTAAGAGAATTTTTTCCCAGTTAATTTTACTGTAGAGAAGTATAAATCCAATTACCCATTGCCATAAATTTTGTCTTTGGCTCAGAGAAACACTATGCATTGGCTCATTTTGTGTGCAAAGGTAATATTTCATCATTTAAAAAAAGCTTGTTTTAGCTCTGTGGTGCCTTTGCATCAGTAAAGCACAAGCTCAGCTTAAGTGACCTGCTCCATCCCCTAATGGCCTATCCTAAAGGAATTTCCAGAACCTTTGTTGGTTCATCACAGAGCAGAGAAATTTGGAAGCAATTGTGGACACTGGCCTCTTTCACACAAGAGCCTCTCCCCTCAAGATAGGCAAATTTTTCCATCGCTAATTATGAATCATGGGGTGAAATGATGTCACTGGTATTGATGGTGACCCTTTCCTACTGGCTTCTTTTTGTGCCAGATAGCAGCATCCATCACCCTTCTCCAATCCTGGATGGCATGAGGCAGCTCCCAAGCATTCTTCATCCTTTGCAGGGAAAAATGTGCATGGGGGCTGAAATATATGTGTAGACCAATGAGTCTATCACCTGTGAACCCAGATGGGCTATTCCGTAGCAGATCTGCCCTTCTAAGATGTTAACCACTAAAAAAAAACAAAAAACAAAAAAGCCTTGTTTATGATGCTCCATGTTTAGCTCTCACACAATGCCAAGACCATGCTTGTGTTGTCTGATATGTAGTCGACAATGGGTAATTCTACTCAGACCCTCCCCTACTGATTGGCTGGGATGCGTGTTAGGATCTTATTTTGCTGCTGTTGTTCAGGGGGTTCCCATAGTGGCCTACTTGCAGGAATGGCATGAATTGTAATCAGTTGAGTGCTGCTCCACTGTTATGGAGGTTTATAAAAACTTAGTTCCAGAAGACCCAAAGGAGACCACTTATGTGTGTCTGGGGCCTGGCTTGGATCCAGCCACTACTCTGAATTTCAGCACATCATCACTGACAGGGAGCCCAGGATGTATGTGTGGCTGATGGAGCAGAGGGCTTTCCTAGTCCCAGCAGCCATGCACCGCGTACACTTATACATACCCTTTCAGAGCTACAGGAAATGCATCCTTGTAACATCATTGTATTCTTTCAATAAACAGCCTTCTGAGTTGAATGGGAGTCAGTTTGTCTTTTTCAATTTTTAGAACTTGGCTAAGATTTAAGGATGGCACATCAAGAAGGAAGGATTGACTGCTAAACTCATCATAGCCAGGTGAGTTATTAATAATAATACCTACCATTTATTGAATGCTTGCTATTTAAAAGACATTATGTTAATGTTTCATTTCATTCAATCCTTACAACTCCTAGTTAGAGGTGTTGTGGTTGCTCTTGTCTTTGCCCAGCTTTCTCACTCTCTTCCTCTTGTAACAATTCCTGTTGTACTGACCACAAAAACACAAGTCAGGATGTCCCCAGGGCTCAGCGATAGTTCTAGAGGAAGGATTGTGACCTAGTTCAGCCAACTGGAGTCCTTTGCCAGAATTTTTTCAAAGTGGAGCTGGAAGGAGAACTTTATTTTGGGGTGTCTATGCTGGAAAGGTAAAGACCTAGAGGTTCTTGGAGTCCAATTTCTTACCAGAGATGGGAGGTCTGTTGTATAGGACAGCATGAGGCTAACATGATGGTATTCTCCTTTCTATTCCCAAGGACTTCCCTGAAGTCCTAGGACCTAGCTTAATTTCTGAAGCTCTCCTTAGGATTCAGTGAACTCCCCACTATCCTTTTTGTGCAAGCTAATTTTTTATGTTGCTTGCATTAAAGAAACCTAATACATGTATTATATCCTTGTTTTATAATGGGGGGGTCTCAAGAGGTACATTAACTCACCTAAGATAGTATTTAATATTTCCCAGATTCAAGCTTAGTACTGGGATTGTCTGACCCCAAAGGGATAGCTCTTAACCTCTAACTCCAGTGTCTCCAGAACCATGTTTTGTTCAAAATGCTGCATGTAACTCAGTGTCATTTGGGGATGAGTGGTTGAAGGAACTCGATGACAGTTTAAGTTGAGACTGAGTGGAAACAAAACGGTGAAGACCCTTGGAATGTTTCTCTCTACTATTTTTTTTTTTTCTTTGAGACAGAGTCTCACTCTGTTGCCCGGGCTAGAGTGCCATGGTGTTAGCCTAGCTCACAGCAACCTCAAAATCCTGGGATCAAGCGATCCTCTTGCCTCAGCCTCCTGAGTAGCTGAGACTACAGGCACATGCCACCATGCCCGGCTAATTTTTTCTGTATATTTTTAGTTGTCCAGCTAATTTCTTTGTATTTTTAGTAGAAACGGGGTTTCGCTCTTGCTCAGACTGGTCTCCAGCTCCTGAGCTCAAACAATCCACCCGCCTCGGCCTCCCAGAGTGCTAGGATTACAGGGGTGAGCCACCGCGCCCGCCTCGACTATTTCAGTAAATTAAATCTGCTGTTTACCCACAACTCTCACACCTTAATATATCAGTTATTTACATTTGCCTATACTGTAGATAAAATCTTATACTTTAAAAAAAAGCTTTATCATAAATGGTTTTCATGTGGCTGGACAAGTCTCCTACTATTGAGATAATTTTTGGATTGTTTTTGGTGTTGGTTTTTATAATAATGACATTGAATACTTTAAGCACCCCACCTTTTTTTTTCCTATTGAATTTTAAAAAGTATACCCAGAATGAGATTAAATAAAGTATCCAAAGTGAGATTACTGTGTCAGCATATATAGGGTGGTATGACCAGCTGGTGTGGGACTCATGCAAGAATAAGCTTGGTACGACAGTGCAGGAGTAATAGTCTCAAAATTACTCGAAAGGGAGCCCACTTCTGCCTCATGATGCCTGGGGAAGGGCCCCAGGGCAGCCATTATATCTGCCCGGGCATCTAGCACACCTTTGTGGAAGACAAGAAGATACTTCTGCACTTACTAATGGTAGTGATGCTCAGATCTTTATAGCTGCAATGGGCTTTTATAAATAGTAACTAAGCTGGTTAATTCCTACTCATCTTTTAAAATGCAGGTGGCACTTCGGAAAAGGTTTTGCTGACTCCCACTTCAACTAAATTGGTCTCCTTTTAAATTTTCGTAGATTACTACAAATGTCTTTCATGTTACCACAATTTGTATTTGTGATTATTTGATATTCTTTTTCCCCCCCACTAGATTGTGAGTTCCAGGAAGGCAGAGTCCATGTCTGTTTGTTCCCCTGCTTATCACAGTGCCAAGCATGTAGTATGTACTTCTGATAGTCTTTTAAGTGAGCAATCAAGTGGAGATTCATTGATAAAGATAACTGGCTCATAAATGGAAAGGTCTTGAAGTCAGAATATTGCAAAATAAAACAATGTGATACTATTTCATACCAATTAGGCTGGCAAAAATTTAGAAATCTGGCAAGGGGGAAATGAGAACGTTCACATACTACTGATGAGAGGGTAAATTGGTATAATCATTTTGGGGAGTAATTTGGCAATATCCGATAAAATTGAAGCTAAGCATACCTCATGCCGCAGGGGAAATTCTCCCAGGTAGGCATAGAGAGACACAAGGATGTTCATTGCAGCAGTGTTGGAAAGAATAGATATAAGGGTGCAACAGAAACATTAGTAAGTGAATGGGTTAATAAATTGTGGCATAGTCTTACAATTTAGTATACAGCATTTAAATGAAGGAGCCAAAGCACCTGCCAAAACAACAAAAAAAAGTCTAGCTCTGCTTGTTCTACTCCTATTCCCATGCAGCTAAATGTGGCTGAAGAAAAAACCATGATGATTTGTCCCACTTAATTTCTGTCTGCTAACCTCCCACACTTGTTTCCCTAGTCCAGTCATTGCCCCACTCTCCTAAGGTGCTTTTTTACCTTCTCTCTTCTCTAACCTCCAGCATTTGGCCACTCCTCACTCAGCTGGTGACCTTATTTCCTAGTTAAGGGAGAACAATAAAAGCAATCAGGGGCCGGGCGCGGTGGCTCACGCCTGTAATCCTAGCACTCTGGGAGGCTGAGGCGGGCGGATTGTTTGAGCTCAGGACTTCGAAACCAGCCTGAGCAAGAGCAAGACCCCATCTCTACTAAAAATAGAAAGAAATTAATTGGACAACTAAAAATATATAGAAAATATTAGCCGGGCGTGGTGGTGCATGCCTGTAGTCCCAGCTATTCGGGAGGATGAGGCAGGAGGATTGCTTGAGCCCAGGAGTTTGAGGTTGCTGTGAGCTAGGCTGACGCCACGGCACTCACTCTAGCCCAGGCAAAAGAATGAGACTCCGTCTCAAAAAAATAAAATAAAATAAAAGGCAATCAGGGCCGGGCCTGGTGGCTCACGCCTGTAATCCTAGCTCTCTGGGAGGCCGAGGAGGGCGGATTGTTTGAGCTAAGGAGTTCGAAACCAGCAAGAGCGAGACCCTGTCTCTACTAAAAATAGAAATAAATTAATTGGACAACTAAAAATATATAGAAAATATTAGCTGGGCATGGTGGTGCATGCCTGTAGTCCCAGCTACTTGGAAGGCTGAGGCAGGAGGATCGCTTGAGCCCATTGAGGTTGCTGCAAGCTAGGCTGACGCCACGGCACTCTAGCCCGGGCAACACAGTGAGACTGTCTCAAAAAAAAAAAAAAGCAATCAGAAGATAACTCCTCACCTCTGTACATCTCATCCTTGCACTCTTCCTTCCTGTTGCTATGGTTGACACTTTATTTTCTTGTCTAACACCAGCTCTTCCTCTGGTGTATTAGATCCCATCCTTAAACTAGGGCATTGTTCCTACAGTTGTCCTTCTTCCGGCATCTTTTTTTTCCCCTCATCTACTGGATCTTTCCCATCAGCATAATAAGGTGTCATTTTTCTCATCTCAAATGTATTCTACATTCCCTTCCATCTACTTACCACTCCCATTTCTTGCTTCACTTAATAGCAAGATTCCTCAATAGATACGTGAAGTACTCATTGTCCCCAATGCCGCCTCCTCCATGCCTCTTGCACCCATTCCAGTCAGGCCTTTGTTTCTGCTCGTGTCAAAGGTCACTGATCAACTCCATGTGGCTAAATCTAGTGATCTTTTTTCAGTCCTTTAACCTGATCTTTCAACATTAGTTGATACATTAGTTGATCACTTCCTCACCCTTAACCAATTTTTTTTCACTTGGCTTCCAGGTTACACTTAACTAGATTTCCTTATTCTTCACTGACAGTGGCTTCTCCCAGGTTATCTTTCCTTACTCTAGACAAGGGGATTCCCCCTAGGGCTCAGTCTTTGGACCTCTGTTCTTTTTCTACAATCATCCCCTTGGGACTCTCATCCTGTCTCATGGCTTTAAATACCTATTTGTTGACAACTTCAAATTTTATATCTCCAGCCCAGGATTCCATACTCATGTTACCAAAAGTTCAGTACTTGTCCCCAAGGCTGAATCAGAACAAAGAACAAGGACAACTGGTTTGAGGAAAAGGAAAGAGAAGTTTATTATTAATAATTTGGTGACAAATGAGGGCAGTAGACTAACGTCTCAAAGACTGCCATCCTCCCTTTAAACAGAAATACTGGGCTTTTTAAAAGAGGAGTTTTCAGCAATATGCCTCAGGCCTGCTTGACCGGTGTCATATGTCACAGCCTTGGGCTATTGCTGCTCAACTATAATCCGTGTTTTCAGTCTTGGGTCTTGGGCCATCACGACCTCATTACTGGTGACTACCATCTTGTGGTCCTTGTCCTTGTGCAGATAATCCTGTTTTAAGATAATAAAGAACAAATAGCAAAGAAGAGTTTTCTGCTCCTTTGATGACTGGCCTTGGGATGGAATGCAAGTTTTAATTCCCAAAAAGGATTGGGGGGGGTGGTTTAGAGAGACAACTTGTAAAACATTCCATTGGCCTGTTTCCGACCTTCTATTACACTCATATAATCAACTACGTACCCAACATCTTCACTTGGATGTCTAACAAGTGTCTCAAATTTAATGTCTAAATATGAACTCATGATCTCCCCCTTCCTGGCCCTATCATAAGCATGTTCCTTCCTCAGTCTTCCCATTTGATAAAAGGCAACCCCATCCTTCCCATTCCTCAGGCCCCAAACCTAGGAACCAGTCTTGATTGCTTTCTTCACACCCCACAACCAAGCTTCAGTAAGTCCTAGCTGCTAACCGTCAGGATATAAGAGGATGCCAATTTCTTTTTGCCTCTCCTGCTACCACCCTAGCTCAAGTCACCATCACCATCTCTGGCCCAGATTTTTGCAACAGCCCTGTAATTGATTGCCCAGCTTCCATCCTTGCCTCCCTGTGTTCACGATTCAGCAGTCAGAGAGATACTGTAGAAATCTGAGATCCTGCCAGTCTTCTGCTCAAAGCCCTCGAATACCTCTCCATTTTACTCAATAAAAGCTAAAGGAAAAGCCTCACTAGTATTGGTACCACCTGGCGTGACACACTATCTGACTCACCACTCCACTTCCCTAATGGTTCCGCCTCACTGCATCCCTGCAGTGCCTTCAACACGCCCAGCAAGCTTCCACTTCTGAGCCTTTACATTCCATTTGCTTTTCCCTCTTCCCCTGCAGATCTTTGCTTGACTATTTTCTTACCAAAGAGCCCTTCTCTGACTCCCCTATCAAGGGACAGCAGATCCTTCAGGTGGCATGCCCCAGCTCCTTCCCTAGCTTTATTTTTTCCACAACACCTACTGCCACCTGACGTATGTATTTTACCTGTTTTGCATGTCCTTCTCTAAAACGTAAGCTCCATGAGAGTAGGGATTTGAAGAGGGGGGAGGAGGATAAATTTTACTAAAGCAGAACATCCTTACAGAGAAGTGCACAAATAGCAAGTGAACAGCTTGATGACTGAGGGCAGCAAGTTTTGTATCTTTTGTTCAGTGCTGAGTCCCCAGCACAAGAAATACTTACATATTTAATGAATAGTCGAACTGGATTCACATGTGTTAACAAGGCTAAAATATTAATAATGGTTGAAAATAAAGTTGCAGAGGGATACATATAGTGTGATGTAACTTTTAAAAATCCATAATGTATTTTTTAAATTGATATATATGAAGCAAAAGTAGAAAAGTATTAAAATACCAGCTTCAGAGTGGTGGTTTCCACTGGAGGTAGAGGGGAGCAGAATGGGAAGGAATAAAAGAAGGCTTAAATTGTCACATTTTATTTCTTTAAAAAAAAAAAAAAGCAAATATGGCCAAACATTAACATTTGCTAAAAGAAGGTGGTGCATAGGTATTAGCTGCATGTGACTCTGAATGTTTAAACTCTTTTATGGTTAAAGTCTGCTTCCTTGCTCTTATCTGGGCCCTTGTCCCACAAAGCTACCTGCTCAGTTCCTCTCAGAGCATGGAGCCCAGATGACTTGCACACCCAGCATATCTGAGAGATGGATCTAGGTGAAGGAATAATGGATATTCATGCTCCCAGGGGTGAGAAGCTGATCTAAGCCCAAGAAAGAAAGGAGGGTCTTGGCACTGTAAGAATCAAGCAAAGCACTGCCACTCCCCAGAAATGCCTTCTGAGGGACTAATTAAAAAGAAGGAGAGGACAGGGGAGTAGAAGGCCTCCTGTAGATAAGGAATATAAGTGACTGTTTGCAGGAGTTGGTGGAAGGAAATTACTAATTTCTGCTAATAAATTTCAGTAAAACCCCTCTAATTTTGGCAAACATATTTCTTGACAAACACATTTTAATGGATGAAGGAGCCAAACAATTTGGACCTATTTTATTGTGCTGTGAACAGAAAAGTAGTGGTTGTATTAGTTGAGTAGCCCGTAGCAGCACAGTGGAAGCCCTGGGAAGAAAAGGGTAGGACCGCCCCATCTGTTTTCTTTGCCATCAGAGACCATGAGACAGGATTTCAGTGGCTCCTGGACAGAGTGACCATGTAATTGATGCTTCAAACTGACACCCTGGGGATGAAGGGGAAGCTAACCAGACAGAAAGCTCAGACTATGCTGGAAAAACCTGGAGGTCCTGTAAGAACAGGTAGGCAGGAGCCACAGGGCTGTGTCCCAGTGGCTGCCCAGCCAAACTAGGAGATAACTCACCTGGAGAGGGATTAGAGGCAAGGACTGCAGTGGAGCCAAAGGAGAAACTAGGCTGCCCTGCTGTGAGTCAGCACAGGGGCTGGGGAAGAGCTGAACTCAGGGAGTAGGCCGTGGGCTTCAGGACTAACACAGACAGGGCACCAGAGCTCTCTGCCCTACCTCATACCCAACACAACCTGTCTTCTTCTCTCCCTTCTCCCAGCCCACGGTCTGGGGTGGGGTGGAGTAGGGCTGGCAAGTAGGGATCTGAGATAAGGTAGGAGTTTAGCGCTTTAAAAATGGCTGGACTGGCTGGGCATAGTGGCTCACACCTGTAATCCCAGCACTTTGGGAGGCTGAGGTGGGAGGTTTGCATTAAGCCAGGAATTCAAGACAAGCCTAAGCAACATAGTGAGACCTGTGTCAATGTTAAAGAACCCAAACTGTGTAGAATAATTTAAAGAGGTTTATTCTGAGCCAAATATGTGTGACCATGGTCTGGAGAGCCATAGCCAAGAAGCCTTGAGGAAGTGGTCTCACTGTGGTTTGGTTACAGTTTGGTTTTATACAGTCTAGGAAGGCAGGAATTACACATAAAGTCATAAATGAATACATGGCAGGCATACTTTGGTTTGGCCCAAAAAGGCAGGACATCTCAAAGCAGGAGATTACAGGTTATAGGTGGGTTTAACCTTTGCCTTACATGGCCTTAGGCTTGTTAATGATTTTGTATCTTATTGTTACAAAAAAATAACTCCACAAGGGATAGGACATAACTAGGCATGTCTGACCTCCCTTCTCTTCATGGCCAGCAACTCAGCTTTCAGATTTGGGGGTTTTTTTTGCCGTAGGGGCGGGGGGGGTTCCCCTTGGCCAAGAAGGAGTCCATTCAGTTGGCTGCAGGGTGTGGGAGTTAAGATTTTATTTTAGTTCACAACTCATCTCTACAAAAAATACGAAATTTAGCCAGGTGTGGTGGTGCAGGCCTGTAGTCCCAGCTGCTGGGGAGGCTGAGGTAGCAAGATTGCTTAAGCCCAGGAGTTGGAGGTTGCAGTGAGCTATGATGATGCCGCTGCACTCTACCCTATCTAGACATCAGCCTAGACCCTGTCTCAAAAAAAAAAAACAAGAACAAAAAACTACATA
Organism: Propithecus coquereli; assembly: GCF_000956105.1. NCBI lineage: Eukaryota > Metazoa > Chordata > Mammalia > Primates > Indriidae > Propithecus > Propithecus coquereli. The sequence goes on along the minus strand of NW_012152729.1, from coordinate 3,421,486 downwards.
ATAACCGAAAATAAGCACAAAATTGTTCTTGCTCAGATTAAGGGATCATCATGCGGGATTTGACTCATGCTGCCTGGAAGAGTGGGAAGGCATTTTAATGGTAACATCAGACAGGTTAGAAAGGTTTATGCCACGAATTTAGAATTAATAATAAAAGTTCCGGGTGTGCCTTTTAAAGAGGTGTCCCAAGGAGGCCCACAGGCGTCCTCAGACATTTTATCATCTGTGGGTGGGGTGTGCATTTCCCCCAGGTGCGTTGAGGAGGAGCGGGAAGACACCAGCCTCCCTCACGCCTGGACATGTGGCACTGCCGGAGACTACATTCCCCGACAGCCTTAGCGGCGGCTCACTTCCGCTTTTGGACAGGACATTTTCCGGGTCTGCACGGGCGTGTGGCCGTGGTGAGCGGCGCAGTGTGGACACGAGTTAGGCTGCGCGACCTCTGCCAGGTTCTCTGCGCCCGGGGTGACCTGTTGGACAAAGGTTAAGTTGGACCATGTGAAATTGTCTAGGTAAGCAGAGAAACTCTAGGTCACTCTGAAAAAGTGTGGCTTTTCCTTAGGAAGTCGTAAGTTACCACCCCCTTGAAATGGCCATAAAAAACAGAGACACCATCCCCTTTTCCTGCCTCCTTTCCTCCCCTCCTGTGCAGAGAGAGGCTGGAGGGAGAATAACGAAGCCTTGAGTGAGGGGTTACCTTTCCCGGTAATGATGGTGTAGGTGATTAGGTCTAAATTTTCCACAGATAGTAACTTAAGCTGGCTGAAATGTTAAAAAAAAATCATCCAAGATTAATACACTGGCAGAAAAAAAGAAAATAATTCCTAAAAGCGTCAAAGAGCTAAAGAGGGTGAAGAATTAGGGATCAAACTTTAGGAGAAGCAAGAAACAATTCCTAATCCCAGATCTCAAATTTTGCCTGAAAGCATTTTTCTGATGGAAAGAGACACCCAGGAAACCCAGTTGTGACATTGACGGACTTAGTAATCACCCCATATTTGAACTAGAACCCCAGAAGACAACCGCAGGAAAATGTTGAACTGGAGAAAAGCCATGGTTTAGATAAGCCAGAAGAAAACAGAAGCTTAGAAACATGAGTGATGTAAGAATGGCAGAGTAAGGACGTCCAAAAGTTCTCTGCTCCATAAAAGCCATGAAAAGGCTGGCAAAAACTGTCAGAATCAGCTTTTTCAGAACTCTGGAAATTAAAGTCGTGCAGCAATCTGGGGAGCATTTGTTCAAGAAAAATAGCTGCATTTCAATAAGAACAGTGAACTTTGTGGCATTTTAACATGCCCTATTCCCATTTCCTTCACTCCTGCTCCTCAATACACTTGAAAACCAACAGCCTGGCAATCACTGAAAGGGGCAGAGCAGGGCTGGAGCTTCTTCGAAGCCTCATTTCCAGGGAATTGTCCTTATTTGACCTGTATGGTGGTTTCCTGTAAGACTACACCCACAAAACTTGTCTTTATGTGACTTGACTTGGAGCTTGTCCAGTGCTAATAGCCTTTTCCCCAGGGGTGTCTGTTGAAGATTATCAGGGCAATTTGTCCAATGTCTTGGCTACCCAAGACCATAGGTAACAGTGCAAACAATAGGCTAACCAAAAAGCTTAAAAGGAAAAGCTTTTAATGAGATGTCCATAGGGAGCTTTGAAAAACTACAACGTATTCCTGGGAATCTAGAAGGTTATGCACATGCCCAGGGCTGTGTGGCATGTTCCTTCTCTAATTGCACATGTCACAGGGCTGTGCAGGTGCTCAGGAAAGACCCAGAAAGGCACTAAGCTGTAGCTTATGGCTGACCTTGAGGCTCTATGCGAGCAGCAAGTGAAGCCTACAGCAGAGTAGTAAACTGGCTTAGTGTTGAAAGTGTGTCACAATGTACACAAGAGCCCCTTGCCTTTGGCAAAGACTGGGAGACTTAGTGGTTCTAGGCATTTAAGGAAATCTCTGTCCAATCATTAGCTGACTACTACCTAACTGAGTAGAGATTTCAATGGCCAAATAGCAAAGAATACAGACTTTACGGAATGAGTTCAAGAAACTCACTAAATAAACAGCAGCAACAACAGCCAGCAACAACAAACAACCCTTGGAGGGGAGGGGGAATCTGATTTCCAGAGTTGCTACTTTGTAATATTTAAAGTGTTCAACTTCCATCAAAAAATTAAGAGGCATGCAACAAAACAGGAAAGTATGGCCAGGGGGAAGCGGTCAATAGAAACTTCCTGAGGAAGTCTAAACAAAGACTTTAAATCAGCTATTTTAAATATGTACTGAAGGAAAGTATGAGGATAATATCTCACCAAATAGTGATTTATCAATAAAGAGGTAGAAGTGATAAAAAAAAAATTTGGGGATTGAAGAGTATAATAACTGATATGAAATATTCACTAGAGGAGTTCAGCAGCAGATTTGAGCAAGCAAAAGAAACAATCAACAAATATGAAGCTACATCAATTGAGATTTTTTTTCAGTCTGAAGAACAAGATTCAAAAAGAATGAAAAAAGGGGAACAAAGCCCCAGAGAGCAACATATGTCTAATGGGAGTCCCAGAAGGAGAGGAGAGGGACAGAAAGGGGCAGAAAGACTATTTGAAGAAATAATAGCCAAAATTTCCCAGATTTCATGAAAACCATAAATCATATCCAAGAAGCTCAAACAACTCCAAATAGGATAGACTCTAAAAGATCCACACCTAGGTATACCATAATCAAATTAAATGGTACACTAGAAAATACTGTTTAACACAAAAGAAGGCCATAATGACATATCAAAAAGATATAAGACATATAGATAAAAAATAGCAAAATGGCAGGTGTGAACCCTACCTTATCAATAAGTACATTAAATCTAAATGGATTAAACATTTCAATCAAAAGACATAGATTGGCAGAATGGATTTAAAAACATGATACAACTATATGTTTTTTATTTTTATTTATTTACTTATTTTTTTAAAGGCTGGTCAAGTAAAGCAGTGAGAGTGGAGAAAGAACAAAAGGATCGCCGGGCGCGGTGGCTCACGCCTGTAATCCTAGCACTCTGGGAGACCGAGGCAGGTGGATCGCTCAAGGTCAGGAGTTCGAGACCAGCCTGAGCAAGAGTGAGACCCCCGTCTCTACCAAAAAATAGAAAGAAATGATCTGGACAACTAAAACTACATATATATAGAAAAAAATTAGCCGGGCATGGTGGCGAATGCCTGTAGTCCCAGCTACTTGGGAGGCTGAGGCAGAAGGATTGCTTGAGCTCAGGAGTTTGAGGTTGCTGTGAGCTAGGCTGACGCCATGGCACTCACTCTAGCCAGGGCAACAAAGCGAGACTCTGTCTCAAAAAAAAAAAAAAAAAAAAACAAAGGGATCTGTAACTGGTCGTGATCAATTAGTTGTAAACACCACTGCACTCACACCAACCCAATGCAACTATACGTTGCCTACAAGAGACACAGTTTAGATGCAAAGGTAAAAATAAGGTGGAAGTAAAAGGATAGGAAAAGATATACTATGCAAATAGTAACCAAAAGAGAGCTGTAGTGGCTATACCAATGTCAAAGTAGACTTTAAGAAAAAAATTGTTATAAAGGACATTTTATAATGATAAAAGGGTCAGTTCTTCAAAAAGAAAGAACACAGCCTTGAGATTGAGGTGATTTTTACCTTCTCAAATTGCCTTTCAGAAGTTCGGTTAATCTTTCCAAAGGATAAAAATATCCAAGAGCTCTACAGTTTTTCAAAAATAATTTCCAGTATCCATTCAAAAAGAACCAGAACATATTTGCCAAGAAATATAAAAACATACCCACACAAAGACTTATACATGAATGTTCATAGCAACTTTTTTTCACAATAGCCAAGAACTACTAGAAACGATCCGAAGGTCCATCAGCAGGTAAATGGATACACAAATCATGGTGTTCCCATAAAAGGGAATACTAGACAGTAATAAGAAAGAATGAACTATTAATACATACGACAACATAGATGACTTTCTAAGTATATGAAGTGAAAGAGGACCCAAAAGACTGCATACAACATGATTTCATTTATATAGAATTCTAGAAGATGCAACTTCAGTAACCAAAAGCCAATCAGTGGTTGCCCAAGGCCAGGAGCAGAAGGAGAGGTAGACTGCAAAGGGACATGAGGAAACTTTATGGAGGGGTGATGGAAATGTTTGATAACTTGATTGTGACGATTGTTTCATGAGTATGAACATCAGTCAAATCTCACTGAATTGTATACTTTAAATGGATAGATTTTACTATAAGTAAATTGAACCTCAGTGAAGATTTAAAAAATAACAAGGCATAACAAGAAATAAAACCAAGGTAAAGAACAGACAATAGAAAGGGACTCATAGGTGATTTAGATATTGGAGTTATCAGACACAGTACAATAACTGTGATTAATAGGTTTAAGAAAATTGATGACAAGATGGAGAATCTCACCAGAGAACTGAAATCTATATAAAGAATTGAACAGAGGTTTTAGAAATAAAAACTGTAAGTGAAAATTAAGAACCCAATTATATGGCAGATTAGACACAGCAGAAACAGGATTAGTGAACTAATAAAAAGGTCAGAAGAAAAAATTCAGACTGAAGCATAGTGAGATAAAAGAATAAAAAGTATAGAAAATAGCATAAGAAACACTCTCACTGCGTGATCTTAGGGAAAAAAAAGAAACATGACTCACAGAATAATTAGAAGAGGAGGAAAAAGAAAATGGAACAGAAGTAATATTTGAAGAGATATTGAATGTTTTTCAAAACTGCAGAGAGATATCAAGGCACTGATTCAAAAAGTTCTATGAACCTAAGCAGAATGGATAAATACAAAGGCAACTGTATCTAGGGACATCATTGTAAATAGCTGAAAAACTAAGGAGTAGGCCAGGTGCAGTGGCTCACTCCTGTAATCCCAGCACTTCAAGAAGCTGAGGCAGGATCGCTTGAGTTCAGGAGTTTGAGGCTGCAGGCTGCAGTGAGCTATGATCATGCCACTGCACTCCAGCTTGGAGGACAGAGTGAGACCCTGTCTCTCAAAAAAATAAAAGCAAAAAATGTAACACACACAACCCAAAGGACTAGAAAATGCTAAAAGCAATAGGCTAACCAAAAAACTAGAGAAAAGACACTACCTTCAAAGGGTAAATGTCAGAAGAATGGCAACCCAGTAGGTGCTCAATAAACATTTATGAGCAAAGCAGTCAGACAATCCCAAGGTTGCTCAATGCTTTTCCAGTCAATACTCCTTACTCTGTGAGTGACCTTCTTAATCTCTCTGTACTTCAGTTTTCTCGAATGTAAGACGGGCATATTAAACCAGGTGTGTGGCCTGCTCCTGTAGTCCCAGCTACTCGGGAGGCTGAGGCAGGAGGATTGCTTGGGCCAGGAGTTGGAGGCTGCCGTGAACTCTGATGAGGCCACTACACTCCAGTCTTGGCCACAGAGCAAGACCTCGTATCTAAAAATAAAAAAAAAATAAAATGGGCATATTAATAGAACCAGCCCTGTAAAGCTGTTGTTGATTAAATTAGTTAATATTTTGCACTATGTGTGGCCCGCTGTAGTTTCTTGCTATTATTATCATCGTCACAGAAGCAGGTGGGCTGTAGTGAGCACAGCATTGGACCTGGAATTAGTAGGTGTGACACTTAACAGCTGTGCAATTTTTGCTCACATTGCCTCGCGTTTCTGAGCCTCAGTCTGTAAAATGGTGCCAACCATAGTCCCACCTGTTAGGGCTGATGTGAGGATTAAGTGAGTTAGTATCTATAAATCACTTAGCCCCTTGCCCGGCTCATAGTAGGTGCTTTTTAAAATGTGCGGACCCAAGATGAACAGGCTAGGATTGTGGGGCGCTGGCCTGCGGAGAGCTCTCCCCAGACGTGTCCCCCTGGGGGTGGCGAGGGTTGCAGGGCCCGCCCACCCCCAGGCTGGGCGCCGCGTGCATGCCTGCTGGCCACCAGGGGGCGCTGGCGCGCCACAGAGGGCGCCTGGGGGCGGGAGAGCCGCGATGCCGCCGGCTGCGTGGAGCCTGCACCAGGGTAGCTTGCCCGGCTTCCTCTGCTTTTCTCCCTTTAGTAGTCCTTGAAACGACGGTGGAATTTCGCTTTTCCTGATGAGGTACCTGCTCTCGGCGGCCTACATCCCCGGCGTCCTGCACCCGAGAGGAAGAGATGTGGGGCACCCGGGGATAGCGGAGATCCGGGTCAGCGTCAGAAATAGAGACGGGAACATCTGCAAGTAAGTCCCAGGCGCCCCATGTGCAGAAGTAGCCCAGCATCTCCCTGAGCAAAGCGTTGTTTTTTCTCACAACTTCTTATTCTGCAAAATTTCATACCCAAAGGAAACGTTTTAAAACTGTGCAGTTAACAAACACCCTTTTTCTAACCCTCCTTTACTCTGAAGGAAAACAAACACCCTTATACCTTTCACCTGGACTCACCAATTGTCAATATATTTTGCCAGATTGTTAGCATACGCACGTTTCATTTTTATTTTTATTTTTATTTTCTTGGCTGAACCATTTGAGAGTTACTTGCAGACATCCTGACACTTCACCCGTGAGTATTTCAACCTGTGTCTCCTAAGAACAAAGACCTTCTCCTACACAGCTACAACGCCTTTATCACACCTGAGGAGCTCAACATTGATGTAATACTGTTATCTCACACACAGTACATATTCAAATTTACCATTTATATCCTGTGTAGCTGTGGTTTTATTTGTGATCTAGGATCCAATGAATGTTCACGTCATTTTTTTTTTCATGACATTTTTGAAGAGTCCAGGCAAGTTGTCTTATAGAAGCTCCCATAATCTGAATTTGTCCTATTTGTTCTTCATAATTATATTCAGCCAAGTCACTTTGGATAACAATGTTGTATAGGCCATGTTATCGATTTCTCACTACATCATATCAGGTGGCCTATTGTGTAGGTTTGTCCCATTTTGCGACACTAAGTTTTATCACAGGGTCATCTATTACCATTTCCTGTCCTCCCTTTTTCCACCTCCAACCCCCCCAAAAAAAACTGAATCTGACACCACAAGAAGCAACCAGCTAAGTCTAGAATGTGGGACAAATAGCCCAGTTTCTTTAACAAATCCATGGTCCCACTGGCCTCCCTGCTGCCTTTCAAAAAAGCTGGGCACCTTCCTGCCACAGGACCTTTGCACTTCCTATTCCCGTCACCTGGAATGTTCTTTCCCGTGAAAAGGATGGTTTCCTCCCTCACCTTCAAGTCTTTGCTCAGTATCAGCTTTTCAGCAAAGCCTTCATTGACTAGCCTAGCTCCCTTACCCTGCTCTCCTTTTTCCCCATAGCAATTATCACCTTCTGACATATCATATAATTTACTTACTTACTGTGTTTGCTGTCTGTCTCCTCTGGTAGCATGTTAACTCTCTAAGAGTAGAGATTTTCCTCTGCTTTACTCACTGCTGTATTCCCAACACCTCAAACGAAACTCAGCACGTTATAGCACTTCAGACATATTTGCTGAATGAATGTATTTGTTATCTATTACTGCATTGCAAATTATTCCAAAGTTTAGCAGCTTAAACCACAAACATTTATTTTCTCACATGGTTTCTGGAGGTCATGAATCTGGGAGCTCCTTAGCTGGGTGGTTCAGGCTCTGTTTCCTCCCCGAGGCTGTAATCAAGTTGCTGGCCAGAGCTACAGCCATCTCCAGGCTTTCTGGGGCTGTAGAGCCCACTTCCAAGTTCATGCGCGTGGTTGATGGCCGGAAGCTTTGGTTCCTAGGCACGTGGGTCTCTCCACAGGGCTACCTCATGTCATAGCAGCTGGCTTCCCTTAAGTGATGAAAGAGGGAGAGACAAAGAAAGAAAGAGAAAGAGAACGCCCAAGACAAATGCCACATCTTTTTATTACTTAATCACAAAATAATAAACTTATCTGAGCTAGTCAGAATAGTGGCCTCCCCAAAGATGTCCTAATCCCCAGAAGCTGTGACTGTGTTACCTTACATGGCAGAAGACACTTGCAGATGTGATTAAGGATTTTAAGATGGGGAAGGCTGTGCCTGGCCCAGTGTAATCACAAGGAGCCTTATGAGGGAAAGGGGACGACCAGGGGAGCCAGAGAGTCTGTGATGAAAGGGGCGACGTGGTGATGGGAGCAGAGACTGGAGTGAGGCACTTTGAAGATGGAGGAAGGGACCATGAGCCTCTAGAAGATGGAAAACGTAAGGAAAGAAATTTTCCCCCAGACCCCCCATAGGAACACAGCCCTGCTGACACTTTAATTTTTACTCAGTAAGACCTATTTAGACCTCTGGCCTCTAGAGCAGCAAAATAGTAAATTTGTGTTGTTTTAAGCCCCTAGTTTTGTGGTAATTCGTTAACAGCAGCAGTAGGAAATGAATACACCATCACTTCTGCCATACTGTATTAGTTAGAAGTGAGTCACCAAGCCCAGCCCACATTCACAGGGTATGAATCCCAGGACACTCCACTTAGACCCTGCCTACCACAAGGACTCAATGATTACTAAGCCCACTCTACAGGCAGGTAGACTGAGGCTCAGAGGAGTGAAATAACATGCCTGAGATTGCATAGCTAATAATGGTGAAGTCAGTTCCATCTGACACTCAGAATAAATTCCAAACTTTTTTGACAAATAGCTATGATGATCTGCCTGATCTGGGACCTGCCTTCCTCCCTGATCTTTAACACACTGATTTTATTCCCATCTTAGGGTCTTTACATCTGCTGTTTCCTCCCCAAAATTGCTGTCCACTGGGCTGGCTTCTTCTCCCCCTTCAGGTCTCAATTCAAATGCAGGTCTTCTCTAACCACCCCTTGTAACATGACTTTCTGTCTGTTGACCCCATTTTGGTTTATCTTTCTTATTTACTGTTTGTTTACTGTCCCATGTCCGTTCTCTCTACTCCCACCCTGCATAAGGACAGGGGCTTTGCCTGCTTTGTTCACTGCTATATCCCCAGTACTGGCACCCAGTAGATGCTCAGTAAGTATTTGCTGAATGAATGAATGACTTCACAGCGAGGTGAAACAATTAAAGTCAATCCATTCAACTCACGTCTCTGGGCATTATCCGGCAGAGCTTATGAGGCTTAGAAGAAATACATAAAAGAAGTAACACGGCCCAGAGTCATAGGATGTATATTTTTTATAATTTTTGTTTCAAAATATTAAGGGGTACAAACGTTCTTGTTATGTGGCTGGTGAATTGTATGATGCTGAAGTCGGGGCTTTTTGTGTGCCCGTCACCAGAATAGTGTACATTGTACCCGATAGGTAAATTTTTATCCCTCTTGCCCCTTCTTCTCTCCCCCTTCTTAGTTTCCAACGTCCTTTACACCACTTTAGGACCATGTGCACCCATCATTTAGCTCCCACTTATTGGTGAGAACATGTGGTGTTTGTTTTTCCATCCCTGAGATACTTTGTTTAGAATGTTCCCCAGTGAGGATATATTTTTAAAGAAATAAGAGTTTTGATCTCCCACCAGCAGGCTGGACCTGGGGGCATTCTCAGGACTCTGTCATCTGAAGGCCCTTTGTCTCCAGAGAGGAAACAACACTGGCAGGAGGCTTGAGCAATCTGACAGCACTGTTTGGGTAATAACTGAGCATTTTCCTCCCTGGCTTGTTCTGCTGGTCTCCACACCCCCTTTTCCGCAGGCAAAACTTTCTTTACTAAGCCAGGAACAGTAGCTCTCCCAAGACTCTGCAGATCAACCATGAATTTCATAAGGGTGTGTTAGGTAAAGAGAGCTCCACTTGATTAGGGAGTCTGGGTTCTTGTAACCTTGGACAAGAAACCTGTTTTCTCAATCTCTCTCTCTCCCTCCCCCTACCTTGGTTGGATGGTTGCGGGGGAGGGGAGAGGCTTGGGTACAAAGAATTGAATTACTCATTCACAGACCACTCTTAGAATTGGTTTGTGCAAGGCTCTTCTCTGGTTTCATTAGTTCACTCATTCATTTCTTTCTTTTTATGCCTATCTCTCCCTTCCATTACCCTCCTCCCCTACTCTGTTTAATAAATATCTTCAAGTTTGTATATAGCTTTGTCAAATATGTAGTGTTTCATGTGAATGTGATTTTAAATTTTTAATTAGAAGATACCTTGCTATAGATCAGATTCTATTTCTTGCTGTGGTCACCAGCCTTCAAGATGGCCCCAGTGAATCTCCTGATAGTCACATCTTTGAGTAGTCCCCTCTGTTATCGTCTGAATGTCTAGGTCCCTGCAAAATTCATATATTGAGATGCTAAGCCTCAAGGTGATGGTATTTGGAAGTGGGGACTTTGGAAGGTAGTTAGGCTTAGATGAGATCATGAGGGTAGGGCCCCTGTGGGGGTGAAGGTAGACTTCCCCTGTGCCCCAGAAGTTTCACTGAAGGATCAACTCACAATGAGGCAGGTTAATAAGAGAAAGAGATTGATTTTATTTAGTGTGTGCACAGAGAGAATCACAGAGTGACTACCCAATATCCTGATGGTGTCCAGAAATTTATATACCCTCATTTTAGAGGGGAGGGGGAGATGAGGAATATAGGTAATTACATTCAGGGGCAATAAATGATTACTAGGGAGGATGAATAGACACTGGGAGATGGGGGAAACAAATCGACTTGTAAATGATTCTCTTTGGAAATGAAATTAACCTGACAGACAGGTATCTTGTTTTAGCAGGTATTATATTTAAAATGATTTGGGCCAGGTCTGATTTCTGGTTGCATTCTTGATCTTCTTTCCTGTAATATATTGAGATAATAGGGAGGGGAAGAGAAGTTGATTATTCTTTTTTTTTTAAGACAGGGTCTCACCCCATCACTGGGGAGGGCCAGAGTGCAGTGGTGTCATCATAGCTCACTGCAACTTCAAACTCCTGGGCTCAAGCAGTCCTCCTGCCTCAGCCTCCTGAGTAGCTGGGACTACAGTGAATTTCATATAATTTTCATGTGTCACATAATATTCTTTTGATTTTTCCCCGTTTAAAAATGTAAAAATCATTCTTAGATCATGAGCCAAATTGTACAAAAACAGGCAACAGATAAAAATTTGGCCCACAGTGTTGACTCCTGCTACATTTCATTAACAGCTGCATAATTATTCCATAATGTGTTTTCTTTTCTTTTGTATGTACGTGAGAGACAGGGTCTTGCTCTGTCGCCAGGGCTAGAGTGCAGTGACATAATCATGGCTCACTGCAGCCTCAAACTCGTGAGCTCAAGCGATCCTCCTGCCTTAGCCTCCCAAGTAGCTGGGACTACAGGCGCGAGCCACTTTTTGGCTGTCATGCCTAGTGCTGCTACGAACTTTCATGCATAAATTTTTGTGTAGACATACGTTTTCATTTCTTTTAGGTATATACTTAGGAGTGGAATTGCTGGGTCAAATAATTATGTTTAACATTTTCAGGCAACACCCGTTTTTATACATTCCAGGAGCTAAAGATGGTTTTTATGTTTTTAAATGGCTGGGGAAAAAAATCAGAAGAATATTTTGTAACACATGCAAATTACGTAGAATTCAAATTTCAGCATACATGAATAAAGTTTCACTGGACAGCTACATACTCGTTTATGTATTGTCTGTGGATGCTTTTGCACTGCCGTGGCAGAACTGAGTAATGTGACAGACACAATATGGCCTGCAAAGCCCAAAATATTTACTATCGAGGCTTTTATAAAAAAGGCTTACCGACCCCTAAACCATATGTAAGTGTCGTTGTCATTAATTTTTGTTTGCCAGCTGGTAGGGGCAGTTTGGGTATGTACTGCCTCTGGGTTGGATGGCAACAGGACCCAGGTCACCAATCTCTCTCTGTCGGGCCCCAGCCTGATAACATAAAGAAATGAAAGGCCACATCTGGCCCCATTTTCTGGACTGAGAAATTGAGTCCTGTAGGGACTGCTCAGACTCCTGCAGACTCAAGGGGAAATGAGGACTTAGCTTGCTTCTACTCCTGGGCAGCCTCTTCCTGTCCAGTTAAGAAGATCTGTCCATGAATAATTCATGGCCGAGGTTTGCAGAGCACTCCATCTTGTCAGAGCACTTTGATCATCATTAATTAGTCAGAGCCTGGCTCCCCTGTTGCCCAATAAAACAAAAACCGAGTGGCTCTGTTGACTCGGCCTCCAAAACTCTAAAACTTGGCGTGTCCACACCAGACTTTCGGACCTGCAAGTTCCTCCTTTCTACCCATCGCCCCATCACCTCGCAAAGCCCTAAAGCCTGCTGCTGGGCCCGAAAGCTGGGCTTCCTGCAGGAAACTGCAGACTCGGGATGGGAGCCCCACCCCTCATAGCTGGTGTCCCCTGAGAAGTCATGTCCCGTCTCTGCCCTCATTGTCCTGGTCTGGGAGATCTGAGTAATGATGACTATCTATGGGGTTGCTGTGAGGACTATTTTTTTTTTTTTTTTTTTTCTTGAGGACTGTTGTTTTGAGTTTATGTTTATAAAAGGGTTCTGAGGCCAGGCACAGTGGCTCATGCCTGTAATCCCATCACTTTGGGAGGCCGAGGCGGGAGGATTGCTTGAGCCCAGGAGTTTGAGGTTGCTGTGAGCTATGATAACGCCGCTGCTCTCTAGCCTGGGTGACAGAGCAAGACCCTGTCTCAAAAAAAAAACAGAAAAAAATGTATAGATGTATACAATGGAATATTATCCAGCCATAAAAAGTAATGAAGTACTGATGCGTGCTATCACATGGATGAACCTAAAACCATTCCACTAAGTAAAGGAAGCCAGACACAAAGGCCACATATTGTATGATTCTATTTATACGAAATGTCCAGAATAGGCAAATCCATAGAGACAGAAAATAGATTAGTGGTTGCCTAGGGCTGGGGAGGGAATGGAGAATGACTGTAAATGGGCACAAGGTTTCTTTTTGGGGCAATGGAAATGTTTTAAAATTGATTGTGGTGATGATTACACAACTCCATGAATATATTAAAAACAACTGAATTGCATGCTTAAATGGATGAATTTTATAGTATGTAAATTATACCTCAATAAAGCTATTTTTAAAAAATGCTCTGAAAAGTATAAAGTGATGAGCACAGTGAAATTCATATGCATAACCTGTGATCATATTCATAATGGATGGAGCCGAGTGTTCTGACAAGTCAGTTTAGGGTAGTTTCTAAGGCTTTTGAAGTCAGAGACACCTGGATCGCTGGTTATGTATGACCTCAGGCAAGGCATTTAACTCTCTGAGCCTTAATTTAACCATCTGTAAAACTGGGACTATAATCCGTGTCTCTTAGGATTATTGTGACAATTAAATTTATATTATAAGAACATGCTGAGCTTGGTACTTGACCCATAGTAGATGCTTAGTAAATGATGATGATTATTTCCACACGGGGTTATAGCATGTTCCATCCTCCATAGACTCCTGTTTCCCAAACTTGCCTGATCATAAGAATTACTTGGAGCATTCGTCAAAATTACATATTCCAGGGCCCCACTTCAGACCAGCTGATCAGAATCAATATTTTTAAAATCTCTGCAGGTGAATCCTGTAATCAGACAAACAGGGCTGATCCTACTTGAAGTTACTTTGCTTCTTATTTATATGCTTCCCCACAAGCTCTTAAACTTTTTTTTTTTTTCTGAGATGGAGTCTTACTCTGTCACCCAGGCCGAAGTGCAGTGGCACGATCATAGCTCACTGCAGCCTCAAACTCCCGGGCTCAGGCAATCCTCCCACCATACCTGGCTAATTTTGAAAATTTTTTGTAGAGGTGAGGTCTCGCTATGTTGCCCAGTCTGATCTCAAACTCCTGGCCCGAAGTGATCCTCCCACCTCAGCCTCCCAAAGTGCTGGGATTACAGTCCGGAGCCACCACTCCCAGCCAAACCCTTAAACGTTTATTGTTTGCTCTTTCATCCTGACTTGCCACCCTTTGCCAAAGATCCCTCAATTTAAGAACTGATTCTCTTCAGTAATAATACACGGCACTTGAGAGTTTATAATTTCTTCATACTTTATTTCAGGGCAAAGATTGACAACAATAATAACAGCAATAGCGAACACACATGTGCTAGGCCCTCTGTAGAGGTTTCTCAGGCCCCATCTCCTTCATGTCCTCATAGCAGCCATATGAGTGGGTTTGGTTGTCCCCAGTTTGCCTCAGTGATATTAAATAATTTACCCAAGGCTTTTAGGAGAGTAAGTGGCAGAGTATAATTGGAACAGTTTTGTGTGACCCCAAAGCCAGACTAATATCCTTACACTATGCATTATCCAGTAGTTATCCCAGCTCTTCATGTGAGAAAATAGGGGCTTAGAGACATCAAAGGCTTTTTAAAAATCACACTGAAGCTCCTTGACCAAGCCAAAGCTGGGAGCCGGGTTTTTGTCCCTCTAGTCTGTGACTTTCTCACTTCATCATACTGTGACAAGTCATACTCAGTGACTTTATCGACAAATAGCATACAAAAAAAAAAGCATCAATTGCCTTTTAGGGCCATTTAATACATTCTTTTTTACTTCTAGAAAATTTTCTCAATGACAGGTAAGAGTGGTTAACACTTACTGAGCATTTTCTTTGTGCCAAGTATTGCTATATTTGTATTAACACATTGAGACCTTTACAACAACAGGTGACCAGACTACTGTTTTCAGTATCATCATCCCCATTTTACAGATGGGGAAGTGGAGGCACTGAGCTGTTAAGAGGTTTGCCTGAGGTCACATAGCTAGCAAGTGTCAGGTCCAGGAGGCAGAGTAGCTAAGTAGCTTTGAGGCCTGGGCTTTAACCACTACAGGGTGCTACCTCTCACTTTGGAGGATGTTCACTGCAGTGCAGTTTATCATGTGGAAAACTGGAAAACAAGCTACATGTCCAACAGCAGGGCCTGGCCAGATCAATTATGCTGTACTTTTTGGACATACTCTGAACCCATTAAATATGATACTAGGAAAGAACTTTCAAGGACACAGAAAAGTGTTCACAACATTTTAAGTGAAAAAGCCAGGTTCAAGAATAGTATTACTCACTCTACAAGTCTGTTTATATAAAGCACAAAATTAGGCAAAATTAGTCTCAGTTTTAAAAGCCAAGGTACTGGTTACCCTGGGGTAGAGTGTTTGTAACTGGCAGGGGGCACATGGAGGCTTCTGGGGGCAGATCATATTCTGTCCCTTATGCCGAGTGTTGGTAATGCATGTATCTAATACTACCTGCTATAAGTTGTCTTTTAGGGTCTGTTCACTTTTCTGTATTTGTGTTATAGTTCAATGAAAAGTTTAAGAACATGTTAATACTATATAATCCTAATTTTAAAAAATATGTAGGTATACGTAATGCATAGAAAAAAGTATGGAAGGAAGCATACTTTGAAGGATATTTACAAAATAACAGGACTATATATCATAAATGTCAAAATCAAGAAAGACAAAGAAAGGCTGACTATTCTAGTTTAAAAACAGCTAAAGGGGTATGACAATTAAATGCAATGCAGGATCCTGGATTGGATCCTGGACTGGGAAAATATTTATATACATGCAGCTAATCGGTTAATTTAAATAAGGACTATAGATTAGATAATGGTATTGTTGAAATGTTAGATGTCCTGAGTTTGATCATTATGCACTGTGGTTATACATGGGAATGTCTTTGTTCTTGGGAAATACACACTGGCATAGTTAGGGGTTAAAGGGCATGATGTCTCCAATTTAATCTCAAATGGTTCAGAAAAATACATATACATATATGTAATACACAT
>NW_012152729.1:3391547-3392583 GCF_000956105.1 Propithecus coquereli | reverse complement strand
AGAATAGTCTTTTCAACAAATGGTGCTGGGACGACTGCACATCCACATGCAAAACAATGAAGCTGGACCCTACCTCATACCACATATAAAAATGTATCCAAGCCAGATCAAAGACTTAATTGTTAAAGCTAAAACTATAAAACTCTTAGAAGAAAACATAGGTATAAATCTCCATGACCTTGGATTAGGCAGTGGTTTCTTGGATATGACATCAAAAACATGAGCAGTCAAAAAACAAAAGATAAATTGGACTTCATCAAAATAAAAAAAACTTTTGTGCTTTAAAGGACACTATTGAGAAAATGAAAAGATGACCCCCAAAATAGTAGAAAATATTTGTTCATCATGTATCTGTTAAGTGTCTAGTATCCACAATATATAAAGAACTCTTACAACTCAACAGTAAAAAGACAAGTAACCTATTTTAAACATGGACAAAGGATTTGAATTCCTGGAAAGAAAGTATGTAAATGACCATCAAGTACATGAAAAGATGCTCAATATTATTAGTCATTAGGGAAATGCAAGTCAAAACCACTTCCATCTCCACTTGGGAAATACCATTTCATACAAAGTCAGATGGCTATAATTGCAAAAATAGACAATAATAAGTGTTGGCAAGGACGTGGAGAAATTGGAACCTTCTATTAATACATTGCTGGGGGGGCGATGTAAAATGGAGGAGCACTTTGGAAAACAGTTTGTCAGCTCCTCAAAAAGTTGAAGATAGAGTTACCATTATGACCCAGCAATTATACTCCACGGCATATACCCAAGAGAATTGAAAACATGTATTTGTACAAAAACTTGTACGTGAATGTTCATAGCAGCCAAAAAGCAGAGGCAACGCTAATGTCCCTCAACTGATGAATGGATAAGCAAAATGTGATATATACATAGAATGGAATATTACTGAGCAATAAAAGGGAGTGAAGTATTGATATGTGCTACAATGTGGATGAACTTTGAAAACATGCTAAGTTTAAGAAGCCAGAAACAAAAGACCACATATCGTATGATTCCATTTGTATGAAAT
>NW_012152729.1:3389451-3391497 GCF_000956105.1 Propithecus coquereli | reverse complement strand
AATGTCCATCAAATGATAAGTGGTATATCCATACAATGGAAAATTACTTGGTGCTGTGGTTTGGAATATGGTCTGTTTGTCCCCACCAAAACCTGAGTTGACATATGATCCCCAGTGTGGTGGTGTTGGGTGATGGCACCTGGCAGGAGGTTTGGGTCATGGGGGCAGGTACCTCATGAATGGCTTGGGGCTGTTCTCCTGGTAGTGAGTGAGTTCTTGCTCTCACGAGACTGGGTTAGTTCTCGAGGGACTGGATCAGTTCCCTCAAGAGTGTGTTGTTACAAAGCCAGGACTCCCCTCAGGTTTTCCCCTCCTCTCACGTGTCCACTTCCCCTTTGACTTCTCCTCTGCCATGTTGGAAGGCAGCACAAAACCCTTCCCAGAAGCCAGGATCATGCGGTTGAACTTCTCAGCTTGCAGAACTGTGAGCTAACTAAATCTTTCTTTATAAATCTTTATAAATCTTTTTCTTTATAAATCCCAGTCTCAGGTACTCTTTTATAGCAACACAGAATGAATTAAAACACTCAGCATTAAAAAGAAATGAATACTGATATATGCTATGTTGTAGATAAACCTTGAAAACATTATTTAAAGTGAAAGAAGCCAGTCACAAAAGACTATTGTTATGATTCCATTTATATAAAATGTCCAGAATAGGCAAATCTATAGAGACAGAAAACGGATTGGTGTTTGCCTGGTGCTGGGGAGTTTGAGAGGAAATGAGGAGTGACTACTGATGGGTACAGAGCTTCTTTTTAGGGTGATGAAAATATTCTAAAATGGATTATGGTGATGGTTGTACAAGCTGTGAATAGACAAAAACCATTTAATCGTACACTTTAAACTGGGGAATTGTGTGGCAGATGAATTACATCTCAAATAAAGCTGTTTTTTTTTTTAAAAAAAAAAAAGCTTTAAAAAACAGCCACACATAACAATTTCCCTAAGGGAGCTATTACTGCAGACACCTCATGTGAGCATGTGTCACAGCCAACACTGAGACCAATCGGACCACAAATGACTCCAGCCAATCACGCTTGGCAATGCTCAGTCACGCTCCAGTCACACGGAGCCGCCAGTACTTAATACTGATCATGGGAGTTTTCGGGCCATTTTATAAATGCCACGCTTGTGCAGACAAAGCTAATTACCCAGATCAGGTACAGCAGTGGTTAAGGGCGCAGGCTCTGCAGTGAGACAGATCTGACTTTCAACGTGGGGTCTGTCTGAGGGCCTCTCTCAGCCTCAGTTTCCTTATGTGTAGAATAGAGGTATTAATACCTACCCCATAGGGTGATTAAAGGGATTTAATGAAATACTCCTTGTAGAAAAATTAGCACAGTGCCTAGAAGTGGGGAGGGGATCAGTAAATAGTAGCTGGCATTATTAATAATAAAGCATATAAATAAAGCACAAGCACAATGTCTGGTACATAGGAAGTGCTCAAAACACAAAATGATAGTTACACTTTTTGCAAGAAAAAAAGTCTATGAGTTGGAATAAACTTTACAGACAAGGACAGAGAATTTGAATCTGTTGCTAAAAAGCGAAAGTAGGTAACTTTGGAAGACTGTTACTCCCCCCACAATCTGGCTGTCACCTGGTCCCTCTCCAGCAAATACTCACACAGCCTCAAGCAGCAGGGTCTCTCCTGGAGCCTCTTGGCCACTCCCACCACTTCACTAATGAGCAAATCCAAGCTTCTGGCAACTCTAGAACATTCCAACTAAGAAACTGGAGTTTTTGACAAGGGGCCAAGACAGGAAATGACATTGCCCCTCCAAGGCATGAACTGAGACGGGGAGGTAGAAAAGGAACTCGCAGTAGAAAATAATTGCAATTGGTTATTCCAGGAATGCAAGGGCGTTTGGACACTAGAAAATCTATCCATGTAATGCACCACATTATCTGGTTAAAGGAGAAAAATGTGACCATCTCAATACCCGCAGGAAAAAGTTAGTACCTGATAAAATTCAACACTCATTTATGATTAAACATTAGTGAACCAAAATTAATGTTCCTGGTTAAAATATTACATAATTT
>NW_012152729.1:3387486-3389401 GCF_000956105.1 Propithecus coquereli | reverse complement strand
ATAATAATAGTAATAATAATTAGGTCCTACCAGTTAGATGAATTAGTGAGAGATATGGTAGATGACAGAAAGATAATGTCCATTTTCCCTGCTCTGTTGGTTGTTTCTGCTGGCAAGTAAGGTTGTGGAGACCTGAGATCTTTCTGCAACACATTCAGAGTCCATTCTCTGGTTTCCTGGGTGTCAAGAGGCAGATGTGTCGACAGTGATGTTTCTGTCTTTCTTGTTTTCCCAATCACATCCTGTATGAAACAGTGAAATTTTGATCCCAGCTCTGGCTGCAGGCCCGTGGTGACCTCAGAGGAGTGGCTTCCCTGGAGAGTTAGTTCTATATTGACCTGGGGGCCTCCTTGGAGGTGTAGACTAGAGCCCTCTCTCTCTTCCAGCCCTTTCAACAATTTGTGAGCACCTAATTTACTCTATTAAATCTCCTTCTGCTTGAAATACCTAGAGTGGTTTCTGTTTCTTTCATGGAACTCTGATATACAGCATAGTTTAGATAAATCTATAAAAGTTGAAAATGCACATACCTCTCTTAGCTAGTACTTTACTTCTAGGAACGTATCTTACAGATATATTCTGACATGTCCGAGATAACGTGTGCACAAGGATATTCACTGCACCGTTGTTTGTAGTAGTAAAAGACTGGAAACAAGTCAAACATTCCCCAATAGAGGATCAGCTAAGTAAATTATGGACATCATTTCAGTGGAATACTATGTGGCAGTTAAAAATGGAGAAAAAAGAATAAGAAAGCTTGCTCAGAGAACAATCTCTAGGATATATTAAGTAAAAAATGTAAGTTGCAGAAGATTCCTTCTTTGGAATATCTCTGGAAGGACACAGTAGGAACTGGTGACATTGGTCGCCCCAGGGGAAGGGAACTAAGGAGACTTACTTTTTCACCATGAACCTGTTGGAACCTTTTGATGGTTTTTACCATGTGTATATATTTTTTAATCATAATACTTTCTATACATAAAATAAAACTACCCTCATTTCCCCCACAATTCAGAGGATGTTAGAGAGTCCTTTCCCTTGCTCTCATTTTCCTCTTTCTCTCTTGTCACCCCCAGGGAATCAATTAAGGGGCTTCAGCAAGGTGTGGCTCATGCTGATCTCTTGCGACAAAAGTTCTCTCTCCTGAAGCTTCTGTGAAAAGCGAAAAGGTCCCAGCAAATCTGCCAGCACTGGTCAGTGGGAGGAGAGTGTATCAGTCAGGCACTCCAGCCTGGGTGACAGAGCGAGACCCTATCTCTGAATAAACAAATAATTAATAAATTTTTGAGTCTTGTAGTGATTTATTTTGTCATTCTAAATAAATACTAACTTAGGTGCCTAATTTGTAATTTTGTATGTTTTTTTCTCTTAAAGATAACCTCCCTCCAAACTGTATATCCTTCAGCTCCACGAAGAATCTGGATCTGCCTGTGGATGGATGGATGAATGAATGAATTAATTAATGAACACCAGTTTTGATCAACAGAAAATTTATGCATCAAAGAGCCCCAGGGCTTCTTCCTCAGGAGGAGGCTACAGGTATGACAGTTTTACTCCCCTGTGCACCTGGCATGCCCAGAGGACAGGCAGATAAACACAGAGGTGAGACTTTTCACAGGTAAATGTTAACCCAAAGTGCATCTTGACAGGAGGTTTCAGGTACCACCTCCTCAGGAATATGAGCTGGGGTGAGGGTGGAGGGCTGGGAACACAGAACCTGACAGTGTCCCCAAGATCCATTTGTGTCAAGAGAGAAAAGAGAAGGAAAGGAAGTGACTTGGCATAGGCTGATCCAATTGAGCAGCTCAGCCATTCATTCATTCAACAAGTATCTATTAAACATCTAGTGTGGCCGGGTGGGTGCAGTGGCTCACGCCTGCAATCCTAGCACTCTGGGAGGCCAAGGCAGGAGGAT
>NW_012152729.1:3384516-3387436 GCF_000956105.1 Propithecus coquereli | reverse complement strand
TCAGAAAAATACATATACATATATGTAATACACATATATAAATATACGGAGAGAGAAAATTTTAAAGTAAATGGTGAACTGATTAATGCAGGTAAAAGTTTCTGGGAGTTTCTTGTACTATTCTTGCAACTTTTCATTCATTTGAAATTATACCAAAATTACAAATTACCAAAAAAGGGGAAGGAAATGGATACGATACACAGTTTCCCTATTTTAGGACTAGTACTAAAAACTGAAATTGGAGAAAGATAAGTACAAATTTTCTAAATAGCCTTTTAAAAACTAATAAAATCATGGTATACATTCCAGAAAGAGAAAAAAAAGAAACAGAAGAAAATATACCAAGTGTCAGCTGCGCCCAGGCGGTGCTGCGACCCATTGGTGGTGGGCAAGGCCTCCGGCACCAGGTAGCTCATATTTGAATCCAGATACTGCTGTTTATTGGCTGTGTCACACTGGACGAGCTATTTACGTTCTCTCTGTACCCTGTTTCCTCACCTCACCTGTGCAATGGGGACAGTAACGCCCACTCGTGGGGTCTTTATGGGAAACACGACAGTGTAAAACAGCTGTGACAGTGTCGGCACACCCTGAGGCTCGTGTAGATACCAGCCACTATCAAATCTTGACGGTGGGGTTATAGGTGAAACAGTCTGCATTTTTCAAGCTCCGTAAAGTGAACACACAGTACTTTTGTAATCAGAGCAACAACAAAACATCAAATAAAAATGTTGTTGACATTATTTTAGGGGATGAGGGGACACTCTTGTCCAACGGCTCAGCTTTTCCCCCTTGGGCCTCCCGCTGTCTCATCCCTCACCCCTCCCAGCCCCTCCCCTCAGCCCCCTCCCCGCTGCCCACCAGATTGCACTCCTCACTTCTCTTCCCAAGAACTATAATTAAGCTCTTACTCTGTAATCGCCATTTCATGGCTCCCCATCTGAAATCACACTCTTGCCTGGCCTGTTTTCCTTCTCATCTCCACCTTGGGAAGCAGAGGCAGGATTCGGCAAAGCCCAGGAGGGGCCGCGTCCTGTAAGAATGGTGTGGTCTCCTGTTGTCAAATATTCGCTGTGTGTGCCTCGCAGTGCCTCCGTGCCTCACCTCCTCCATCCCCACTTCAACCCGTGCGGAAACTGAAGTTGGGCAGATGGAGTAACTCACCCAAAGGCCTCGCGGGTAGTTGGTGGAGCTGGCATTTGAACCCAGTTTGATTCCACTTCCTCCTCTGACAAGTCTATTAGCTCTACTTTACAGATGGAAAAACCGAGGTTCAGAGAGAGTTTGAATCCCTTGCTCAGGCTCACACAGCCAGTGTTCTTATCACTCCAGCGGTGCCTTCCCCAGAGACACTCTGAAGGAATAATCAAGAGGCTTCATGATTAATTGAATGGGGGAGGGGAGGAGGAGAAAGGATGAAAAATGACTAGGACACTTTGAGCCTGACCAAGCAGAAAATAATTGGCAAGTCAGGAGGCAGTGCTGGGTTACTAGGGGAACGTTTGTGGTAAAGGAGCGAATACCTAATTATGGAATTTGGTTCATCGGATTGGGGTTTATAGGAAAGTCCATAATTGCACCCCTTGCTGGCTGGCCCTGCCGCCGAGCACCTGAAAACTACCAGCAACTGGGCAATTTCAAGAGGCAAAAAAAATATTCAACCCCATACTTCCTGGCAAGTGGTGTGTTCCTCTGAGTACTTGGGTCTTTCTGCATCAGCAGCTTGTACTTTCTGTGGCTCGGACTACACAACCTGATTGATTGACCAGCTTTAAAAGGTCTGTTCTTGAATTTGAGATCTGAGCCTTCCAGTCCCTACAGGTCATCAACAAAGACCAAAAGGCCTGGCATGAACTCGAGGTTATTATTCACTCGAGAAGACATTATAAACCACAAGAATGCAAGCCCAGCAGGCAGGAATGGCCGCCCAGCTTCCCAGGCACGCTGGGTCCTCAGCCCTCCACCCAGCCTGATTCATAGTAGTCAGGAGGCAAACTAGAATTTTGTGTAAACTGGCATTGGGGAAGTACCTTGAATGCAATTTAATTTCAAAGTTCTAGAGCTCCAGAACTTGACATGCTTGTGACATTTCAAGCAGAGGCTGCCTCTCCCGACCCCTCACTGTGGACCATACCCTGGGGGGAGATGACCCAAAGGAAAAAAAGTTAGGCCCCATGTATGTTTCCAGTTAAATATATCATGAAAAAATAAAGACCCTCTATGGGCAAAGGGCATAAAGAATTCACAGAAAAAATTCAAATGGCATTTACTTATTTTGCAGGGTCACCATGCTGCACAACTCCAGGGGGCACACTCACGTTGTATTCTTCCATTCACGGAGATGTATATTTTGATGACTGTGAGACAAGATGCCTAACCTCTCATAAGAGAGATGTCAGTTAGGACAATAAGGTACTGTTTTTCATGTATTGGATTGGCAAAGCTCAAAAAGTTGACAAGGTCTATGTTGGTGGGTGTAATGTGATACCACTTTTATGGTGAGTGTAGTGAATGCTGTGGACTGGCTCTCTCAGTGTGGCTTGTTTCACTCTCTTCTAAGCAGAGACATTGGAAAGCTAAACCCTACACTTACCAGACTCCCTTGCAGCTAGGGTTTCATTTACTAATTAGGTCTTAGGCCAGGCACAGTGGCTCACACCTGTAATCCTAGCACTCTGGGAGGCCGAGGCGGGCGGATTGTTTGAGCTCAGGAGTTCAAAACAAGCCTGAGCAAGAGGGAGACCCCGTCTCTACTAAAAATAGAAAGAATTAATCGGACAACTAAAAATATATAGAAAAAATTAGCTGGGCATGGTGGCACATGCTACACACTGGCATAGTTAGGGGTTAAAGGGCATGATGTCTCCAATTTAATCTCAAATGGTTCAGAAAAATACATATACATATATGTAATACACAT
>NW_012152729.1:3364845-3372051 GCF_000956105.1 Propithecus coquereli | reverse complement strand
AATATTTACATAAAAATACTTTAAAAGTGCAGGAAGGACATAAACCACCTCTTTAGAGTGTCTGCCTATTCGGAGGCAAAGATGGCAATGGGTTTCTGAGTAGAAATTGAGAAGTATTTTTGCTTTAATCACAATGTCCTTTTTATTTACCATACAAAAAGGATACTAGTTTCATAAATTTTAAAAATGTTATACATAGGAAAAGACTGGGACCAAATAAGCTAAAATTCTAACATAGGCTAATTTGGTCTGGTGAGATTGAGTGATTGCTGTTTTATTTTCTTCTTCCTTGTTTTTTACCCCCCCCTCCGCCCTGTCCCTCGCAAATTCCTGTATTAACTTAATTACAATGGTTTGACATCCTTCCTTTTCTGCAGCATCAGCTTGGGGACCTGACCTGCTCACCAGCCCTCACACCTGTCTGTTGGCAGGCAGGCCCAGCCCGGAGTGTGCACAGCACCTGGCGGGAGTGATCTGGGGCCTCTTGGCTTGGGCCCACCCATGCCTGCAGGTGCCATGTTCCTGCCAAGGCCTCAGATCTCAGGCTTTGATCTCCAAATGCTTGAAGAGCACCAACTCATTAGTTGCACCCATGTGACTATAAGGGGCTTCCCCATCCTCCAGCTCCTCAGGCAGGGGCACTGGTGCCCTCCAGCTAGCAGCTGGAAGAGGAGGAGGGGAGGGGTGTTTGTTAAGAAGGTGTTTGGGGGGTGTGGGGTGGGAGTAGGGGGACAGAGACACTTGCCAGAGGCCATTTCCTTCCGTGGCAGATGCAGAATGGAGGACTTTATCAAGCTCTTTAAATTTTTAAAGACTTTTGTTGGTAATGTTTTGTCTTGCTGTCACTATTTTATGGAGGGCAGACAAATGGGCTTTGGTGTCCTTAACTATTGTGTCTGAGGGTGTGAAACCCAAGGCCGCTGCAACCACCTACCAAATTCAGATGGAGGGGGAGCCAGGGGTGGGCACTGGGTAGCTGTATTGGGAAGCAGGAGAATTGTTAGCACCTCAAACAGTTGTTGCTGGATTCTCGTTCAGGCGCTTCTCTCTCCCCAGCCTGGTGTCCAGAGGGAGACCCTGAGGTTGCTCTGGTTTTGATCTCTAGGTTCTGGATTCAATACCCTGGAAACCTAGAGTTCAGATAAGATTGGGTTTTTGGTTTTTTAAATTTCTTTTTCTTTCTTTCTTTTCTTCTTTTTTTTTTGTCTGTTATGTAGGAGAAATATTCTACCATTCAACCTTTACTGTAAGGTTGGCAGCCCTGAGAACTCCTTTTTTTTTAACGACAGAGTCTTGCTATGTTGTCCAAGCTGGTCTCAAACTCCTGGCCTCAAGTGATCTTCCTGCCTGTGAACCACCACGAGAATGCCTTTTTTAATGTGGCATGTTATGAATGTATTCTTGCTCCCAAATGAATGAGGAGCAGACATTTCCACATGCAAGGGACCAATTTTTAACTCACAAATAACACCTTTTTTTTTATAGAAAACTAGTAGCAAAAAGATATTGATACGCCAAAAAGAAAGAGAAAGAGAGACAACAAAATTACTCAAAATTTCATCACTAGAAATGTGATTTTGGTGTCCATTCTCCATTTGTTCATTTAATAAATATTTATTGAGCACTTACTGTTTGCTCACCTGAATGCTGGGAATCTAACGGTGAACTAAACACTTAAACTCTGCCCTCATATGGTTCACAGACTAACGAGCCTCCGATCTCCTCCGTTAGTGAGAAATACTAGAATTCCTCATCCTTATCAAGTTATTTTATTTATTCTGGTGGTTTATTTTGCATTCATATCTGCATGCTTCTGCCTGTGTTCCTTCTGACCACTTTCATCCTATCTTCTGGGAGAGAAGAATTTCATGGAGAGAGCTTGTAACACCTCTCTTGGCCGTGTGACCTGGCAAGTCACCTGATCTCGCTGAACTCAGTTTCATTTTTCTACAAATCGGAGACTCTGATATCTGTTCGGTCCATTGTGAAGATCACTGAATAACTCTACAGAAAATATTTTCAAAATACAAAACAAGTCATTATATTTTCATTCCGTATATATTCATTAAGCACCTACAGTGTGCCAGGCACTGTTGTTGACACTGGGAACACAGCAATGGGGGAAAAAAAGAGAAAAATCCAATCCTTGTGGAGTTGATGTTATTTACTGAAATCCATTGAGATTCTGGGCTTTTTGGATTTTGATCCTCTTCTCCCAAATTGTCAGTTCGCCTTGGACCCCTGTTAAAAAATAGAGATTCTTGGCTAGACCACAGTCTTACTGAGTCAGTAAGGGGAAGGTAGTGTGGGGGAAGGGTTAACGAGCTCTCTAAAGTTATTCAGAACAGCTGGAAAATAAGAGATTAAGTGGATTAAAAACTGCCTCCCTTTTTCTTTTCCCAAACACTGATCAACCACTCAGCAATCCCGCGTACATGTCTGTTTATATACTGAATTTTCCAAAACATTTCTAATAAGAAGTGGTTTCCGATAGCTCACCGGGGGAGCAAGTCCAAATATCAGAACCAGCCACATGACCTTGAATGAGAAGGTGGTGGAGAGACAGAAAGCACTGACCTTGGCCCTATTTCTGTCTGCTGCTGAGCTTGCTGTGCAACCATAGACAGGTCACATTCCTAATCTAAACCTTGGTGTCCTCATCACCAAAACAAAGTTAGGGATTCCCGAATAGTACCAGTCCATGGAAAGGTGCTGGGTTAGTTGCATCAGAAGCACCTGGGGAGCTTATTAAATCTCTGAATTCCCCGGGCCCCATAGACTGGAGAGCCCGATTCGGTAGAGCTAGGATGGGATCCATCGCTGTCTTTAGCTTCTTGGGCAATTTTTGATATGCATCCAGATTTAGGCTCTCACTGGGCTGATCGAAATCTCTGTGCCTCAGTTTTCTCCTCTGTAAAATGCGATCATTCCTCTGATGGTAGAATTAAATAAACTAATTTGCGTAATGCACACAGAACAGTGTCTGGTGCATAGGAAGTACTGTGTATGTTTTAACTATTCTATATCAGTCCGGGGCCGATCAGGAGGACAAAAACCACCGTGAGTATTTAAACCAGAAGGAATTTAATGCAGAGGTGATGGAGAGGCTGAGAAGCCAAACAGGGGACAGGGATGGCACTCAGAGATTAGGCAGCATAAATTCATCTAGCCTTTGGCAACAAGAAGGGAGGAAAGGTGGTATTACTGGAGCCCAGAGTCGGGTCACCTGGCAGACCCACGCAGGAGCTGGAGCTGCAGACGACACAGCCACTTCCCAGACACGGCTGAAGGAGAAGGACTCTGGCTTCTTCCTTTG
The DNA here is from genome assembly GCF_000956105.1 of Propithecus coquereli. Lineage (NCBI taxonomy): Eukaryota > Metazoa > Chordata > Mammalia > Primates > Indriidae > Propithecus > Propithecus coquereli. The sequence continues at coordinate 3,368,735 of NW_012152729.1, read as the reverse complement.
TCCTCCAACCCCAGCCTCCCAGGAGTGCCTCCCCTTGGCTGAACCCTGCAGGAAGGCATCTCTCAAGAAAGCCTGGGAAGCACAGTCTGCGGTGGTGACCTTGGCCTTTCAGGGAAAGGATGAAGAATGGCTCTGTGAGCAGGTTGTTATTATTTTGTTATTATTATTATTTTCTCTAAGGTCCTTTTTGGTCCTAAAGTTCTCAGAGACTCTAGACCTTAGCTAATTACTGGGATTCAGGACGTCGTGAGTGCTTATTGATTAATCGATTCCTTGCCCTCAGTGTACACACATACATAAATGCTCGGCCTCTGAGCTCTGGAAACTGACAGCTCAGGCCTTGGCAAAACTTCGCCAGCGCTGAAGGCAGCACTGCCCCACCCAAGATTCAGGGAAACAGAAGGTATGCAGATCAGGTTTCTCCTCTGGGACAGGCTGCCTCAGCACCTTTAAGGATTCAGAAGTGACACATGGCAATAGCTGGCCAATGACATCACTGGGCAAAAAGGAGAGTCCCAGGGAGTTTGGGAACAGACACAAAGAAGTAAAATTGTGGAGTCACTTGTGCAGAGCCCTGGGTAGAGGGTGCCAGGAAATAGGGCCTCTCCCAGTTTTAAGGCAACTTCCTAGAAGTAGGGCTGGAAATCACCCGCTGTCTTTGGGACACATGCCTGTAAGTGTGCTCCGTGAGAGTGAAGCTCTGGGAATTTTACTACCAAAAATGGGAAGAAAAGCTCTTGCTAAATGTTTCTTCGAGGACCTAGAATTTAACCTTGGACCAAAGGCAAATATGTTTATTTTGAAAGGTTCTTAGAGAAAGGATCGGATATTGTGGAATTCTTCCAAATATACCAAAGACTTGTTCCTCACAGTGATTCTTCCAGCAAATCTTTATGGATGGCAGGTTGGCAACTAAGTCAGACAATGAGTTTTGGAGTGAGATAGAATTGGGCTAGCCTGTGGCTTTGCCTCTGCCCTGGCTGTGTAGCCTTGGGCAAGGGACTTAACCTCAGTTTCCTTGTCTGTAAAATAGGAATAATATGAACTACTTTGTAGAGTTACGAGGATTAGAATGAGATTGTGCATGAAAGTGCTTAGCACAGAGTCTGGTATGCAGTGAGTCATCAGAATGCTAGTAGTTCATTTTATTGCGACGTGCATGATTTGTATGACACTTTGCAAAACACCTTCCCTTGTATTACTGATCTCACATCAGCTCTGTGAGGTGGGCCAGGGAACCAACATTGATTTTCCTTCTACTGTACAGATGCTTAACAGTTATCATCTTATTGGTTTCATTCATTTAATGAATATTCGAGTGTCTGCTTTATGCCAGGCTGTTCTACGCACTGGGGATACAGACACCAACAAAAGAGACAAAAATCCCTGCCTCTCACAGAGAATCCACTCGATGAGAGGAGGGAAACAATAAGTACAATTTGATGATCTCTTACGTTTACTTTCTCCTAAAGTGCTTTACAGATATTAACTCTGAACCAATGAGGAAGGTATTATTGTGCTTATTCCCATTTTACAGATGAGAACACTGAAGCACAAGGGGTTGAAAATCACTTGCCCAAGGTCTCACAGCTAAGAAGAGCTGGATTCAGGATTCAAAGCCAGGCAGTTTGACTCCAGAGTCCTTGCTCTTAATCATTTACTGTATGTTGCCTCTCAAAAAAAATTATATGTGTACTAATAAATCAAGGTGGGATAAGTGCTATGAACAAAAATAAAGCGGGGAAAGAGGGTGATGGGAGTGGCTGTCTATGCAGGGTGGTTAGGGAGGAGCTCCCTGGGGAGCCACATCTGAGTGGAGACCTACGGGAAGGGGGGGCGAGGAGCAGGTGGATGTCTGGGGAACAGGGATTCAGGCAGAGGGAAGAGCACGTGCGAAGGCCTGAGGCCCTCCCTCCCCTGGTGCTGGGGAACTGCAGGGAGGCCAGTGGGAGCAGAGTGAAAGATGGCTCAGCCTGAGCACCTGGAGGGACACAGGTGCCTGTGCCTGTGGGAAAGGTGAGGAGTTGAGGTTGGGATAATCTCACCATCACCCATCAAGTAGGAATCACTAGCTCCAGAGTGCTTAGAGGGCTTAAGTAACTCACCCCAGGCCACCCAGGCAGACATTTTCAAAGGGAGGATTCACACTCAGGTCCGTGGACCCTAACTTCAATGCCATGGGCATTTCCCGTTTGGGTGCCGTGGGGAAGTCTGGAGATGTTAGAGTCTGGCCGTCCGGATCCCTGACTCCAAGGCGCTTCTGAGCAGGGAGGAAAGAGACAGTGGAGAGTGAGGCGGATACACAGGAACGTGCAGTGCCGGAGACTTCCCAGGGCAGCGGGGGGCACGTGTTTAAATGTGAAATGCAGACCAGAAACCCCGGGAGGGTGCAGCTGTTTTGGAAAGAGCAAAAGGAGTAGAAGAGTCGCAGCCCTGTGTAGGTGGAGGACACTGGAGACAGTGTGAACATTCTGACTGCCGAAGAAGGCCCAGAGGCCCAGGGTTCTACGTGGGCAAGTCTTTCTCCACAGGGTGTCCCAGAATTGATACTTTCCCATTGTGACAAATAAATATCTCCCCTGAACTGGTGTACGCGACCACAGCCTCCTCAGCATGCCAATATTAGGCATCTCTGACCATGCCCCAAATGGAGGTTCTCTGACCTTCGCCCACTCCCAAGCTTGCTCTTCCTGCAATGGCATGCCAAGAAACCAATCCCGAGACAGGGATTCATGTGTCTGAAGTGACTTATTAAGGAAGTGCTCCCAGGAGGAACTGGAAAATAAGTGGGAGAACAGGATAAAGAAGAGAAGGAAGACAAGCAGGGGTGTGATTGCAGGCCAAGTCCCAAAGAGGGTGGCTTCAGTTCCTGCAGGGGAACCCCCGGAGTGTTAGTTACATTTTGGAGTTTGTCTTACTGGAGGGAAGGAAGCTGGGTGTTCAAATTCCTGCATCAGTTGGTCACTGTCTACAGGCTGGGGAAGTAAACTCCTGGGCACTCCCTTGCAAGGGCAAAGGGATGGAAGAGAGTCACAGGTGCAGGCTGTTAGGAGCATCAGCACACAGAAGCCAAGGGAGGGAGCTCAGAAACTGTAAAAGGGATCTCAGGGGGCCGGGCACGGTGGCTCACGCCTGTAATCCTAGCACTCTGGGACGCCGAAGCGGGAGGATCCTTTGAGCTCAGGAGTGCGAGACCAGCCTGAGCAAGAGCAAGACCCCGTCTCTACTAAAGACACAAAGAAATTAGCTGGACAACTAAAAATATATAGAAAAAATTAGCCGGGCACAGTGGTGCATGCCTGTAGTCCCAGCTACTTGGGAGGCTGAGGCAGGAGGATTGCTTGAGCCCAGGAGTCTGAGGTTGCTGTGAGCTAGGCTGACGCCACGGCACCCTAGTCAGGGCAACAGAGTGAGACTCTGTCTCAAAAAAAAAAGTGATCTCGGGGGATCTGAGCAGGGCCCTGACAGTGTCCACTACACGTGCCTTCCCCACCTCCGGAAATGGCATTGCCATCCTACCGGTTGCCAAAAACTCTGGAGTCATCCTTGACCCGCTCTGCCTGTCACACTCCATGTTCGATCCCATGGCCAATCTTATGGGCAATGCCTTCAAAATATACTCAGAATCTGATCACTTTTTCCTTTAGTAATTTTTTAGAAAGATTGTGGTAAAATACATATGACACAAAACTTACCATCTTAACCATTGTAAGTGTCTACTTCAGTGGTATTCAGTGCATTCCTATTGTGCAACCATCACCACTCTTTCCGTCTTGCTGAACTGCAAACTCTGTACCTATTAAACGTTTTGTTTATCCGTTCATCCGTTGATGGACACAGGTTGCTCCCACCTTTTGGCTATTATGAATAATGCTGCTATGGCCGGGCGC
>NW_012152729.1:3362796-3364795 GCF_000956105.1 Propithecus coquereli | reverse complement strand
TTTCTTTCTTTTCTTCTTTTTTTTTTGTCTGTTATGTAGGAGAAATATTCTACCATTCAACCTTTACTGTAAGGTTGGCAGCCCTGAGAACTCCTATGCTTTTTTTTTTTTTAACGACAGAGTCTTGCTATGTTGTCCAAGCTGGTCTCAAACTCCTGGCCTCAAGTGATCTTCCTGCCTGTGAACCACCACGAGAATGCCTTTTTTAATGTGGCATGTTATGAATGTATTCTTGCTCCCAAATGAATGAGGAGCAGACATTTCCACATGCAAGGGACCAATTTTTAACTCACAAATAACACCTTTTTTTTTATAGAAAACTAGTAGCAAAAAGATATTGATATGCCAAAAAGAAAGAGAAAGAGAGACAACAAAATTACTCAAAATTTCATCACTAGAAATGTGATTTTGGTGTCCATTCTCCATTTGTTCATTTAATAAATATTTATTGAGCACTTACTGTTTGCTCACCTGAATGCTGGGAATCTAACGGTGAACTAAACACTTAAACTCTGCCCTCATATGGTTCACAGACTAACGAGCCTCCGATCTCCTCCGTTAGTGAGAAATACTAGAATTCCTCATCCTTATCAAGTTATTTTATTTATTCTGGTGGTTTATTTTGCATTCATATCTGCATGCTTCTGCCTGTGTTCCTTCTGACCACTTTCATCCTATCTTCTGGGAGAGAAGAATTTCATGGAGAGAGCTTGTAACACCTCTCTTGGCCGTGTGACCTGGCAAGTCACCTGATCTCGCTGAACTCAGTTTCATTTTTCTACAAGTCGGAGACTCTGATATCTGTTCGGTCCATTGTGAAGATCACTGAATAACTCTACAGAAAATATTTTCAAAATACAAAACAAGTCATTATATTTTCATTCCGTATATATTCATTAAGCACCTACAGTGTGCTAGGCACTGTTGTTGACACTGGGAACACAGCAATGGGGGAAAAAAAGAGAAAAATCCAATCCTTGTGGAGTTGATGTTATTTACTGAAATCCATTGAGATTCTGGGCTTTTTGGATTTTGATCCTCTTCTCCCAAATTGTCAGTTCGCCTTGGACCCCTGTTAAAAAATAGAGATTCTTGGCTAGACCACAGTCTTACTGAGTCAGTAAGGGGAAGGTAGTGTGGGGGAAGGGTTAACGAGCTCTCTAAAGTTATTCAGAACAGCTGGAAAATAAGAGATTAAGTGGATTAAAAACTGCCTCCCTTTTTCTTTTCCCAAACACTGATCAACCACTCAGCAATCCCGCGTACATGTCTGTTTATATACTGAATTTTCCAAAACATTTCTAATAAGAAGTGGTTTCTGATAGCTCACCGGGGGAGCAAGTCCAGATATCAGAACCAGCCACATGACCTTGAATGAGAAGGTGGTGGAGAGACAGAAAGCACTGACCTTGGCCCTATTTCTGTCTGCTGCTGAGCTTGCTGTGCAACCATAGACAGGTCACATTCCTAATCTAAACCTTGGTGTCCTCATCACCAAAACAAAGTTAGGGATTCCCGAATAGTACCAGTCCATGGAAAGGTGGTGGGTTAGTTGCATCAGAAGCACCTGGGGAGCTTATTAAATCTCCGAATTCCCCGGGCCCCATAGACTGGAGAGCCCGATTCGGTAGAGCTAGGATGGGATCCATCGCTGTCTTTAGCTTCTTGGGCAATTTTTGATATGCATCCAGATTTAGGCTCTCACTGGGCTGATCGAAATCTCTGTGCCTCAGTTTTCTCCTCTGTAAAATGCGATCATTCCTCTGATGGTAGAATTAAATAAACTAATTTGCGTAATGCACACAGAACAGTGTCTGGTGCATAGGAAGTACTGTGTATGTTTTAACTATTCTATATCAGTCCGGGGCCGATCAGGAGGACAAAAACCACCGTGAGTATTTAAACCAGAAGGAATTTAATGCAGAGGTGATGGAGAGGCTGAGAAGCCAAACAGGGGACAGGGATGGCACTCAGAGATTAGGCAGCATAAATTCATCTA
>NW_012152729.1:3343105-3356811 GCF_000956105.1 Propithecus coquereli | reverse complement strand
GTAATTCTATGGAACCACCATACTGTTTTCTACAGCGATTGTACCATTTTACATTCCCACCAACGGTGCACAAGGATTCCAAGTTCTCCACATCCTCACCAACACTTGTTATTTCCCAGGCTTTTTGGTTTTTTTAGTCTTACCATTTCTTACCCCCTCCACAATGACCAACCTGAACCGAACCATTTCATCTCTCTCTCGCCTGGATGACTGCAATAGATTTCCCACGGGCCTCCCTGCTTCTGCCCTGGTTGCCTATAATCTGTTCTCAACATCAATCCTGAGCTCAAAACCGACAGTGGCTTCCTTCCTTCCCACTCAAAGTAAAAGCCAAAGTCCTAGCAAGGGGCTTATAGGGAGGGCTTTGCTAGATCTGCCCCCTCCCCCCCCCCAGACTCTCTGACTCACTTCCTACTCCCCTCTAGCCACACCTGCTTTTTTGCTGTTCCAAGTAATCTACTGCCTTAGGGCCTTTGCCCTGTTTTCTCTGCCTGGAATACTCTTCCCTGGCTATCCTTAGCCATACATAGTTCCTTCTTTCAAGTCTTTGTTCAAAAGCCCCTTTCTTAGTGAGGCCTCTGGGCTTTCTTCTTTGCTTCCCCAGCCCCCATCCATTTTCTGTCTTCTGTGCCCAGCCCTGTGCCTGGGGAACATGAGCCCTGGAGACCCCATCACCTGGGCCTTCTCACCCTCAGGCTTCTGAGTGGGTTTGGTGAATGGGAGGTGCTGCCAGGAGGTGAAGGGCAAGAGGAGAGAGATGTTGGAGTATTTTTTTCCCTTGTGCCCTTCTTGCTCTGCAATGGCTGTGCTTTCCCCAATCACAGCTGTGTGGGGGAAGGGTGCCCTTACCCTTGGACTTCCAATAACAGTATTTCCTCTCTTTGCCCTTCGGTCCTCAAAGCAGTAATGTCTTCCCACTCCTGCCTGTTTCTGGTGCCTCAGCACCCTTGTTAGTTCCTGAATCCCACCCTCTTCTAGTCTTTCGGTCCCCAGCGGTATCTGTACGTGGCCTGCTAGGAACCGGGCTGCACAGCAGGAGGTGAGCGGTGGGTGAGTGAGCAAAACTCCATCTGTATTTGTCTCTGCTCCCCATTGCTCGCATCACCGCCTGAGCCCCACCCCCTGTCAGATCAGCAGCAGCCTTAGATTTTGCTTTTTGTTGGTTTTTTTATTTTTTTCTTTTTTTTTACAACGTAATAACAATAGAAATAAAGTGCACAATAAATGTAACGCTCTTGAATCATCCCCAAACCACCACCACCCCCTCCCCCAGCCCGGTCCCTGGAAAAGTTGTTTTTTATGAAACCGATTCCTGGTGCCAAAAAGGTTGGGGACCGCTGCTCTAGTCCCTTCCTTAACACTGGAACCACCCGAGCTGGATCCTGTTTCCTGCTAGACCCTGACCGAAACACCTTCTGGGTCACTTTCTTTACAATTTCCAACCCCACCTCCTGCCCAGTGAATCTGCACTTCCCGATCTGTCCTTTCTCTTCCACACAGCACACATGGCCATCTCACATATGATGTATTTACTTATTTTTCTTTACTTTTCCTCTACCCTCCACACTCTGGGATGGCAAGTCCAAGGGTGCAGGGATGCTTGTTTGTTTTGTTCACTGTTGCGTCCTCAGTGCTTGGCACAGAGCAGGCCGCCAGCAAATATCTGTTAAATGAATGAATGCGTGAACGAGCGACTCCAGGAGCTAAGGGGAAGGCAGCGGTGCGGTCCAAGACGCAGGCGGAAGAGCTGACTCTCAATTTCTCCCCTCGCGTCTCCGCCCCCGCCCGGAACGCTGAGTGCGGGGGAAGGAGGCGGAAATGAGCGCGCTCAACAGCCCTCCAGCCGGTGTTTACTTAATTAGGGCCTGTATCCCGAGGCTCGTTTGTGTTCAACCGTCCGCCTAATGGCTTCGTCTGGCTCCGGGCGAGCGGGGGCACCTGGAGGCGCCTGGCCACCCTGCCCCGCGTGGGACCCGCGCAGCTCCGCCCCGCAGCAGCGCGGGCACCTAACCTCCCGTCGGGCACGGCGAGCGCGCCCTGCGGGGGGCGATGCGCGGGCGGCGCGGGGCTGGTCCTGCACCCCCAGCCCCTGTAACCGAGCGCTCCCGCGATGCCTGCCGCCGACTGCTCGCTTTGCCCTCAGCCGTGAAATTGAGGGATTACGACGCTTCTCACTCTCTTAGTCGGGGGACGTGGGGGTGCCAGGGAGGAGAGAAACGGCTCTCCAGGCCCAGACGGCCAAATGAGCCAGATCCGAGAGCAATAACACCAGGCAACCGTCGGGCACTTGCTCTGCGCCAGGTACTGAGTTGAGCGTTTTGAATGTGTGAATTTATTTAACCCTCGCCTACATGTTCTAATTCATTTCATCCTAGTACTTTAGAGCAGCGGTCCCCAACCTTTTTGGCATCAGGGACCGGTTTCATAGAAGACAATTTTCCACGGACGGGGTGTGGGGGGAGGATGGTTTCAGGATGATTCAAGCACATTACATTTATTGTGCAGTCAAACCCCTCTGTTGATGATAATCTGTATTCGCAGCCTCTCCCCAGCGTTAGCATCACCGCCTCAGCTCCACGGCAGATTATCAGGCATTAGATTCTCATAAGGAGGCCAACCTAGATCCCCCGCATGGGCAGTTTACAGTAGGGTTCCTGCTCCTAGGAGAATCTAATGCTGCCACTGATCTGACAGGAGGCGGAGCCTATGCGGTGTTGCGAGTGATGGGGAGCGGCTGTAAATACAGATGAAGTTTCACCCCACTCACCTCCTGCAGTATGGCCCGGTTCCTAATCGGTACCAGTCTGCGGCCTGAGGACCAGCAGCTTTAGAGGGTAGGTGTCTTAATAACCCCAGGTGACAGACACAGAACTGAGGCCCAGAGGGGTTATTTCACTTGCCAGAGCCTTCAGTGCTAGTGAGTGGTGGGACCCGGGTTTGAACCCAGAGCTATGCTGGGCATGAGAAAGACTCCCACGGTCACAGCGCAAGAAGTCCCCCGCTGAGCCACAGGCCTGGCGGTGAGAACGGGTAGGTTACCAAGTTAGCTTTTGAAGGCCAGAGAATCTATAGATTAAAACCCTAGTCCCTCCCTCAACCCCGCAAATCTGAGATGGGGAGGGCGAGGCCGAGGAGGCGTCATCCTGGGGTTCTCCAGGCAGCAGGAGAAGGGGACAAGGGAGTGGGACTGGCCCAGGAAGCTCAGCTCCGTGGGGAAAGGGCATGCAGGGTGGAGCGATTGAATCTCAGGACCGTTTCTGTGCCCAGGGCCCACTCGTGTGCTGCAAAGAGGAAAGCGCTTCATGTCTAACGTAGTGGGATGAGGGTAACGCAGAGGAAGGAATCCCAGCCCCGGGCTTATCTCCCAGGAAACGTGTAAGAGAGCTGTTTTCCAAGGGAGAACCACTGAAGGCTGCTTTGCACAGCAAGCAGTTTTTACTTTGAGTATATGCAGTATTTCAGACCAATAAAAGCAACTACGTTTTAAAAATTGCCTTTATTTCTTAGTTGAGGAAGCGTTATTTATATTTGGGGGAGGGGCGTTGGAGATTATGGGGCTAATAACCACCCCCTACCTCGCACCCTCTGGCGCCACTATAGCTTCCAAACTCCGGGAACTTCTCTCCTAACCTGTGAAAGGGAAGTCATGGTTCTGAGGCAAATTGTTTCAGAGTCTGTAAGGCGGTCCCTGGGGACCTCACTGCCAGTTTTCAACCCCGGATCCTCACCGCGGGCTGGCACGGGAGGTGGGGAAAGAGGCAGAGGGCCGCTCCCGCTGTCGCCGGGTGTGGGATGGATCAAAGCTTTGGGGTAAGAGGGCGCCTCCGGGGAGCATGAATGCGGAGCCTCTGTTTTCAGTCGGGTTCAGATGCGTCTCCGCTTTTTTTCTGCTGTAGCTGCAAGGCAAACACGCATTTCTCTTCCCGACCTGCGGAGGCTGAGGAGGGGGGTGGGGTTTGTTTCCCCTCGAACCCAGAACCTGCGAGACAGGGGCTGAGCCCTTGCGGGGAGCAGCTTCGGAAGAGCCCCGAGAACGCGGGCGGGCATCGGGGAGGACAGGAGGGGCTTCGCGGGCGCCTGCACCGCTCCAGCCGCGGCCCCACCTGCGAGGGGGCGGGACCTCGTGGCGCTGGACCAATCAGCACCTACCTGCGCTCACCTGGCCTCTTCCCGCTAGCGCCCGCGAGCCGCGGTGCTCAAAGGGGCGCGCAGAGCTTAGCGGAGCACTAGCCAGCCGTCGCGCCAGCTTCTTCGCTCCTCTCTCGCCAGCCATGGGGCTCCCCAGAGGGCCTCTCGCGTCCCTCCTCCTCCTCCTCCTCCAGGTACTCTACTGTCCACCCCTCGCCGGGTCGGGACTGCTCCCTGGAGGGCGGGCGGGGTCCGCACGCGGCGGTGGCGTCGGGGAGAGCGCGGGGCTGGGCTCCGCCGGGCCAGTGCAGTCCCGGTGGCCCCGTAAGGACTCCCCAGGATGGGGTGTGCAGGGGCGGGCACCCCTGTGACCCAGTCTCCCTCTTTCGCCCTCCGCCCTCAGGCGCAGGTTTGCTGGGTGCCGTGCGCGGCCTCCGAGCCATGCCGGGAGGGCTTCGGGGAGGCCGAAGTGACCTTGGAAGCGGGAGGCGCGGAGCTGGAGCCCGGCCAGGCACTGGGGAAAGGTAAGACCCTTCAGTAACCCGCCCGGATGAACCACGGGGCGGGGGCCGCACGTGGTCCACTCCGGTGCGGCCCGCGCGAGGGGTGTTCAGGCCGGGGCAGGGGACTTCTGGCGCCACCTCAGGTCCCCCGGAGGCGCAGAAAGCGTTTAGGGGGCTGGGATGGGGGGAGCGGTGGCTGACGGAGAAGGCCCTATACCGTAGCGCCCTTGGACGTCTAGCCCCTCCCGCTGCTTACCTTGACCCCTTCCTTGGCGGTGCCGGGCAGCTGAGCCCCTCACCCAGCCCCGACGTGGGCAGCTCTCCCCGGCTGGCCCCAGCAGAGGAATGCGCGGTCCACATTCTTCCCCCAGCCCCCGCGCAGGTGTGGGGATGAGCTGTGCCCTGGGCAGCCCCCTTCGCCCCTCTCGGGCCCCTTTGTGAACCGTGCTTTGTGTCTCCGACAGACCGGGTCTGTTTCTCTTCTCCGCGTTCCCCTCCCCCGCCCCCCTTCTTCCCGGGCAGCTGGAATGCACTCTTAACCCTGCCCTTCCCGGAGGGGCTGCGCCCCTGCAGCCTGCCTGGAAACTGTGCCCTGGCACACCTGGGCTGGGGCCATCTCGTACGGGTGACACTCTTGCCCTCCCCCCACCCCCAGCCTCTTGGGACTGGGATGCTAGGTCACTGGGAGGCAGGGAGAGTGTCCCCAGCCGGCAGGGCTTGGGCAATGGGGGCGGCAGATGGGAGATCAAAGCACGTTTTTGATCTCGCAGTTACTCCCCTCCCACCCTGTCCCAGTTCAAAAACTTGAGAGTGGAGGTCACTTTGGTGAGGAGAACCAGTGTGTTATGAGACCCAGGCAGCTGCCGGCTGGTGGGGGGCGCCTTCCCTTCAGGTGGCGAGGACAATGGGGATTCCTCCGCAGGATCAAACCTAAGTTCTTAAACAGGAATGTCACCTGGATCCTTGGTTGGAGTTCCAGAGGACCCTTAAACTGAAATTGTTTGAGAACTTGTGTATGCGTTTTTCGGAGAGTGGGTGAAAGGGTGGGTAGGATCTATCCTTTACTGGGATTTCAAAACACTGAGAACCCTTGCCACCTAGCATTTTCCTAACCCCTCACTCCTGGTACAAATTCCCACAGCTTCAATGCGGTGGTATCAATTTCGAGGGGACAGAACGGCTCTCCTCTGTGTCCCCAAAAGGGGCTTGGAGTCTGTGCCAGCCTTTTCTTAAAAAAAAATTCTTTTCCCGAATAGCTCTGCAGATTGACAAAACAATTAACACCCAGGCTAGCGGCTAGGCCAGGCTCCTTAAACCCTTGGCTGTAGGGAGCAAGGAGAAGGCATTAAGAGGCCATGCCTCATAAACTTTAAATTCTTGCGTGTGGGTTTATTACTGGCTGGCTAACAAACTGCAACTCAGCCAACCTGTAAAAATGTTAACTCGGGCAGGGCCCCAAATCCAATTCCGGCTCCCTGAGGAAGCTTTATTGCTAACCAGACCTCTGCCAAATCTACCCCAGTCCCCCACCCCACCCCATTGTCAAGTTCTCTTGACTACAGGCTCCAAAAGCAGCCTATGGCTTTGAGTGTTGCTTGTGCCTTATCTTTCTTACTGAAGCAAGAAATATCAGATTCGCTGTCACTTCACTAGGCTTGAGGCTGTTGGAGGGAAGCAGTGATCAGGTTTTCGATTTCATGGTCGGGTTGGCGAATACTTCCCGATGACGTCAGGTATTTAAACCTTTTGAGGAAATTCACCTTTCTCAGATGTCTGCTTTATGGTTGTGAAAAAGGTGGGTTCGTGCCAGGAGTACACCTGGGTTATAAAACAGAGTGGGTTAATGTGCTTCACTCACCTTGCAACATAGCTGGTTCTTAGAATAGGCTTCCCCAGACGAGGTGCTGCTTTCTTTTTTAAGTAAAAGCAAGTTTCTGGGCCCAGTTGGTCCCATTAAGGTGGGAGTCCCCCTAGAAAAACAGTGGTATTTCTCCCCTTGGTCTGCTGACACTTTTCTGCCTTCCCGCCCCTAGCCTAGTTCCCCATCTTCAAAACGCAGGAGCCCCATCCTGCATCCAGCCGTGTTAAAAGCGTTATCCTGCAGGTACAAACTCTTGGGTCTGGCCAAGCAGACAGCAGTTTTCATATCGCTAAGAAACAATTTGCCCTGTTGTTTGCCCCTGGGTTATGAATATCAGGGGTGTCTATGAAGTCAAGCTCAAAGAAATTATCTGATGTAATTAATACCTTGTTTGTGTGTGCATCTTCCTCTTCAAAGTCCCTCTACAACTCTGAGCTTGCTTTATCCTCCTAACATTCCCTTGAAGCAGGTAAGGTAAATATTAAGCAATTTGAGCTCTTAATCTCAGAATTGGAACTTCAGAAACCCCATAACCTAGCCCTGCCAGAGCTTTTAAAGGCAGAGAAACAGAGGCACAGCTTAATGGATCCAATTCTCTAGGCTAAACAGCTCATGAGCTGCTTTGAGGATCACAGACATGACTTTGACCTCTTGGTATATGCCCAGGACCTGGTACTTAATAGGATGCCCAGGAGGTATTTGCGTGAATTATGACAACCTTGTGAAGGCTGGCCCTTTTTACAGATGAAACCTAAGAGGTGTGGCTTCACCAAAGTCATCGTTGCAGTGACCAGCTAGAATTTGATTGGAAGTTTCTGACTCCCAAGTTCCATGGCATTTTATGCTACCATGGGGTTTTTTACTACCTAGGTGTACACAGTGATCCCCAACCTTTTTGGCACCAGGGACCAGTTTCATGGAAGACAGTTTTTCCATGGACGGTGGGGGTGGCCGTGGGGGAAGTCATTGGGAGTGGCTGTAAATACAGATGATGCTTGCCCCTCTACTCACCTCCTGCTGTGCACACCCCCCTTCCTAAGTTTCATGGAAGACAATTCTTCCATGGGAGGCAGGGAGGAGCTCTGTGGCCTGGTCCCTAATAAGTCACAGACAGGTACCAGACCGCAGCCCCCAGGTTAGGGACCACACTACTACTGGGGTACACCTTCCTTCAAGTGTGATCTGGAAGCAAATAATAGGTGGAAGGAGAGAATTTGCGTAGTATTTGTGCAATGATTAAAAGTGAGCGACCTGGCCGGCTGAGGTGGCTCACACCTATAATCCTAGCACTCTGGGAGGCCGAGGCGGGCAGATCGTTTGAGCTCAGGAGTCTGAGACCAGCCTGAGCAAGAGCAAAACCTCCTCTCTACTAAAAATAGAAAGAAACTGGCCAAACGACTAAAAATAGGAAAAATTAGCCGGGCATGGTGGCGCGTGCCTGTAGTCCCAGCTACCTGGGAGGCTGAGGCGGGAGGATCCCTTGAGCTCAGGAGTTTGAAGTTGCTGTGAGCTAGGCTGACGCCATGGCACTCTAGCCCAGGCAAGAGAGGAGACTCTGTCTCAAAAAAAAAAAAAAAAAAAAAAAGGGAGCGACCTATAGTGGCCTACCCATCAGTAATGAATCTGAGCATGAGTGAACATCAAGATGGTTTTATTTCAACTTTTAGTGTAAAAATTTCCATTTATTTTGGAGCCCCTACTCCAGGCTATGCCCTCTGTTTACATTTCATCCTTTCAGTAAACATATTTAGCATTTGCATGCGTCAGGTGCTGTTCTAGAATTGCTAGAATTGTTCTAGAATTGCAGCTAAAGCAATGAATCAAAGTCCTGGCCCTTGGAATGCTTACAGTCTAATGTTAGTAATTTTTTATGCTTATGACTACTTCGCAAAGCAGTTGGTGATAACTTCCACTTAGCTGTAAAAATGAGGTGAAGGAACTCAGCAAGAGGTCACTGGGACAGTCAGCAGTAAGGCCAGGATTTAAACCCTGTTGTCTGTCTTCACAGCCCAGGGGGATTCCACAGTGCCCCATAAATCTGCCTCTGAGGAACAGATGGGAACTGGGGCTTTGAGCCTGGGAGGCTGCCTTCCTGGCCTGGCAGCAGTGACTCTGTCCTACATCGCCGTTAGCTTGTGCCTGGGGATCAGGTCTCAAACCTCTAGTCTCCCTTCCCACCTCCTCACATGGCACTCTGTTCCTAGGTTACCCAGTGCAGGCTGCCCTTACCTCCCTTGCCACGTGAGGAAGGCATTGCTCATGATGAGCTGTGAGTTTCTAGGCCCAGAAACTATGTAGCTCTGCAAAGCATTGGAGGATGATGGAGGAGAGGGAAGGAGGGAAAGGCCTCCCCTGTCCAAATCAGTGGAGGCTTTGCTCCTCAGGCCAGACAGCCTCTGTTCCAAGACCTGCTATTATTAAAGAATAAGAAGTGTAGAGAAAAGCGCCCAGTACATGTGCAGCTTGATGAATACCGCACACTTAAAGCCCCCATGTATCCAGCACACAGATGCCCCTTCCCTCCCGCTCTCCACCCTACCCCAAGATAACCATTATTCTGATCTCTAATACCATAGGTTCACGTGCCTGCATTTCAACTTTCTGTAAAAGAATCTTACGTCATAGCCTCTTGGATCTGGCTTCCTTCACCCCACATTGTGAGATTCTTGCATAATTCTGGGTGTAGTTGTAGTTGACTCTCACTGTATGTGAGTCCAGTATGTGACCGTCCACAGTTCTACTGTTGATGAGCATTTGAGTAGTTTCCATTTTTCGGCTATTGCAAATAGTGCTCTATAAACGTTTTTGCACAGGTCTTTTGGTGAACCTGTGTGCCCGTACCTGTTAGGTATATACCTGGGAGCACAATTGCTGGGTTAATTGAGGACTGCCTGAGGATCCCAGTACGGGATCCTGTACTGAGAAAATCAGCCTTTCTCTGTCCGGAAGTAGTTGGGTCCCTTCTGGATTCTCCCACCAGGACAGTCTCCTTATCTCCTTTGCCAGACCCACCTCTGGCTTCTTGCTTCTCATCTGGCCCTTTGCTAAGAGACAGGAAGTCTTCATTATGTACTTGGTTGCATCCTTTGTCTCGGGGGCAGAAAATCTACCCCCTTCGTCTTTTTTGTTTTTGTTTTTTTTTGAGACAGAGTCTCGCTTTGTTGCCCTGGCTAGAGTGAGTGCCATGGCGTCAGCCTAGCTCACAGCAACCTCAAACTCCTGGGCTCAAGCAATCCTTCTGCCTCAGCCTTCCGAGTAGCTGGGACTACAGGCATGCGCCACCATGCCCGGCTAATTTTTTCTATATATATATATTTTTAGTTGTCCAGGTAATTTCTTTCTATTTTTTGGTAGAGACAGGGTCTCACTCTTGCTCAGGCTGGTCTAGAATTCCTGACCTTGAGTGATCCACCCGCCTCGGCCTCCCAGAGTGCTAGGATTACAGGCGTGAGCCACCTTGCCCGGCCTACCCCCTTCGTCTTTGCCCTTAAGCTAGTGCTTGCTTCTTTCCCCCAAAGTAAAAAGGGCCCTGAATTTCTTAGGTGAGAACATCTTTCTGGGTGAAGATTTTTATCCTGGCCAGTATGTGGGTGGGCAGCAGCCTCCTTATTTGACCAAATGAGCTGGTCAAATCCAGCTCCTACCTCATTATAGAGGTAGGTGTCTGAGATCCAAGTCCAAGTTGAAATGGTCATTCAGGCCAACAAATGTCTGAATACCTACTAGGTGCTAGATATTGAGAGGTAAGCAGCTCCTTAACCTCAATGAGCTCTCGATTAGAGGAGGAAGCAGGTCAGTTAGCAGGGAATTTTAATAATGAATCCTTCGTTCAACAACTATTTATTGAGCGCCTACAAAGTGTCAGATACTATTCTAGGTGCTGGGGATACATTAGTGAATAAAATGTGCAAAAAACCTAGGCCTCAAGGGCCACTTTCCTGCAAGTGGAGAGAGACAGACAAAATAAGTACAATCTATGTATATATATGCGACTGAGTGGGAGGTGGGCAAGGAAAAATGGAGTCACCTAGGAATGGTTTCTGACATGTTCTTGGAGGGACCTGGAGGAAGTGACATCCAAGCCGGAAGCTGAGGGAGGATTAGGGGAGGGAGCTGGGGCGTGAGAGGTGTGGGGAGTGGTGCTCTGGCCAGGGAGCAGCATGATGTGTTCTGGGAATTTAAATACACTTAATCTGAGGCCGGGGGCGGTGGCTCACGCCTGTGATCCTAGCTCTCTGGGAGGCCGAGGCGGGTGGATTGTTTGAGCTCTGGAGTTCCAGACCAGCCTGAGCAAGAGCGAGACCCCATCTCTACTAAAAATAGAAAGAAATTAATTGGACAACTAAAAATATATAAAGAAATTAGCCGGGCATGGTGGCGCATGCCTGTAGTCCCAGCTACTTGGGAGGCTGAGGCAGTAGGATTGCTTGAGCCCAGGAGTTTGAGGTTGCTGTGAGCTAGGGGTTGCTGTGAGCTAGGCTGATGCCACAGCACTCACTCTAGCCCAGACAAAAGAGTGAGACTCTGTCTCAAAAATAAATAAATAAATAAATAAATACACTTAATCTGGCTGGATCACGGAGTGTAAAAAATGAGAAGTAGGCAGGGTCCAGCCCAGCTTGGAATTGTCTTGCCACCTAACAGGGGCAGCAAGGTGCTTGGGAAAGGCCAGAGATACAGCTGAAGTCCCAGTTGTACCCCTACGGAGGGCAGCGTCTCTAAAGTCTCCTCTGGAACCAGGACACTGGGCCGCACCTCCAGCATCCCTTCTGGACCCCCCTTCCTGATTTTTCTCAGACTGGAGGACGTTGTCCGCCTCAGTTGACTTTTCTCATTTCATTTAGCTGCTGGCATTGCAGACCCAGGCAGCAGGGAGGGCAAGGAAGGGCTTTAAAAAACCACCACCACCACCACCTAAATTCCATTTACTGAGAGCTTACTGAATTCCAGAATCACACTGTTCTTTATGTAATAAGCCCCTTTAATCTTCCTAAAAGCCCCATGGGTGGGTGGGATTGGCCCCATTTAACTGGACAGGAAACCTAGGCTTGTAGCTTTGTAACTTATCCAGGGTCACCAGCTAGTAAATTGTGCAGTCAGAATTTGAACCCAGGTTTGACCCAGTAAGTGTGAGGTACTCACCACTTGGAAATCAGGGTGGGAGAGGGAAAGAGATCTTGCGTCTCCTGGCCGCAGCCAGACTAGAGGAAGATTGAAAATAGTTAACTTCTGACCCAAGAGCTTTGAATTCCTGTTCCCTCCACAGGCCCCTGTTAATCTCCAGGAGCAGGGGTGGGGGTTGGGGACACTTCTGTCCAGAGCCTCTGGCCTCCCTTTTAGGATGTGGGGGGATAGGGAGAGTGCAGATCCCAGGCCTGATTGCACTCAGGCCTGCAGTCCTTGCAGAGCATCTGCTTCTGCCTCTTCTCGCTCCAGCCCTGTCTGCCCCCAGGAGCAAGGACCTCCCCTCACCTTGCTCTGAATGGAGGAGCTTGGAAAACCCTGCCCCCCCCTTGCCCCCTCCCCCAGCCAAATCTGGGCACCCTTGAGGTTCTGGGTTGCTAGAGTACCAGCGGTCTGCAAATTCTTCCAGCTGACAGCCCCACCATGCTGCAGCTGCTGTGGTCCTGCTGAACTTCAGGGTGCTGAGGTCCTGTTGCACCAGAATGCCTCATCCTGGGAAAGAAAGCCAAACGAACGTCCTCCTTTCTCCCTTTACCCGATTTTTCGCTATGTCACTGTCTACCACCGAGGAGAGGGTTCAGAGCCAGGGCCACATGGCGAGGAGGTGGGGAGGCCAGACTCTGTAGGGAGGGCTGGTGGGCTGCTCCCACCTCCTGAGAGCCTCCCTGGGCTATCCTGACCCTAGAAAGAGCTGTTTCCCACTCGGACTCAGCTGTGCCAGGGCTTAAATGGGGAGATGGGGCTGAGAAGGCACAATCCCGGCCCTCCTCTTCCCCCTCAATCTCAATAACCCCCCTTTTGCTTGTTTAAGACCACGTGAAGTTAGTTTGAAGTTATCTGTTACTAGGAGACCCTGAAAACCTGTGTTGTACACTAGGCGTAGAAGGTTTATTTTGCCCAGGGGTTCTGACCTTAGGATCTCATGTTGGCTCTAGAAAGTCTTTGATTGCCTGGAATTCATTGTGTATAAAGTGCATGGGCATCTTTCTAAGAAGGTTCCTCCCCCAAATTTGGGGACCACAGCGTATTCCCCACACTCCAGTCATTTTATAGAGAAGCAAGAAACCCTGTCCAGAGAAATGGTTTGTTACGCGGGTCACTCGGAAATGCTCCAGACTCCTGTCAAGCCCAGCAGTAGGGACAGACCTGGTGGTGCACGTCCAGGGACAGGCCAGGGAGAAGGGGGCCCTGGTCCTGGTTTCTCATCCCAGACAATGCGGCCTGTGGCAAGTTACTCTGAGGCCCAGCTCCTTAGCCTTGGGGCTCTAACTCTCCCGTGTAGGGGAAATGCCACGAGGAGGTGGGCAGCTGCACTACTGGTTGGTTAGTTAGAGGGCCAAGGTGGAGGGCTGAGCTGCCATCCTGGGTGTCTTGCTGAAGGCTGGCTGCCTTCTGAGCTGTCTTTGCACGGCAAGCCCCATCTTGTTGTAGCTTCAGGCAGGGGAAAAAACAACTGCTTGTGAGCTCTCCCCACACAAGCCAGAACAGGACACCAGGCCCACGCCCTGCCCTCTCCCTGTGGAGTCGCTTCAGCCGGGCTTCCCACCAGGCTTCAAGACCTGCTGGGGTTTTTTTTGTCTTTTATGGTCTTCTTCTGCTTCCAGAATTCTCCTGCATTCCCCAGCTGGGACTTAACTCCATTCCGACTAGTTTACCCCTGCCTTTGGCCTGTGAGTCAGTAGTTTGCAAGCTTAGCGGATGATCAAATTGCCTGGGGAGCTTTTTATTTTTTGTCCCCCTATTAGCCTTTTTTTTTTTTTTTTGAGACAGGGTCCTGCTCTGTTGCCCAGGTTAGAGTGCAGTGACATAATCGTAGCTGAAGTGATTCTCCTGCCTCGGCCTCCCAAAGTGCTAGGATTATGGCATGAACTACCACAACCCGCCATATGCTATTTTATATTGTTTATGTAGGGATGGTTGGTTGGGATTTTAAATTAATACATGAATATATGTTCACTGTAAAAGGCAACTTTTTTAAATATGTGACACTTTACTGTGTGACAGATACAATTATTAGCTCATTTAATCCT